>NC_133548.1:323030-626060 GCF_048773025.1 Camelus bactrianus
CCCCGGCCAGCCACGCAAGTGGCCGGTGAGGAGGGTGGGCGAGGGGCTTTCAGACCTGTCTCCAGGTCTCTTCCTGTGGCCGCTGGACCTCCTTGGGGCCCTCCTCTGTCCTCCCACTCTTCGCCCTGTCCTGCATCTGTCCTGGCCCTTCTGTCCCGTCTCTGCCCACTCTGCCTCAGTCAGGGCCGTTCTCCTGCAGATGGAGGTACCCCTGGGGCTGTCCAGTGGCATTGGGGTGGGCTCGAGCTGGTGGCTCTGCCGTCAGCTGTGAGGTGCCTACCCTGCTGTTGGGGGCTCCCCAGGTGGCGACTGCAGCAAGGTTTCTGTCTCTGCCCCCCACCCCCACCCTGAAGTTGTGGGGCCTTCTAACCATGCCGGGCGTCCCCTCAGAGCTGGAAGGCATGGCTCAGGCCCCCCAGCATGTCTGGGGTCCCAGCCTCACTGAGGGATTGTCTCTGAGGGCAGGGGGTGGTCGGTCTCCTGAAGGGTCACAACTTAGTGATACGTTTCTTTTCTGTCTCAGTAAAGGTGTGTATTTATTGTAGAACATTTTGAAAATACAATTTTTAAATTTAAATAAAAAGCACTCACAATAACCACTGCTCAGTTTCGGTGTGTCTATATGTGTGTACATACGCAGCTGTGAAAAATTGGCATCACACCATACGTGTGGTTTTATATTGTGCATTTTTCCCTTCAGGTTTAACAAGCATTTTCTCATTCATTTTTTATGCAACAGCTGGAGTTTTGGTGGCTGCTTGTTTAGCCGTCGTTTGAATGTACAGCAACCTACTGAGCCAGTCCGGTGTCATTTTATGTGTAGAGTTTCCAGTTTTATTGTAATAAACCAGGCTGTAGTAGGTTTCCACACATAGACCTGTGTGTACATACGATCATTCATGTGACGAAAGTTCCAGGAGGGGAAGTGGCGAATTAAGGGTGTGAGTGTTTGCGCCTGATGGTTGCCCTCTGGAAAAGGTGTGTGCACCCAGCGGCCGGTGTGCACCTGGGGCTCGTGGGATTGAGCGAGGCGCCGGGGTGTCCTGAGCCGGGCGGGGGCTCGCCATCTGCTCTGTCCTGGTGGTGCCTGGTGGGGACCAGGGTGCTGGGTGAAGCCTGTGTGGTCCCGACTGCAGGGCCTGCTCTACCTGCTCAGTGGTCTAGGCGCATCCAGTCTTGATGGGGGGGGGGGGGGGGCTCCTAGCCAGAGCAGTGGGAGAGTGAGGTGAAGTGTAAGAACCACCAAAACCACAGTGAAAAGCCAGGTTTAAGTGCTGTCAGATCGAGCTGGAAGGAAGAGAAGGGCTGCTGGAAACGCACCCAGTGCTTGTCTGCGGTGATGCACTGTGCTGGGCGGAGCTGTGAGCAGGACTGGCAGGCGGGCCCGGGGGTGCCTCGGGGCTCCAGCTTCAAGTCTTCCTTGTCTGAAAGCTCTCACCAGGGCCCCTCTGGGCCTAGTGGGCATCAAGCCGGCTCCCCTTCGGCAGAGGGCAGCGTGGTGCTTTCTGGGTCTGTTTTCTGAGCTTTGCTCTTCAGTTGCTGTTTCTCTGCTGACCTTGATCAATTAATGAGGGAGCTCGTCCTGGAACATCGTCTTTCGGATGTCTTGTCTCGGTAGCCTGCTGGTTGGCGAGAAACCCTCAGGGTCTCAAATCAGGTTACACTAGAAGTGGCTCTGGGGTCAGTCCCGGGCTGCACGCTGAGGGGCCAGGGAGGAGGGCTTTCTGGCCCCAAAAGGTGGTGCTTTGGGGTCTCCGCCCACACCCCGCCCCCCCGGGCCTGGGCCCTGGTAGCCACGAGGGAAGCTGACACGAGGCCCCAGGTCTGCCTGTCTGGGGGCTGCTTTATTTGGAAGCTTGAATTGGCTATAGGTCCAGATGGGACTGGCCCATCTGTGGCTCCCTCTGAAAGCTGGAGTAAGTATGAATGTTTCCAGTGCTGCTAAGGTGGCCAGATTCGATGTTTAGGAGGAAAATAGGAGTGTTGGGTTGGGGAGGGGTTGGGCTCTGAGTCAGGAAACCAACTTCAGGAGTCTCGGGGGTGGTCCAGGGAGAGATGGCAGCTGTGGAGCAGAGACCCCGGCCGTGGGGCACCTAGGTGTTTGGGGTGGGGTGGGCGGGTCTGGGACCCTGGTGGCTCTGCAGGCCGAGTGTGACGGGGAGTCTGGGGGCCGTACGGGGACGTCAGGCAGTGACGGTGCCATTGCAGATGCGAGACGCGTCTTCGTGGGAGGAGGCTGACTGTCACCAAGTCACCTCCCTGCCACCCGCTACCTGCTGCTGCAGCTCTTGAACCAGGGAGTTTTCTAGGCTTCTCCCATCCTTAAGGGCGCGAAGAATAAGTTTGTCACCTCAGCCGTGTGTCTCCCGTGTCTCAGAATGTTAGTCAGCTTCCCTGAAAACTGGCCACGTCAGTGAATCTCTGTGGCCGCTTCTCCCGGCAGGTAGGTCAGACACAGGCCTGAGGGCCCTGTGTGCCTTCCGTGAGCCGCTGCCCAGGGAGCCACCTGGCGCCTCTCAGCTCACCCGCTGGAGCTGAGGCGCGAGGGCCCGTGGCGGACACGGGCGAATGCAGACTTCCCTGGGGAGGCCATGGCCCAGCCTTGGGTCTCCAGTTTGTGGGCAGGCCCGGTTTGTTCAAGATGAATTAGCTTTTGCAGGTAGGCTGGTGGGTTTCTAGTGGACATAAGCCTAGGGAAATCAGATACCTTAGGCCTTTGTTCACAGGTTTATGAAGAGCCTTGGACGGTTCTAGACCTTCCCCTTCTTGTTCCCTCATCCCCCAGTGGGAAGTTGAGCCTTCTGTGTGAGAGCATGGAAAGCAGATGGTGAGCGAGAAGAGGAATTCTGAGGGACACCTCTTTCTGTCTCCAACTTTGTTGAAATATAGCTGACACATACCGTGTAAGTTTAAGGTATACGGTATGACGATTTGATGCACATATATCGCAAAATTAATACTCCAGTGGGGTTAGTTGTCACCTCACGTAATCCTAGCTGCTTCTGTGGTGAGAACATTTAAGATCTACTCTCTCAGCAACTCTAAGTATAGAGTGCAGCCCTGCTGGTCACCGGAGGGCAGGCTCTTAAGACTGCTGATTGAGGCTTAAGACAGTTTCCTAAAACAAATCGTTATTACCAAATTGGTTTTATCCCGGGAGTTCGGGAATGGTTTAACACTAGAAAATTTGTTAATACCATTCATCACATTAACACTGAGGGAAAAAGTAGATCCTCGTATAAACTTTCATACTCATTTTTGATAGAAGCATAGTGCATTAGAATTAAAAGATTATCTTAACATGGTGGAAGGTGTCCACCAAAACCCTGCGGACTTACTTCACAATGAAAGTAAACACAAGGCAGGAGCGCTTGCCGCCCCTCTCTGTCCTCTGAGCTGCAGGGAGACGAGCAAAGGAGGTGGGAGGCCCAGGGACGGGCACGCAGTCCGGGGAGAATGTGCTCACCTCTGACCGAGATCTTGCTTTGTGAAGTGTCTACCGGGGGCCCGAGAGGGGCCTGGACCGGGGCCCGCGCGTGTCCAGGAGCCGCACGGGGGGACGGGACAGCCAGGTTCCAGCAGGGCTGGCGCCCCTAATGCCTCTGTGTTCTGTGTCTTTGCAGCTTATTGGAGGTTCTGGCTCTGCGTTAGTGTGGTCTACGAGCTGTTCCTCATCTTTATACTCTTCCAGGTAAGCGGCTTTTCTGGGTTATGAACTGTGGGAATTAGGTGAGTGAAAGGTGGCAGAGAAGGCTTTGCATGTCAGCCCCTCCCCGGCTCTGACGGGAGGCAGGGCTGGACCCTGTCCCGGTGGGCAGAGGTTGCGGAGGGAAGGTGGGAACTGTCGCCTTTACCAGTCTCTTCTCGGCGGCATGGGCCTCTGGGCCCGCTGTGCTGTGTGGGTCGGAGGGATGATGCGTTGGGATGCAGGCACCTGGTGGGTAGTCTCTGCTTTGAGTTGCAGGTGCTTCATCTGAGCGCCAGGCCGCGCCCTGGGGGGAGCACCGCTGACCCCTGACACGGGCGCTCTGGGTGTTGGAGGTGGACCTGGGGCCCGTGGCTGCACATTTTGTTTCTGGCTTTGTGGCTTCCCTCCCTCCTGCACACGTTTACAGGTGGTCAGGGTGAAGGGTGGAGACTCACTTCCTCAGTAGATAAACCTTGGATCAGGATTTGTTGCCACTAGTGTCCATTTGAGTAATCCTCCTTGTTCTGCTTAACCCAGGGAACCACATTTGGTGGTGGTCTTCAGTCATCAGTCTCAGCTCTGCCGGTGACGGCAGGGCTGTGTATTGTCACAGAGACATGTGCACGGCGCTGTTCACCTGCGCGGACACCACAGCTGGGCATGGAGCAGTCTTGTCACCCAGCCCCCCTCGGGCGCCCTGGGCAGCTGCATGGCCCCCGGCCCTCCCCCAGCAGCACAGCGTTGTCTCTTGGAGAGTCTCCTGTGGATGGAACTGCGCGGAATTCATCCAGGCTGCGTGCCGCCAACACCCGCTCCTTGTTCTTGCGAGGGGTCCCTGGCAGGTGTGCTGCCATCGTTCCCGGTGTCGGGGACACTGTGTTGTGTCGAGTTTGGGCAAATATGAGTGGGGCTGCTCTGAGCCCTCCTGTACAGGCTTTTGTGTGAACCTGAGCGTTTATTTCTTGAGGGCAAACACACATGTTAGGTGTCTGTTTCGCTTTCCGGGTCACTGCGGGCTGCTCTCCGGGGTGGCGGTGTCCCTGCCGTCGCCAGGATGGTTTGCTTTAGTGAGTGTCTCGTCACGGATGTAAGTGCTTCCAGAGTGGCCAGTGGTTCTGGCTGGCCGGTGCTTCACGAGCCGTGACACGTCCTTTTTGGGGAAGTATTCGTCTTTTGCCCTTCTTAATAATTGGGTGGTTTGTTTTTGTAATGTCTGGTTATGGCAGCTTTTTACATAGTTCTGATGCCAGGTCCTTTATTGACGGGTGATTTAAAATATTTTCTCCAGGCCTGTCGCTGGTCCCTCATTCCTTACCAGTGGCTTTTGTTGTGTCTTTTCTTTTTGTGCTTTGATGTCATGTCTAAGATTTCTTTGACACCAGGTTAAGATTTTTTCTTGTATTCTAAAACCCACATGGTCTTCTATTTTGCATGAGATTGCCCATTCATTGAGATATTTTACATTGAGATTGTCCACTGAGTTTTTTTACATTTTGTCTTGAAGTAATTACAGATTCACAAGAAGTTGTGAAAAGTTGTACGGGTATGTCTCATGTTCCTTCACCCAGTTCCCCAGTATTTTGCATAAATACAGGACAGTATCAAACCAGGAAAGTGGTATGGGTGCCGTCCACAGAGCTTGTCCGTCCAGTTTTACACACATGCACGCACACGCACGTCTGTATGTAGAAGTGCTTAATTTTTTATAGTTTTATTCCAGTGTGTTTAATTAAAATTTTTTAAAATTGTAGTAAAAAAACATAACATACAATTTATAATATTAACCATCCTTAAGTGCACAGCTCAGTGGCATGAAGCACAGCCACACTGTTGTGTGACCAGCACACCATCATCTCCAGAACTTGTTCCTCTCCCCAAACTGACGCTCTGTCCCCATTAAACATGCACTCCCCTCCCCAGCCCCGCCCACCCCCCTCTGTGGATCTGACTCCCCAGGGGACCCCATGTGAGTGGGGTCGCACAGGACCTGTCCTTCCGTGTCTGGTTCATTCCACTGAGCACCATGTCCCCAAGGCCCATCGTGCTGTAGCTGGGCCAGAATGCCCTTCTTACGGCTGAGTAGTGGTCCATCATGTGGATGGGCCACGCTGTGTCCACTCACCATGCTGTGTGGACACTTGGGCCCCCTCCACCTCTCGGCTGCTGTGAGGAGCCCCGCGTGGACGTGGGCAGAAGGATCTGCCCGAGTCCCTGCCCTCCATCGCTGTGAGGACACACCCCGACGAGGCAGCGCCGAGTGAGTCCGTGCTCAGCCTTCAGAGCAGCTGCTGCACTGTCCGCCACGGCGGCTGTGCTCATTCCACATCCCCACCAGCAGCGCCCAAGATTCCAGTTTCTCCATGGTCTGGCCAACACTTCTTATTTTACCTTTTTTTCTCTGTTTTTTTTGGTGTGACGTGGTAAATGGTATCTCGTGTGGTTTGACTTGTGTTTCCCTGGTGCCTGGTGATGCTCAGCATATTTCATGTGCCTGTTGGACATTTGTATGTCTTCTTTGTAGACCAGCTTTTGTTCTGATTGATTTCTCATGGTCCGTATTTTGTTCCTTTATTTAAAATTAACTTTATTGTAAAGCAGATCACGGAACTGTGAAGTTAGTGCAGGGTTCCCACCAGCCCTGCACCCAGCTCTCCTGTGGTGAACGTGGGCTATTGTCCATCACCCCCTTCTTACCTGAGCCCCCCACGCCCCTGCGGGACGCTCTCCATGTGCGGCTCCTTCACCTCCTTCTGTGGTTTTTGGAGTCTACCTTTTGCGCTTCCTCTGTTCAGTTTATTCCTGAGGGTTTCACTCTTTTTGATGCTGTCGTAAGTGAAATGTCGTCATTTCGTGCTGGTCTGCTCATTTCTGGCGTCTGGAAGTGCAGCTTGTTCTGTCTGTGGACCTGTGTCCTGCAGCCTGTCTGCGCCTGCCGGTCCATCCCAACAGCTCTGCTGTCTGGCGGGCCTGACTGCTCCCTGCGCAGGCTTACGTCTGCAGCAGGGAGATTCCTGCCTCTCCCTTCGCAGCCTGGGTGTCTGTCTGTCCTTCTCTGGCCTCCCTGCCCAGCGGCAGCCTCACCACCCCTCGTCTTGGTTGGTTGCCCTGCCCTCCCCAGGCCGCTTGTCCTGGGAGGAGGGCCCCCTCTTCCTCGTTGGTTGAGTGTGTTTATCTTGGGAGGTGTTGGAGTTCGTCCAGTGCTGCTTCTGCGTCCAGTGAGATGTGTGGGTTCTCCCTTTGTTGAGATGACATACTGCGTTGATTCATTTTCTTATTTTGAGCCAGCTTAGCATTCCTGGGATAAATCCCACTTGGGCGTGGTGTATGGCCCTTTTTATATAGTGCTGGATTCAGTTTCCTAGTATTCTGTTGAGGATTTTTGCGTCTGTATTCATAAGACACACTGTGGTTTGCCTGTAATGTCTGGCTTTTTGGTTTTGGTATCCAGGTTGCTGGGGGTTTGTCCGGTGTTTCTCTCATGATCTGACACATGATTCTGACTTGGTGCCAACCCCGACCCCTGGCTGAGGGGTGTCCGTCTCGTCCCCCTCCACGCCGCGCCCTCGGGAGGGAGGTCCCGCTGCACAGCTTGAGGGGAGAGCTTCTGCTTGGGAGACTTGTTTCTTCTCCCCGACTCATGTTTTCCGTCATGTCTTGTACCAGCACGGCCTCACGGACATCTGTGTTGCACTCTGGGTTATAATTCAATACTTGGTTGATTTTGTTGCTCAAATTGCTTTGGCCACTGGGAGATTTCACACACCACGTCGTCGTGGGTTCTTGGTGTTTTGTTTTGTCTTGTGTTTCTGAGCACCTCCTCTCTGGGGAGTCCCTGCCCCAGCCCTGGAATCGGCCGTTTCTCCAAGGAGCCTGGTTCCTTTCTTGGAGGATGGTCTTAGGAACCAGGACCTGGGCCCTCTTGGCCGACAGCAGGGAGACGTGTGGGTCCTGACGGGTGTGTCTGCAGATGTTTTAGAAACAGCCGGTTCAGGGTGCCCCTGCTGCCCAAGCTGCCGGCTGCTAGCCACCGGCCTCCCGCCTCCCTCTCCAGGGAGCCACATCACACGGGGGCCCAAGGGATCAGCCGGCCTCACCGGCCTTTGCTGGAGTGGAGGGTCGTGGTCTGGACCTCTGACTTTCTTGGGTCGTGAGCCTTCAGATGCCCCGATGTAGAGACTTTCTATGCTTGACCAGCTGTTCACCTCCCTGGGGGTTGAGTATCCAGGGGTCTGACCCTGCAGACCCGGCCTCCAGAGCCGAGTCCAAGAGGCCATCCCTCTGACTCGGGAATGTGGCGCTGTTGTCAGCCCCTCAGATCCAGTGTTACCCGGGTCACATGGGGTGATGTCAGTTGCTCGTGGTGTCACCTCCGTGGTGTGACAAGTTGCAGGTCTAAGTGCCATCTGCCCACACACACCATGGATGACTTTGTCAGCCCAGCCTGAGCCTCCTCCCCGCTGCATCCCTCAGCTGGTACTTGGGCAGGATCCTGGGGACAGGGTCCTGATGACGGGTGCCCTGGGGCCCCTCCTCTGGAGGGGGGCCCAGAGGGAAGAGTGGGCGTGGCTGCTCAGAGAGACTCCTCTTCCGCCGGGTGCAACCCCAAAGCCCACTTCATGCCAAGCCCAGAGGAGCACTCAGCTAATGCTGGCGTCTGGGAAAGGCTATCCGGCCATCATGTGAAGAAGTGTGTCCCAGGAAGGCCACTACTCTGTGGGGTCTGGGCCCTGAAGGGTCTTGGGGAAGAGAGGTGGGGAGACTGGTGATCTGAGCCCCCGACGGGATGTGCTCCTGTAACCCCCCTTGGCAAGGTCCCGTGGGGATGTCACCTCGGACTGGGGAAGCCCCTGATCTGCCGGGCCCAAGGTTGGGGGTGGTGCTGAGACTGGGTGCTTCCCCTTGCGGTCGAGGGGTGCTGTCCGCACACCACAGTCCTCAGCCCCTAACACGGGTGCTGGCCTTGCAGACTGTCCAGGACGGCCGCCAGTTTCTGAAGTATGTTGACCCCAGGCTGGGGGTCCCACTGCCAGAGAGGGACTATGGGGGCAACTGCCTCATCTATGACCCAGACAATAAGACCGACCCCTTCCACAATGTCTGGGTGAGTGTCCAGAGGGGTAACTGGGCATCAGGAGCTCCGGAAACCGAGTCGTCTGTGGATTGGATGGGGTGGGGCAGCATGAGCCCCAGCAGGTGCTGGCCCCTCCTTCCTGACCTGGGGCTCTCCTCGGCTCAGCGCCCTCCTGGAGTGGTGTGAGGACCGAGGGTGGGGACGCCCTCCCAGCTGTGGCGGGGTCACCTCCCAGCTCACGATTGGGGCCCAAGCACCAGGATGGGGGCCAAGCATGTGGGGTAGGGGGACCCTGAATGGGATGGGGGGCTGAGCACGAGGCCTATGTCCTTCCCCTCACAGGACAAGCTGGACGGCTTTGTGCCTGCACACTTTATTGGCTGGTACCTGAAGGTAGGCACCTCCTCATTGTGCAGAACACCTGGTTTCGGGTCAGTCATGGAGGACAGGTGGGCTGTCTGGAGGGTCTGTAAGACTACTTGGGCTCAGGGTCCTAACCGGGCCGAGCATCCTGGGCGTGCCACGGTGGCTACTGAAGAGCAAAGCAGAGGGGCAGCCGGGAGGCCTCTCGCCCCCATTCTTGCTGGCCCCCAGCAGCTGAGCCTGAGGGCCGACCTCACATGCCCTCAGCTTGGGGACGCAAGTAGACACACCTGAGAGCTGCCTGAAGGTCTTACATCGGGGTGCTTGGGGACTGGTGCGCCTTTGCTGATGCCTCAGCTGAGGGTGCTGCGGGCTGGGTAGGAGGGAGGCCTGGGAGGGCTGTCTGTGGGGGCCCGTTGCGGGCTGACGCATGGCTGGCCCGCAGACCCTGATGATCCGGGACTGGTGGATGTGCACGATCGTGAGCGTGGTGTTTGAGTTCCTGGAATACAGCCTGGAGCACCAGCTGCCCAACTTCAGCGAGTGCTGGTGGGACCACGTAGGTGCCTGCTGCCCGCCTGCCCACTGAGCCCCGTGTCCCTGACCCGGGCCTGCCACACCATCGCTGGGGGAGGCACATGGCGCAGGCTCCCCTTGGACCGGGCCGGACGGAGTGGGGTCTGTGGCACCCACCTCCCCCGGCTCCCGCCCCCAGTGGATCATGGACGTGCTCGTCTGCAACGGGCTGGGCATCTACTGCGGCATGAAGACCCTCGAGTGGCTGTCCCTGAAGACGTACAAGTGGCAGGGCCTCTGGAACATCCCAACCTACAAGTACGTCCCAGGAGCCACCCTGCCCCACGGGGCCTCGGCGTCCCTGCGGGCCCTTCTCCGGACCACCCCGCCCTGGCCGCCCTCCCTGGGGGAAGTGGCCCAGGAAGAGGCCTGGGGGCGGGGCGGGGCGGGGCGGGGCGGGGGCGGTGCCGCCCCAGGTGACAGCCCTGGTTCTAGGGGCAAGATGAAGAGGATCGCCTTCCAGTTCACGCCCTACAGCTGGGTGCGCTTCGAGTGGAAGCCCGCGTCCAGTCTGCGCCGCTGGCTGGCCGTGTGCGGCATCGTCCTGGTGGTAAGGCTGGCGGCCTCCCGCGCGCGGCCCCCGGGCACCGGGCTCACCCCCACCCTCCTCTGCCCCCAGTTTTTGTTGGCAGAACTGAACACGTTCTACCTGAAGTTCGTGCTGTGGCTGCCCCCCGAGCACTGCCTGGTCCTCCTGCGGCTGGTCTTCTTCGTCAACGTGGGCGGCGTGGCCATGCGGGAGATCTACGACTTCATGGACGACCCGTGAGGGCCGCGGGGGCCGGGGAGGCACGGGGGGAGCCGGTGCTGCCCCTCGGGCCGAGCTGGCCTGCACGCCCTCAGCCGACGCCTCCCCTGCAGGAAGCCCCACAAGAAGCTGGGCCAGCAGGCCTGGCTGGTGGCGGCCATCACGGTCACGGAGCTGCTCATCGTGGTCAAGTATGACCCGCAGACGCTCACGCTGTCCCTGCCCTTCTACATCTCGCAGTGCTGGACGCTCGGCTCCGTGCTCGCCCTCACCTGGACCGTCTGGCGCTTCTTCCTGCGGTGAGCCCGCACGCCACGGCCCTGCGCCTCCGGGCCTCTCCCCGGTCGGGTCCGAGGCGCCAGGCCCTGCGCGGCTCGGCTCTGCCCTGCCCGCGCTGGCACCCGCGGGGGGCGCGTCCGCCGGGCAGTGGCAGGGACCTCCAGGGCCCAGCTGGTGGTGACGCGGCCCCCGCTGCCACCAGGGACATCACCCTGAGGTACAAGGAGACCCGGCGGCAGAAGCAGCGGAGCAGGGCCGACGGCAGTGTGGACGGCGGTGTGGACGGGCATGGGCACCCGCCTGGGCCGGACGACTCCTTGGGGCCCGAGGAGGCCGCGAGGGAGGGGGTGCCGGCTCCAAATTGAGAACGGACGCTGCGCCTCAGCCGCGTGGAGCCCGGGCCCGCCGCCCTCCATCTGCTGGGATTCCCGCTGGGCCTCAGCCCTCAAGGTTTTCTTTTCCTTTTCTCCCACATGCACAGTGGGGCCAGGCACGTGTGTGTGTGTGTTGGGGGGGTTGTGCGTGCGGTCGTGTGGGCGTGCGTGCGTGCGTGGCAGCGTGAGTGCTCCTGGCTCCTGAGGCTCTGGGGCTCGCCCTGGGCCACGGCCTCCCCTTTCTGCGCAGTCAGCCCGCCAGCCTCGTCCGCACTAGGCCTTGGCACCCACTGAGCGGCTCGGCCCGAGCGGCAGCTTCGCGGTGCCCCTGCGGGCCCCACGACTCCCCTGGCAGCCCGTGCAAAGGATGATCACCCGGGAGCGCCCTGCGGCCGCTGAGAAAGGGCAGATCCTTCACTTGGGGGCTTTCACCTGACCTTCAGACCTGGAGGGTGTGTGGCCGGGGCTGGGGGTGGGGTCAGATACTCCAAGGCCTGGCATCCTGGTGGGTCGTGGGGTCTCCGTGCCCCCAGAGTTGACCTCATCCCCACGAGCAAACAGAACAAATAAAAGCCACGGTGAAGGTCTGTCGCTCTGCGTCTCCTCGCTGCCCTCTTCCTGTCGCCGCCAAGCCCTGCAAGGTGCCCAGGACCCTGGCTTCCACACACCCCCACTGGAAGGAAGCAGGTGGCCTCTTGCTAACCCGCTGCCCTCACCTCTGCCGTAGCCTGTGCCACCACGGACACCGTCCCCACCCCAGGTGCCCCGATGTCTCTTGGCTTCTCAGCCTCTGGCTTCCGTGAGCTGACCTCGCTTTGGGGGTGTGTGACGGGGGTCTCAGTGTGCCCCACCCAGAGGCCCGCCTGCTGCTGTCCCTGCGTCAGCTTTGCTCTGGGCAGACCCACTGCAGGGACACCAGGTGTCCTGTCCGCCCAGCTAGCTCCGCCCGAGGTTCAAGTCACTGGGTTTGTGGTCACTCTGGGTCACAGCCTGCCTCCCTCCCTCCCTATGGGGTGGAGACCCCCGCTGGTTTCTGGCACGAAATGCACACAGGCCCACCTTGTGCGTCTCCTGCCCAGACCCGAGGGCAGCTGCTTCCTTCCAGTGGGGGTGTTTAGAAGCCGGGGTCCTGGGCAACTCGAAGGGCTTTTGCAGCAACAGAAGTTATTGCCCAAGGACCAGACCCTTTGAAAGCTGCCCAGTGTCTGCTCGACTGTGCTGGTCAGGGCAGGTCACCCCTTTGCTACCCACCTGTGGCACGGTGAGGCCAGCTAGACGGAGGAGGACCCTACCCTCCCATCCACGGGGCTCTGGCCTCCACCAGGAACGCGTTCCGAAGCTGGCCATTTACAGGTGCAGCCGGGAGCCGGGAGCCGGGAGCAGCTCCCAGCCGGGTTTCAGGCCCACATGCCAGGCGCCCAGGTGAGCTGCTGACGACCAGAGGCTGCTGTCCCTCTGAGGGCAGGGGGACGTTCTGGTGCCCCTCAGTGTGGGCAGGACACCGTCCTCGCAGACCCTGAGGACGTGAACGCCTGTGGGGGGAGGTGGCCTCCAGGACCGCAGGGAGCAGGACCCTGCCAGCACCCAGGTAGCTCGGGCACATCCACGGCCAGGCCTGGCCCAGAACTCACTTAAGGCTGCTCAGTTTGTGGTTACCGGGCAGCAAGAGCCTCGCGAAAACGTTGCTCCCTCGACACCAGCACCTCGCAGGAACCACAAGGACGGACAAGGACCCCTCTTGCCACAAAAGTGTTTAATGATTATAAAGTGCCTAAAATTCTCTCGCAGAGATAAGTTGATTTGAGCGTTTCTCTCAGTTAAAGCTGGGACACCCCGAGAGGGGAGGCGGGCCGTGCACGGCGGCGCCTCAGGAGATGACCCTCAGGCTGGGCTTGCTCCTCTCCAGGGCCCTCAGGCGGTCCTCCACCTCTTCCGTCCAGTAGATGTCGTAGAGGCTGTGAAAGGAGAGGCAGGGTGGGCCGTGCCCGCCCGCGTACCCGCGTGCCCGCCCGCCCCCGCCGCCCACTTACACCAGCTGCTCCAGGGCACAGCCGGGCTGCTCCAGGCTGCCCAGCAGCTGCAGGACGCCAGGGTCGCCCATGCAGTTGTTGCTCAGGTCCAGCTCGCGCAGGCTCTGGTTAGCCAGCAGGAGCGCCGCGAGCCCGCCACAGCCGCTGTTAGACACGTCGCAGTCCCCTAGCCTGGGTGGAGAGCAGGGCAGAGGTTGGGGCAGAGGGCACCAGTGACCGGCCTAGTGACCTGGGCCATGCTCGTGGCCCCGGCGTCACAGCTCTCCCCCCACCTCAGCCTGGAGGCGCAGAGCTCCCCTCTGCGGGCACAGCGGCCACAGGCTGGACTCAGCACCCCAACTCCTTGCTTCCTCACCCCCGAGCCCGGCTGCGTGGGGCGGAGGCTCTACAGAGGCCAAGGGGATGGCTGGGGACAGGAGGCACGAGGGCCAAAGGAAGGTTAGAGGTGCCGGCTCCCGCGGGGGGGGCGGCAGCGCGAGGCCCAGGGGCCCCCAGCGCCACAAGACCACCATGCCGAGGGGCCGTGCCGGGTTCGCTGGGGCAGACCCAGGTGTCAGGGACCACAGCTCCTCTCCCCGCCTGACTTCAGAGTGTCCCCAAGACCCTGGAAGCAGGACAGCGTCCCCTGGCAGGATGCAGGAGGGTCCCGCCTGGGGCTCAGCTGCAGGGCCGGCTGTCTAGGGCTCTTCGGCCCCACCTTCGCCTGCTGCCCGGGATGACCACCGTCCCAGGGGAGCCACCAGTGGAAGACAGGCAAGGACACAGAACAGAGGAAAAACAGTGACGGCAGAAGTGAGAGGCTGAGCAGCTGGGCTGGAAGACAGAACAGGGAGCCTGGAGGCCGGCCCGCCAGGCCAGCAGTGGACCCTGGAGCACGACACGCTCCGTCAGTGCAGCCAGCACCCAGCACGCACGGTGCCGGGAGCACGAGCCGGCTCAGGCCAGGCAGCACGGAGCAGGGCCCCGCCGACGAGGGCCTGGCAGGCAGGCGAGCACAGGCCGGGGCGGAAGCTGCTCTGGGTGGGGGCCGAGAAGAGGACACCCAGAAGGCTGCGTGGGGACAGGGCTCCCACACGGGAGGGGGCCCTGCCGCCCCGCGCAGGCACACTCGCGCTCCGCCCGCTGGCTCACCAGAGCGCGCGCAGCACGCAGCCGGGCTGGCGCAGGCCCCGGCAGAGCTCCTGGACGCCCGCGTCACCCAGCTTGTTGCTGCTCAGCTGCAGCTCCAGGAGACGCTTGTTCCGGGCCAGCACGGTGCCGAAGTGGGGGCAGCAGGCGGCCGTGAGGCTGCAGGACTTCACCCTGCGGGAGGCAGACAGGGACTGAGGTCGCTGCAGACCTGAGCCCGAGGGGCGCCCCTCCCAGGGCCCCCTCCCGCTCCTCCTGGCTTCTGGGCAGCTCAACCTCAGCACCTCGTCCCTGCCCTCCCTCCGAGGAAGCTCCGGCCCCCAGGCCACAAGCCTCCTCGCGGGGCGCACGCTCACCACAGCATCTCCAGCTGGCAGCTGGGCTGCAGCAGGCTCTCACACAGCAGTTGGGCGCCCTCGTCACCCAGGTGGTTGCCCGCCAGACTGAGCTCCTTCAGGGTCTCCTTGGCCCTGAGGACGCGGCACAGGTCTCTGCAGCCGCTGGTGGTGACCTCACATTCCCAGAGCCTGCGGGGGAGGGGGAGGGGAAGTGCTTGGGCTGTCACTGCAGGGCCAGCGGGGCGATGCCGGCCCCGTGTCAGCACAGCGGCACTCTCGGACGTCCCCCGCCGCGCCCGGCCGCTCTGCAGGCCCTGCCCGCCCAGCCCGGGGGCCGACTCACCACAGGGTCCTGAGCTGGGAGCCGGGGCTCAGCAGCCCGGGACACAGGTCCGTGACGCCCGCGTCACTCAGCGCGTTGCTGCCTAAGTCCAGCTCTCTCAGCGAGGCCTGGGCAGCCAGGATGCCACACAGGTCCTTACAGTTGGCCGCCGTGAGGCCACAGTTCTCCAGCCTGGGGACACAAGAGGTGCCGGGAGCGGGGGAGCCCCGCCCGCAACCCCCCACCCCGGCCCAGACCTTACTTGAGCGTCTCCAGCTGGCAGGCAGAGTCCGCCAGGCCCCGGCACAGCGTCCGGATGCCCGCCTCGCCGATGTCATTGTTGCTCAGCACCAGCTCCTTCAGCTTCTGCGTGGCCCTGAGCACGGCAGCCAGGGGCTCGCAGCTGGCGGCAGTCAGGTTGCAGTACTCCAGCCTGGGGACAGGTGGCCGGCCAGCCCCTCACTCGCAGGAATGCGTCCGGGCCGGCAGGCCGAGGGCCTCCCTTCCCACCCGGGACAGTGGGCGGCGGAGACCCAGGAGAGAGAACACCTGTCCTGAGCCGGGCCTTTCTGGCCCAGCTTCCTTCCTCGGCCGCTGACCCCACCCGTGTGCTCACGGCCACTCCTGCTTGAGCGCGGGGTCATAGGCCAGCTGCCAGCTCCTCCGGCCTCAGCTGGGAGTTAGGGAGCAGGAGGTCTGCAGGTCCCCGAGATCCCCCTCAAAGCTCCCTGAAGCTGATGAGCTGGGGAGGGGGCTTCCCAGGGGACAGGTGGGTGCAGGGCTGGGGGTGGGCCTAGGGGGAGCGGGCACACACTCACTGCAGCTTCTCCAGTTGGCACTTGGGGTCCAGGAGCCCCTCGCAGAGCAGCTGCAGGCCGGCATCCCCCAGCGGGTTGTTGCTGAGGTGCAGCTCCTGCAGGGTGGGCAGGGAGCGCAGCAGGCCGGGCAGGGCCCCGCAGCCGGCCTCCGTCAGGGAGCAGTTCTGGAGGCTGGAGTACGTGGCCGTCAGCGGGGCCCCACGCGATACAAGCCACCCCCGTCTCTAGGAGCCTGGGCAAGGCGCGTGTGTGGGCGCCCACAGGGCGGCCGGGCCGGGCTCAGGTGTGCCTCAGGGCCCAGGGCCCAGGGCCCAGGGATGACAGGCAGGGCTGCGGTGTGAGTGGAGCCTCCCCAGACCGCCGAGCAGGCTCAGACCCTGCAGCCTCACCTGAGCTTCTGGATCTTGCAGGTGGGGCTCTGCAGCCCCTGGAGCACCAAGTGCACGCCGCCATCACCCAGCTCATTGGTGCCGAGGCTGAGCTCGGTCAGGGAGGAGTTGACCCGGAGGGCGGAACTGATGTCCTTGCACCGCACCTCCGTGAGGCCACAGTCGTCCAGCCTGTGGACGGACACCTGGTCATTTCACACAGCAGGCTGTGACCCGACAGTGGGCCAAGAACTGGGCAAGGTGGGTGACAACCAACACAGCTTAAAACGAAACAGGAAAAGCATATGATCATCTTGGAAAACTTCAGACACCGGCACGTGTACGGATGCGGATCTCCACATCTTACCGAGGGGCCCGTCAGCAGGTGTCCACCTCCAGGAGAGAAATCAAACCTGGACAAGGCAGCAGCTCCGAGCACGTGTGGGAGAGGACGCGGCACCTCAGAGGGCAGTGCCCACCTGAAGGGCCTCAGCAGGCCCAGCGGGGAACGTACCAGAGCACAACCCAGGACCCGTCCGTCCCCGTGAGTGAAAACCCGAGTGAACACAGGTGGGAGGAAAGCCAGCCCTTACTCACGGAATGACGGCTGGTAGTCGTGGAAGGAACGGGGACATTAAAATCCCAGTTAGGCAAAGGCCGGGTAATAGCCATTCTGGCAAGAGCCACCAACGGGTGTGGAGCTCAGTGGACGACCGTTTTAGCACAAAAGGGTGAGAGCAGAGTCTCAGGTGTCTCACCCAGGGTGTTTGCCGATAACAGGAAAACCAGTGACTGCAGTGGAGAACCGGCAGGCACCACCCATCAGGTGGTCATGGTGACCACGGGGGGTCACCGTTCGGTGCCACTGTGACCATAAACCCCAGATATGACATGCCAGGCAGGACACAACATCACTTCTGTGTTATCGTCCCCAGAATGTGTGACTCAGCTCTGAGAAGACGTCGAGGGTCAGGTGGCCAAGGTCAAGGGCGGACGGAGGGGCCAGGGAGACGTGAGGATGAGTGCCCCAAGGGCTCCCGTGCGCCCCGGGAACAGGAGAGGACACAGGTGGGAGAGCCGGTGATGAGAGGCGAGGCGCCCTGTTGGGCTCTTTGCTGTGACCCGGCCCCAGGCGACAGGGCGCCTGACGTCAGGGGGAGGGGGCGCAGGGCACAGGGAAACCCGCACCGTCTTCACAACTCTTCCATAACCTAAAATGCTTTCAAGGAAGTTCAAAAGGAAAACGACAAGCAGGCAGGCATCCATCTCTCACCGGTGAACGCTCAGGACCCCTAGGTCTGTGCTGTTTCCCAGCCTGCGGCCCCGCAGGGGACAGGGCACAGGCAGTGCCCCCGGGAGGGGAGCCGACAGACGCGATCGCACCCCCGGAGCAAGAGGGCGAGCTGCAGACCCTGGTCTGGGCCGCTCTGCCCACCGGGCTTGGGCCGGCAATGGGTTTGCATTCAAGTGGTTGGAGAAAGGCAGGGTAAGATACAGCCCAAGTGGTAGAGCGTACGCTTAGCATTCACGAGGTCCTGGGTTCAGTCCCTGTATCCTCCTCTAAAAATAAATAAGTAAACCTAATTACCCCCCTCAAAAACAACAAAAAATAGTTGGAGGAAAAATTTAAAAAGTAAATTTTATGCCACACAAGAACCACACAGAAGTCACAGCACGCTTCCGTAAGTGAAGTGACGTGGGGGCTGCTACCTGACCACCTCGTACTGCTGGATCAGCGGCAGGAGCTCCGTCCACCGGCTGTCGCTCAGCTCCTCACACTGGATGTCCAGGTTCATGGCGGGAGGTGAAGTCTCTCCTAGACAAGATGCAGAGGGAGAAATTCTCTCAAGGTTCGAGAGGCCAGAGACCCAGCAGATGGGGGGGGGGGGGCGGGACAGCGAGGGGAGTCCAAACAGGACCCCAAGCGGCCAAGCTTTGTGGAGGAGCCAGTCTCTCCCTCGCCTGCTTCCTTCCCCTTCCTCAGCTCCTTGATCCTTTATCCACCTCGGCCTCCAGCAGAAAAGCCGGGGTGGGTGGAGGGAAGCTTCGCCCACTGGGCTCCCTGCTCCCCCAGCCCCTGGCACTGGCCACCCGCAGCCCTGCCTCTGACTTGCCTGGGCTGGCTGCAGGCCTGGCCACAGCGTGGAGACCCCAGTCAAGGGAGCACAGGGGCCACATCTGTCAAGTGCTATGGAACTCTCCCTGCCTGTTCACTGGAAATGGGGGGCTGTGCCGGCCAGGCAGACCATCCACAAAGCCGCAGTCCCCCCAGCACTTGAGTACCTGGGGCCTCACTGCCCTGAGGCAGCTGGGTGGGTGGCACAGGTGCCTGTGGTCAGGTGACAGTTCCCGAGGGCTACCAGCTGCAGGTGCCCTGGACAGGACAGAGCAGGTGGGGTGGGGGCCCCAGGTCCAGTGGCCTGCACTCTGGGCGGTGCATTCCCCGGGGTGCCCGATTCCATGATCCCCTTCTGGGAGCTGGGACTCTGGACAGGGCATGTCCTCTGCCCCACCTTGGGTCAGTGAGCGACCAGCCCAGACAGGCCAGCTCACCAAGCAGGCTGAGAAAAGCAGGAGGCCTTTGCCCAGCAGGTATGGGATGGGAGATCACACAGACCCTGAAACCTCACCTGGGACAAGCACAGAGCCTGAATAAAAGAGGAACCGGAGCCCCAGGCCGGGGCTCACTGTGGCCCGGAAGGTGGGGGCCAGCAGGAGAGGGAGCCATGGGCTGCCATGGGTGGAGACTGGGGGTGGGGGTGACAGAACGCTCAGTGAAGAGTCACACCTGGGAACAGTGTCATTCCAGGTCTCTGGAAACAGGATGACTCAGGCCCACGAGGGTTCTCGGTTCCCCGAAACCCCAGCTTTCTGAGAACAACGCTCCTCTCATGTTTGTGCCCGTGCCTGGCTCGGCCCTGGCCTTGCTGAAGGGGGGCTCCCCCTCCCACCCCGAGGCTGGTTCGGAGCCCACAGTGGGGAGAAGAGCCAGCCCAGGCCAAGGCTCTAGTTGCATTCCTGCTGAGCAGAGGCCCCCCCCCCCCCCGTGCCAACCTGTCAACCGGCAGGCAAGACTCACGACTGCACGTCCCAGCACGTGGGCCTGCTAAGAAACTGGGGCGAGGGCATCGGTAACTGGCCACCTGACGCAACCCTCACAGGGACAAACCCAGCGCATGTGAGCAAAGCCAGACCTGCCCCACCCAGCCCAAAGTGTGCTCACCCAAACCCTGACTCAGAATCCTCCATCCAGGCCTGAGAGGCGTCAGGAACAGGGAGCTCACAGCTGGTGATTCTGACCCCTCCCGAGGGGAGGGGGGAAGGAGGTGGCACGGAGGGACCCCTGAGGGGCGCCAGTCCCAACTCTGCTGCCTCTCCCTGAATCCCGTGTGACGCTAGGGGACTCAGTTCTAGGCTGGGAACTGATACACAGCAGCTGGCCCGACCTCCCAGCTTGGCTGGACCCCACGGCATCCCTTTGGTTGGCCCTTGGGACCAGGAGGCCGCCTCTTCACCTCCAGGGGTCACTGATCCCTTTCAGAATCCGTGAAAAAGAGTCACATCCCCCCAGAGATGCCGTGTACAACCGTCCTCACCACCCTCAGCTAGGGCACCTGGTCGGGATGGGAGCAAGCACACGTCGGGCCCACGCGCTCACTGGGAACCGGGACCAGCAGCTGGGCTGCTCCCCAGGCCCCATGGCATGGGTCCAGCATCTCCACAACGGCCCGTAAGTAACGCGGGGTAACCGGCCGCCCGCGCGAGGCCGCGCCGCACGACCGGAGCCGCGTCTGTTCCGCCTTCGGTCTGGCCTGGGCCTTCCCCGGGGCGGCGGGGAGCGCGGGCGCGCCGGGGGCAGCCCGGGGCCGGAGCCGCCCTCCGCGCCCTCCGCGCCGGCCCGAGGCTCCGCGTGTGTCCGGCGACCCGGGGTCAACGCGGGGTTGGGCCGGGGCCGCTCGCGGGGGAAGCGGGCCGCTCAGACGCGGCGCCGAGAGGACTCCCGGCGCCCCCGGCCCCCACGCCCTTCCTGGGCCCCGGGGCCGTCCGCCAGGCGGTCAGGGGCCGGGGAGCCCCCGAAACGCCGCAGGGTCACCCGAGTTCGCGCGCCTGGCCAGTGAAGTGAGGCCGCCGCGCCCCGCTTCCCGGCCCGCGCCCGCTGCCGCTCCGCCCGGGACCCCGGACCTCACCTCGC
Source organism: Camelus bactrianus (assembly GCF_048773025.1). Lineage (NCBI taxonomy): Eukaryota > Metazoa > Chordata > Mammalia > Artiodactyla > Camelidae > Camelus > Camelus bactrianus. Next base: position 343,326 of record NC_133548.1, read on the forward strand.
GTCGCCACCGCAGACCCGAGGGCCGAGCCGCTGCTTCCGCCGGGGCCGCGGGGCGAGGCGGGTCCAGGGGCGGGGGCGGGACTCGGGGGCGGGGCTTAGGCGGCGGAGCCCGGCGCGGCCCGGAGGCCCAGGTCTGGTAGCCCTCGCCCACCCGACCCCCACGGCGGGACACCAGCCCCAGGGACCGGCCTGCCCTTCATCCCTCCTCGGCCTGGCGCAGCGCCTTTTTCTGAGCCGTGCGCCGAACCAAAGCTCCCAGGTAAGCCTTCGCCGCTTTCCGCTTGGCCCAGGGGTAACATTCCAAGTCCCTGTTTGATTTACCACTGTGTCGCCCAGAACAGATGGCAGGCGAGCTCGCGGGGAGGGGGCACCAACCGGAGGTGGGGCTGCCGGCGCTGGGAGGCCCGGCCGCCCCCACGAAGACTCGCCGGGTCTTCCCTTCCTCTGCCTCCTCCCGCCAACAGGCCAGTCAGGGAGTTTCCCAGAGCACAGAAATAAAAATACCTGAGACACGCCAGACAGGAGAGGGTGGAAGTGACCATCGGTTATCTGCAGTGGCTGTGATGAACTGGACGAGCCAGTAAGCAGGTAGGTAGGGCAGGGAGTCCCTGGAGAAAGAGAACCTGGGGTGGCTTTCTGGACACGAGAGGCCATTTTTGGCCTAAGCAATTTTGTGGTCTAAGCCTGGCCACAGTGCTTGCCCTTGAACTGGTCTCAGTATAACGATCTTAAGTGAACACAGGACTACGGAAACAGTGCCTGGCAACCCAAGTAACAACAGCAAAGATACCAGCTGTAAAGATTCCCAGTGCTGGAGGGGGAGGGTACAGCTCCGTGTAGAGTGCGTGCTAAGCACGCACGAGGTCCTGGGTTCAGTCACCAGTACACCTCCATTACAAGAACTGAATCAACCGAATTACCACCCGCAAAACAAACAAAAACAACAAATAAATAAAAATGGTTAAGATGGTAAATTAAAAAAAAGAAGAAGAAGAAAGACTCCCAGTTCTGTTTCAGCGGCAAAGACCAGCCTGAAGCCTCAACCAGCAAGCCTCCTGGGCCCTAAGGGACGATGGCGCTGACCTCGTCCGACCCTCCTGACTCCGATCGAATAAAGCTGGGGCTCTGTGGGAAGACACTGCTTTGGGAAAGAACCCCCGTGTTCTCCTTACTTGCTGCAAGTAATAATAAATCCTTCCTTCTCCCGATCTTTGGCTCAGTTGTGTACTTGGGCTCGACACCCACCAAGAGGCCAACCCAGCTTTTCAGGTAGCAAGCATGGAGTTCCGCTTCTGGAGCACAGTTTGGCTTATGTAGAACTGACACACCCCTCCATTTCTGTGTATCAATCAAAAGACATATTCATGCCTGAGCTTAGGATACACGCTCAAAATGCCTTTTTTGCAGCAACTGTGTAACCGTCCAAACCTCCAGACGCTCTAAATGTCTATCAGTAGGGAAGTGGTTAAATCATCTGTAACATAGCTGTTTCGTGCCCCTTCTGGCTAAACCATAACCAATCCTGAGGCCGGACTGGCCCTCGTGGTTCTTACTATGATTGCAAGACACCCTTCAGCAAAGACCATTAGGAAACTTGGAAAAAATGTTTATTACTCACACTTGTAGGAATGCACAGGGCACACCTGGGGCTGCAAAGCGAGGTGGGAATGGGGTGAGGGCAGGCGCCCAGCGCTCTGCTTTTACTGGGGTTGAGGATGGGGGCCTAAGGTTTCACGGGCTCACTACTGGTAAGTTAGAAACAAAAGAGCAAGAATTTAAAGCTGGAGGAGAAGAAAGAGCATGTGGCCCAAATGGTCAGCTACTGAAACCAACCAATCTCTAACGGTACCAAAGGAGGATCAGGGAACTGACTGGTTGCCTGGGAGTCCAGTCACGGGGGGAATAAAGGAAGGGCTACTCAACCTGGGGAGACTATTTGGCGGGGCCAGTCCTTGGCTCGAGGAGCTGGCAAGGAGACCAGGGCTACCAACGTGGGGCCACGGGATCCCGAGAGCCCAGGGGCCTCCCAGAGGTGAGCCCCTTAAGCACAGACAACCACCCCACCCCACGCCACGAGCTCCTGCAGAGCAAGCGCAAGTCGACAAGTCGTCAAGGGAAGACAGTGAGCAGCTCTCTCCCACCTTGACGCAGGAGGATGAGAGTGGTGCTGGGCTGCTGGCAGAGGCTACTGCAGCCTGGACTTGGCGAGGATGGAGGAAGGCAGAAGGGAGGTGGGCAGAGAGGGGACTCTGGGTGCGCTGGAACCCAAACCGACTTTAACGTGGCTTGCATAAAATGAGCAGAATGTGCTTTCTGCAGAAAAATCCTAAGACATAAAAAGTGAAAGGCCCTAGAATGCCCATCTTCCAGAGACAAAGGCTGTGTCTTGTATGTGCTCCTATTCCTCCTGTACACACAATACACTCGTTTTAAAATAAAAATGAGATATTGGGAATGGTATCTGGAACAATGGCCCCCCAGCTCCATCGCGTGTCAATCCCCAAAGGTGTCAGTAGTCACCTTACGTGGCAAAGGGGTCTTTGCAGATATGACCACGTTAGGGATCCTGAGATGGGGAGAACGCCCCGGATCACTCGGATAGGCCCCATGTAGTCACGAGGGTCCTTATAAGAGAGAGAGGCAAAGGGGGAAGTCAGAGAGGAAGCGCCACAGGGCACGCAGAGGTTGGAGGGGTTGCCCTCCGGAGGTGGGGGAAGGCAACGTCTAGAGGCCCAGACAGATTCTCGCCCGGAGCCGGCCGGAGCGGAACGAGCCGGCCCTGTGGAGAGCGTGGCTTCAACCCCCTGAGGCCCATTTTGGACTTCCCGCCTCCAGAAGTGTAAAATAATACGTCCGTGGTAATTCCCTGCAGCAGCAGGAGGAAACATGCGTTACGGAGCTCTGTATCTCAGTTAAGACCAGCTACGCGTACAACGTACGCACGAATACAGCGTATACGTGTCACGTCAACGGGCGCGGGCACAAGCTAACTTCTGGCCACACTGTGAGCCACTCTCCAAATGTCTTCACTCAGCCCACCTCTACGGGCGGACATGTAGGCTGTTTTCACCTTTTCCGGCTTTACAGCATGTTCTCCTACGTGGTTACCTTCCTCGTACGCCATCCTCTGGGGGGCCCGCCTGGTTCTAAGGTCCCGGCCCAAGGCCAGCCTGCAAGGCGGCAGATGCCACTAACTTGGCCGGCACCGCGCGCCCGCGCAGCTGCGTGGGCGCCGGGGCTGGTGGCAGCCCAACGGCGCAAGGGCTGGGACGCGGACCCCCTCCGGACCTTCCAGCCCCCTCCCCCCGCCGGGGCAACCCTGACCCCGCGGCCCCGCGAGGTTCTGTCCCGCTTGCGTTCCGCTCCCGCCCACAGGAGCTGCCCACCCAGCTCCCCAGGGTCTCGGACGACCTAACGGGGCGGAGCTGCCGGCGGGCAGATAGCCCGGCCCAAGGCCCAACACCCTGCGGCGCCACGCGGGCAGACCTGTCTGCCGGGGCCGCCTGCCCTTCCCGGGAGTCGGCTCCTCAGAGCGGCGGAAGGTCGACCGTTACTCAATTCGAGGAGGAAAGTCTGGCGGACGGTCCGGGACCGCGCAGGCGCAGACGCGGCGCCCCGCCGGACTCCCAGCGAGCCCGGGCCGGGACGGCGGGCGCGCGTGCGCGGGGCGGGCTCGGGCGCTGACGTCTTCGGAGCGCGCCAACGTTCGCTGGGCGGTGCCGCGGCCTCGGCCCTCGCGGCCCCGCCTCACCGCCCCGCCCCCGGAGAGCGCGCGTCTCCCCGGGCTGTGTGGCCTCGGTAACGCCGGGCGCACGTCCACTCGCGGCCCGGCCAAGGCCGGCGCCGGTGAGGACTGACCACGGCCAGGCAGTCGTTTATTTGGGCCACCCGCTGACGGACCGCAGGTGACCGACGTAGACACGACGACAGCCTGTCCCTGCCCGTAGACTGGGAGGGAGGCGGCCGACTTCAGACCGGGGCTGAGGGCCTCGCGGGCGGGGCGCGGCCTCGCGGGCGGGGCGGTTCCCGGCTCTCCCACGTTGCTCGTGAGCTTAAGGGTGGCCCTGAGGCTCCCTCTTGCGCGCCGCCGGTCTGGGACTGGTAGTCTGACGCGGGCCGACCTCACATGCCTGACCTGGAGAGGATGCCGCCCCGCACGGTCCCGGCCGTGACATTAACATGCGGGCCGGAGGTCGGTTCTTTGACTCCCAGCAAAGTGTGGGCGTCGGGGTTCCACCATCGCCGACTAGTACAGATGGACAGCATGCCTAGGTTCAGATGCAGAGTCAGACAAAGTTTCGTAAGAAAATGGCAACTTTGTTCATAAGGCGACGTTGTTATCTGCGGGTGATGTTTCATGCATCCCACTTCGTGGATGAATGTTAATAGTTCGGTGTCCCACCCACTTCATTCTTTCCCGAATATGTATTGAGTATCTCCTGTGTGCCCCGCTGCGTTGTGGGTGCTGAGGATTCAGCAGTGAGCAGAACAGATAGAAATCTCTGACGGTCTGAAGCACGGGAAGGGAAGGCCAGGCCTGGGAGGGTTACCTGGGGACCCGAAGCTTGTGAGGGCGTGGCCAGGTGTCCACAGGCTGAATGAAACAAGTGATGCTTGGCTGAAGGACATAACAGTGCCAGCTGAGTAAAACTGAGGAGGAAAAGGAAGGTCTGGAAGTAGCAGTAAGGAGCACGGAGGACAGGTAGACTTCAGGAGAGCTGGCAGCCCCTCTTGAGAGGGCAGTACTGGAAGCCCTGGCCCAGGAGGCCGGTTCCTGCTGGAGCAAAAGAGAGAGAGTGATACTCAAGAAAAACCTGACTTTTCTGAGAACTATTTATTTAAGTGCTGAAATTTTATCTTATTAATTTTGATAGAAATTTCTCTTTCTTGTTCTCTAGACGTAGTATGCTGACCTTCATTAACATTATAAAATTAGTTTCAACAAACTGTGGAAGAGAGCCTTCTGTAGGCCTGCCCCAGTCACTGCCTCGGAGGAGGGAGGGCTGAGCCAGGCTGAGACCTGCCACCCGGAGTCCTAGTGGGGCAACGCCTAAGGTGACGGAGGTCACACATGCCCACTGAGGTCTCCCCCGTCTTCTGATTGTCTTTGGAGGAGGTGGCTGAGCTCGGGTAACAGGGCGGGCCTGGAACTGGCTGGCCCCGGCCCTGTGGTGACCGAGGAGGATCCTGTAAGCCTCTAAGCTTGCTCATGTGTAATCCTGGACCTCTGCAGCCCCGCTCCCAGGCGGTGAGGAGCCCATGATGTGATGCAGGTACGTGCTCAGTTCACATGGGCTCTAAGTAATGTTTATGCCAAGTGCACTGCAGAAACTAGGTTCTTTTGACTTGGAATCTGGCTTTAAGGTTTAGAATTCATCACAGGACACCAGAAGGACTCTAGTAGCCTGACTCCTGGACCGACTCCCTTACCCACCACAAGAATTGCATTTTTAGGAAAGCTGCTAAAATGTTGTACATTCATTTCACTCTTTTCAGTGCAGGTGTGTGTCAGTGTGTTCATGTCTCCCCAAACTTCACTTGTGGTAGCCCAGCTGCCAGTGAGACGGGGTTTGGAGGTGGGACCCCTTGGAGGTGATTGGGGTGAGGTGAGGTCACGAAGGCCCCTGTGGGAGTAGATGCCAGAGAGTTTGCCCCCCTTCCCCGCGGTGGGATGGCATCCCCTGCAGCCAAGAGAAGAGACCTCAGAGTGGAACTTACTGGGCTGCGCTAGGATCTCGGACACCAGCCTCCTGACAGCAAGGTGAACGTCTGCTGTTTAATCCCGTCTGCAGTACTCGTTACCGACTGTACGGTGTGTGCCAGCCCGTGCTGGTGCCAGTATATGCATGTGCATGTGTGTGTGAGCGCAGGTGTTTGCAGGTGTGTGCACACTCTGTACTGTTTCTGCTCTGCGTTCGGGTCTGTTTGCAGACCCCTGCCAGGTGCCTTGCCACCCACGGAGATTGTGCAGGACACTCGGCCACACCTGGGACTGTGTCACCATCCACCAGGACAGAAGGGCACACACAGGTGGGGCAGAAGGATGCTGTATTGCTTGTTCTCTTTTCTCATCATTCAGTTGATTCCTTTTTCTTTTACCCATTTTCTGCTTGCTGATTTTGCATGAAGAGGGCCACGAAGGTGGAACCTAGCAGTGGGAAAGCGAGACACCAATCCACCGCAGGCTCTCCCGCCACTGGGACATCCTCATGCAGCCCTGCAGGCCCCCGGGCGTCCCTCCACAGCCGTGTCCCTCCACAGCCTCAGCCCTGCCTTTCTGGGGGCCAGGGCTCCGGGAGCCCTTGGTTCTCTCTGCAGAAGCGCCGGGTGCAGGTGCCTGGGTCTGACAGTCGTCCCTTTCGCCTCCCTCGTCCCAAGGCTTAAACTCCGGGAAATCCTTCTCCACCCAGGGTCATAGAGATATTTTTATTCTAAACTTTTTTTTTTAATAGTTGAAACATTTCTCCTTAATTTTATTCCTCTGCTTTCCCATCCCCACCCAAGTGAGCCACTATCCTGAATTCTTTACTTTTCAAAAAAATTTTTACTGGACTGCAGTTGATTTACAATGTTGTGCTTGTTTCAGGTGTACAGCGAAGTGCTTCAGTTGTAACTGAGTAACTTTTCGTTACAGGTTATTACAAGATATTGAATACAACTCCCTTTGCTGTATAGTGTGCTGGTTGTTTATTTGATTTATATTTGGTAGTGTGTATCTGTTAATCCCAAATTCCTGATTTATCCCTCCCTCCCCCTTCTCCTTTGGTAACCGTAAGTTTGTTTTCTATGTCTGTGAGTCTGTTTCTGTTTTGAATGTAAGTTCATTTCTACTATATTTTAGATTCCTTATTTAAATGATATCATATAGTATTTTTCTTTCTCTGTCTGGCTTACTTCACTTAGTATGATAATCTCCAGGTCCATCGATGTTGCTGCAAATGGCATTATTTTATCATTTTTATGGCTGAGTAGTATTCCATGCATATACACCACAACTTCTTTAACCATTGATCTGTTGGTGGACATTTATGTTGCTTCTATGTCTTGGCTATGGTAAATACTGCTGCTGTGAACACTGGGGTGCATGTGTCTTTTCAAATCAGAGTTCTCATCTTTTCCAGATACGTGCCCAGGAGTGGGATTGCTGGATTGTATGGTAATTCTATTTTCAGTTTTATAAAGGAACCTCCAAACTATTCTCCATAGTGGCTGCACCGATTTACATTCCCACCAACAGTGTCGGAGGGTTCCCTTTTCTCCACACCCTCTCCAGCATTTATTTGTAGACTTTTGAGGATGGCCATTCTGACTGGTATGACTGTAGTTTTGATTTGCATTTCTCTAATAATTAGTGATATTGAGCATCTTTTCATGTGCCTGTTGGCTTTCTGGATTTCTTCTTTGGAGAAATGTCTGTTTAGATCTTCTGCCCATTTTTGGATTTGGTTGTTTGTTTTTTTCTTGTTGTTATTGACTATATGAGCTCTTTGTAAATTTTGGAAATTAAGCGCTTGTCAGTTGCATCCTTTGCAGATATTTCCTTCCACTCGGTAGGTTGTCTTTTTGTTTTGTTTATGGTTTCCTTTGCTGTGCAAAAGGTTGTAAGTTTGATTAGGTCCCACTTGTTCACTTTTGCTTTTATTTTTATTGCCTTGGGAGACTGACCTAGGAGAACATTCATACGACTTATCTCTGAGAAGGTTTTGCCTGTGTTCTCTTCTAGGAGTTTTATGGTGTCTTGCCTTATGTTTAAGTCTCTAAGCCATTTTGAGTTGATTCTTGTGTGTGGTATAAAGGAATGATCTAACTTCACTGATTACTTACGGCTGTCCAGTTTTCCCAACACCACTTGCAGAAGAGACTTTCTTTTCTCTACTGTATATTCTTGTCTTCTTTGTCAAAGATTAATTGACCATAGGTGTGTCGGTTTGTCTCTGGGCTCTCTATTCTGTTCCGTTGATCCATGTGTCTGTTTTTGTGCCAATACCACACTCTTTTGATTACTGTAGCTCTGTAGTATTGTCTGAAGTGTAGGAGGGTTATTCCTCCAGCTTTGTTCTTTTTCTTCAGTATTGCTTTGGCAATTCTGAGTCTTCTAGGGTTCCATATAAGTTTTAGGATTATTTGTTCTGGTTCTGTGAAACATGTCCTGGGTAATTTGATAGGGATCACATTACATCTGTAGATTGCTTTGGGCAATATTGCCATTTTAACAATATTCATTCTTCCGATCCAAGAGCGTGGGATATCTTTACAATTCCTCAAATCATCTTTCTTTTCCGTTATTCACGTTTTATAGTCTCAGTGTGTAAGTCTCTCACCTCCTTGGTTAGGTTTATTCCTGGGTATTTTATTTTCTTGATGTGATTTTAAACAGGATTCTTGTTTCACTTTCTCTTTCTGATATTTCATTATTAGTGTAAAAGAGTGCAGCAGGCTCTGTGTGTTAGTCCTTCCTGCTCCCTCGCTGACTTCGTTGGTCGGCTCTAGTAGTTCTTTGTGTGGAGCATTTAGGATTTTCTTTATATGGTATCATGTCGTCGCTTATAGTGACTACCTCTTCCCTCCCAATTTGGGTACCTCTTCTTTCTTTTTCTTGTCGACTGCTGTGGCTAAAACTTCCAGTACTACGTTGAATAGAAGTAGTGAGAGTGGGCATCTTTGTCTTGTTCCAGAATTTAGCAGGAAGGCTTTCTCGGCTTTTCACTGTTCAGTATTATGTTGGCTGTGGGTTTGTCATAAATGACTTTTATTATGTTGAAGTATGTTCCCTCTGTACCCACTCTGCTGAGAGTTTGTATCATGAATGGATGCTGAATTTTATCAAATGCTTTTCCTGCGTCTGTTGACATGATCATGTGATATTTGTCTATTCTTTTGCCGATGTGGTGTATCACCTTGATTGATGTGCGTCTGTTGAACCATCCTTGTGATCCTGGAATGAATCCAGTTTGATCTTGGTGTGTGGTCCTTTTTCTGTGTTGCTGGATTTGTCTTCTAAATATATTTTAAAATACGTTTTTTACAGTTAGGATTTCAGCCCACCTATATTGGGTTATTATATGCGTGGCCTGAAGCAGAGATACACGATGGTAATCCCTAGGGCCGCCACTGAAATATTTCACAGAGATGTTATCTTATTAACAATGCGAGTAAAATGGGATGCCTAGGGTTAATTACATAGGATTGCATAAACTGATGAATATAGTTATCATTTTTTGGTTTTGTCTGAAATGTTACTGACTTTTAATCTATGCTTTCTAATAGAACTGTTTACCAAATGTTTGTCTCCTTATCAGTGTTGAAATTTACTGTTTTACTTCCAGCCACACCATTGCCCCCAGTGTTGGGGATAGAAGGAGAATTGTCTAGGGGAGCTTTCACAGAGTAAAACTACTCTTGATGTGTCACATTTCTTGATCTAAGTCTCCCATCCAAGTACTAACCAGGCCCGACCCAGCTTAGCTTCCGAGAGCAGACAAGATCGGGCGCGTTCAGAGTGGTGTGGCCGTAGACTTTCTTGATCTAAGTCTGTTGCTAAAAGCACATGTACTACTTCTGTGTCACAACTGGGTGTAAGTGATAGAATGTATGGCCTATTAAAAAAAAATGGGATACGTAAAACAGTTCACACAACCCAAAAGAAAGCAGAAGAGGGTAAACACAGAAACAAGAAACAGAGGCACAAGTGAAAACAAATAATAAAATGATAGACTTAAAAGCAAACATGTCAGGAATTACATTAAGTGCAGCGGGGCTGAGCACACTCAGTGGCGGAGTGTCAGATGCTTCTGAAAACTGCGTGTTGTTGCCTTACAGTAGTGACAGTTTATCTCTATGCGCGTAAAATTCTCGAAATATAGAGACTGTCGGAATACTTAAAAGAAAAACCAACCATATACTGTCTACAAGCAACTCATTTTAAGTGTGAGTTTAAAAATAAAAGGATGGAAGGGGATACAGTATGTGAACAGTAACTAAGAAAACTGCAGAGTCTGTGTTAATACCAGACAAAGTCAACTTCAGAGCAAAGAAGATCGCCAGAGGCAAAGAGGGACGTTACACAACCACAAAGGGCCAACATATCAAGAAGACACAATAATACTAAATGTGTGTGCACCTGACACTGCAGCCGCACAATACAGGAAGCAAAAACTGACAATTTAAAGGAGAACTCGACAGACTCACAATTAGGGTTGGACATGTCAATGCTCCTCTCTTGTAATTGATGAAAAGGGGAGAGAACATAAACAAAGATCCAGAACAGAACAACACCGTTGACCACACACGTGCACACACCTATCCATGTACACATACACACGTACCCAGCATCCACTCTTGGAGTGCACATGACACATTCACCAAGCTGTGCCTGTCTTAGGTCATGATTCAAACTTCAGCAGATTTAAAAGAATTGTAATCATGTGATAGGACGTAATGACACAAAGCTAGAAATCTCTAACAGGAAGATACCATGAAATTCTCCAAACACTTAGAAGTGAACCCGTTCACTCCTAAATGTTCATAGGTCAAAGAGGAAGTCCCGGGGAAATCAGAATATATTTTGAACTAAATAAAATTTCAAAATTTACGGGATGCAGATAAGGCAGTGCTTACAGGGAAATTAGCAGCACTAAATGCCTACATTACAAATGGCAGTAGGTCTCCAGTCAATTAACCAAGCGTCCAACTTAAGGAAACACAATGAAGATGGAAATAAAGTACAATAAAATAAAATAAACCCACAGCAAGCAGAAGGAAAGAAAGAGTACAAATAAGAATAGATATCAACAAAATTGACAACAGCAGGGAAAAATCAGGGAAACCAAAAGCTGGTTCTTTGAAAATAGTACTACACTGATAAATCTCTAGCAATACAGAAAGCGTAAAAGACAGGATATACTTTACCAATATCACCATAAGCCTCAAAGACATGAAAAGGATGAAAAGGATAACCCACGAACAACTACACACACAGCTTTGAGAACTTAGATGAAATGGGCCAATTCTTGAGAAATGACAAAATGATAAAACTCACTCAAGATGAACTAGATAACCGGCACTGTCCTTAGGGTGTGTGTCCTCTCCACACCACCAAAGAGTTCATTCTCACAGGCCCTGACCAGGTGTCCCACAAATGCAGCTGAATTCTGACTGTCTGCCTGGAGATTGCACCAGAGTCCACAGGTCAAGGGCTCAGTCCCACGGGACGGCCCCCACTTCAGGTGCCAAGCCAGGTTGCCACCTGTGCTTGTGACCAACAGACGACAAGGAGCAGGTTCCCACGACCCCCTTCTCTGGTTCGATTGATTTGCTAGGGCAGTTCACAGAATCCAGGATACCAGTTTACTTACTAGATTGCTGGTTTATTACAAAGGATATTAAAGGGTACAGATGAACAGCCAGAGGAGAGATACACAGGGCTAGGTTTGGAAGGGTTGCAAATACAGGAGCTTCTGTCCCTGCGGAGTTTGGAGCCCAGCACGTGGACCCGTTCTGGTTCGCCAACCTGGAAGCTCTCTGAACGCCCCCCTTTATGGGTTTTCATGGAGGCTCCACCCCTCTAATCATGGGTGGTTCCCCTGGCCACCATACCCCCATCCTTGGGGGATTTCCTAGAGTCACCTCATTAACACAGACTCCGCGTGGTCGTGGGAGGCTTGTTATGGATATCAAGACACCCGTCTCACTTCCTGGCTCCGAGGGGATTTCAGGAACTGAGGCCAAAAGACCCAATGTCGTAAAAAGATGCTCCCGTTGCTCTTAGGAAATTCAAAGAGTTTTGGGATGAAGTCCAAAATACGTATGTATGATAAATCACAATATCACAGTCCCATAACCACTTTGAAAATTGAATTTGTAGTTACACCTACTGAAAAAGAAATCCCCAGGCCAAGATTGTGTCAATGGCATATTCTACCAAACATCTAAAGAAGAAATGGCACCAATACTGTTCAGTCTCTTCCAGAAAAATAGAACAGGAGCTAATGTGTCCCAACTCACCTTTTAAGGAAAGCATTGTCCTGATTCCCACACCTGGGAATACCAAAAAGAAAAACCTACAGACAACATCCCTCATGAGTAACTGCGGGGTCCTGCACATGTCGAATCGAATTCTGCGATACACAAAAAGAAGAATGCACCACAACTAAGGGGGTGTATCCTGAGAATGCAGAGTGGGTCATGACTTGAACTCTATCATCACAACCCCTCACGTTCATTGTTTAAGGAAAATGATCACACATCATATCAACTGATGCAGAAAAAGTATTTGACAAAATCGAACACCCATTCATGACACGAACTCTCAGTAGAGTAAGATCGGGGGGAACTTAGCCAGATAAGGGTCATGCAAAGAAGCCTACAGCTTACGTCACAGGTAATGACAGAAGTGGAGGCTCTAGCCCTGAAATCAGGAACAAAACAAAGAAGTGTACTCTCACCATCTTGAGTCAACATCATACTGGACGTCCTGGCCACTCCAGTGAAAAGGAAATGGAAATACATAGACTGGAAAGAAAGAAATAAAACTGTCTTCATTCACAGACGACGTGATTATCTGTAGAGAAAATTCCAGAGACTGTGTGAGGAAAGCTGGTGCACAACTGCACGAGTTGCATGCAAGATCACAACAGAAAGATCGAAACTGGAAACCAGGAATTTTAAACATAAAACATAGAATAGCTCCCAAAGTACCGAATCCTAGGTGCATATCTGCAGAAAACATGCAGTGGATTTCTCTGTGTTGAAAACTATGAAATTCTGAAGGTAGATTTTTTTTTTAAGTTTTTGCATTTCTTTTTTTAAGTGATTCCTTTTGGGAGGGGAAGTAATGAGGTTTATTTATTTATTTTAATTTTAAAAAATTTAATGGCGGTACTGGGAATTGAACCTAGGACCACACACATGCTAGTCATGCACTCTACCACTGAGCTATACCTTCCCCCCAACAAGGAAGAAATTTTAAGACAAATAAACGGAGAGACATACTATGTTCATGGGTGGAAAGCCTCAACATGGTACAGGTGTCAGTTCTCCTTAAATTGATCTATAGATTAACTGCAATTCCCATCAAAATCCCAGCAAGACTTTTTGTAGATACAGACAAGCCGATTCTAAAATTTATGTGTGAAGGTGAAAGGATTAGAATTGCTGCAACAATTACGAAAAAGAAGCATAAAGTGTAGAGTCCTCTTACCCACTTGGAACACTGGCTCCGCAGTCGCAGTGACGAACGCAGCGCAGTGTTGCTGAAGGCTGGGCACGCAGTCGATGGAACAGACAGAGCCCAGAAATCGGTCCTCACGCACACGGCTGCTGATCTGACAAGGCACAGAGGGAGAGGAAGGGTGTCTTTTCAACAAATAGTGTGGGAACAACTGGATAATCACCAGCAAAAAAAAGGAATCTTGATCTAAACCCATAACTTACATAAAGATGAACTCAAACAATGGGCCATAGGTCTAAATGTAAAATATGAAAGTATGAAATTTTGAGATTAAAACACAGGCCAAAACCTTGCTAACCTGGAGTTAGGTAAAGAGTTTATTGATTTGACATGAAAAGCAAATTCCATCAAAGGAAAAATTTGTACACTAATGTGAGTAGAGCTGTCGAGAGGGCCAGCTGTTTGGAAAGCAGTCTGGTGGCAGCTGGTAAAACTGAAGTGTAGGATCTTTGCCCAAGAACCTTCTCTCTTGGGAATCGGGCCTCCCCGCAGAAAGGAGCTTCGTCGTGAGGATGCAGTGATGCTGGTGCAGCTTCGCCTGTGGGCCAAGGGGATAGCCACACGGAGAGGGCGGCTGGACACCCACCAGCACCGCCACAGCCCCAGGGAGGCTGAACCCTGGCACTGCTCAGTCAGCACTCAGCGTGCACTCCCGACATTGGGAGCGGCGGGGAGACTGCCCCGGGGAGGCGGAGGGTGAGTGCTAACCCCCATGAAGTGCGGAGCCCTGCTGTGAACCAGCAACCACCTGCGTGTGCACAGGCCGAGCACAGCGGCCTCCGGGGAATCACACGCAGCTGCAGAGACGTGTCGGGAAGATTACACACCATTTGCACGGGCTCTCTTGGAGGGGGCTGATGCTGCTGCGTGCAGGGGTAGGAGAAGGCTCCCTTCAGAGCCACTAAATGGAAAGGAAGAGGCATAGTTTTAAAACCCCAGGGAAGGTCACATTTACGTGAGTCTGAAATTCCCACGTGTGGGTAGGCACTTGCAAGGGAATTAATGGAAAAGAAAAGATTGGCCTGTGGAGGTGCAGGTCAGGTGGTCCAGAGTTCAGCAGAGCACAGAGAGTGGAGGCCAGGCTCGGAGGACCCTGCGGGAGGGGGTGGGGAGCCCACTCCTCCTGGCGGGGTCAGTGCCCGCTGGTGCCTGCCAGGTGGGGTCAGCTCCCACAAGGACCTTTGTTCTGCCCAAAGGCCCTGAAGGACTTTAAGAGAAACAGGATCTCCTAGAGTAAAACCTTCTCCGTTTCCACTGGAAGTGGGTCTGGGGAGGCTGTACCATTTCGCTGAGGAACTATGGAGGCACCTCGCTCTGTACTGAGCGCACAACAGTTGGCGGTTAATAAGTGTTAAAGGAGTGAGGGCACCACCTCGCTCTGTACTGAGCACACAACAGTTGGCGGTTAATGAGTGTTAAAGGAGTGAGGGCACCTAGGAATGTCGAGGTGTCCAGGGAGGTGCGGGGAAGCTACAGGAAGGCGCCCTGTGGCTAAGGGTTCATGAGAGGCAGCCTGTGGACAGGGCACGGGGATGGCTACCAGCACCTTGGAGGAGAGGTCTGGAGAGCAGCCTGGTGAGCACTTCTCAAGAGCCAGCCGAGCAAGCACTTGGGCAAAGGCTCATTTTAAACCCAGGCACCGGTCCTGCGGGCAGGGTGCCCCGTCCTGGGCAGGGCCTGACTGCCAGGCTGCTGGAGGGCCAGCTCTGCTCCTGGATCCCGGGAGGGAGGGCAGGTCGCAGGCAGCTCTTCTGCCCTCGTTTTCCTGAAGGGCCACGTTTGGAGACGTGGCTTTTCCCGAGGAGGCTGTCAGTGGGAGGAAGCCTCCTTTTGAGCTCACAGCTCAGCTGGACCCACTGCTGCCTCGGGACTGCTGGCCTCCGTGTCGGGGCTCTGCTGTGGACCTGGGCTTTCTGCACGCAGGACTCATCTGATGGGATGAGACACTCTCTTTCCTTCTGTTCCGCTGCGTTAAAAAAGGCCATGTGGCCAGTGAGTCCGGCCGGTGGCCAGCACTGAAGGACCAGGAGTTTGTGTGTCCAGGATCCCCCCCCAAATGGGAGACCTGGGCACCTGTTTGCCAAAAAGACTTGCTTTAAAGAGGTCTAGGACGCAGTCTTTAGAATGCAAGCACCTCTTTTATTGCTCAGATTTTATGGTAGCTCGTTGCCACAACGCTTTGTCAGCCAGTGGCAAGTTAATGCACTTGTGTCCGCGCTCTGGTATGCTCATGCGTAAATTCCATTTTTCCGGGGCGTGGCCGTGGACCGTTGTGTGTCTTCGTTTGGTTTCCGCGTGTTCCTTGCAGCACCGAGGAGCCCATCAACGCGTGTGTTTGCTGAGCCCGCTCCCTCCTACAGGAGGTTTTGTTGACACCTTGAGATTGTCTACAGTCAGTCATGACCTGTGCAAGCACCGAGTTTTATTTGTTCCTTCCCAATCGATCTGTGTTTCCTGGCCTTGCGGAAGTGGCCGGAACTGGCAGGGCTGCCCTGAAGAGAGCGGAGAGAAGACTCCCCAACTCCGACCCCAGGGAAAGGCCCATGTGTCCAGTCAGGCGGGGTGCTGGCCGTGGGGAGAGCAGGGACCCGGGGCACACGGGGTCCAAAGCTGGTGGGGCGTGGCATCGAGCATCACGCCCCACAAGGGTTTGGTTCTTCCCTGCAGTGATAACGGATCCATGGATAAGAGATGACGATGAAGTTTGCGGGGCACCACAGGGTCAGGTGACGCTGCCTTGCCCGCCAGAGGGAGGGACCGAGGCTCAGTTCAGTAGCTCATGGATTCAAGACAGATGGAAAGAGGCAGAGAGAAGGATGGAAACAGAGACTTGAGAGAAGGAGACGAGACAGAAAGGCAGACAGAGACGCAGCAGTGGAGGGAGCCTTCCTCTGAGACTCTCCCTTTGGAGTGAGCCCTGGGGTGGGAGCCCTGCTGGCCAAGCTTCTGGACGTGGGAGCAAGTGCCGGCTGCCTGGAGTCCTCGCCGGGCCTCCGCACATCCCCAGCCCCATTCCTGGCTCCCCAGGGGTCCGTTAGGTGACGCAGGGCACCATGCTCACCTCGGAATTCAGGGATCAAGGAGGGGGTTCTTTTGGTTTTAATGGGCACTTTTGACTTTTCGGTGTCAGCAAATCGGAAGGGATGCGTGGTCACTGCATGTGCACAGTGACCTCTGATGCATCCTCGCTTCTCTCACGCCTGGTTTTAGGGGATGAAAAGCAGCCCCCGTCTCTCAGTACCCACCCCCGGGTCGAGATCCACTGTCTCAGGAAAGCGGTCGGACGATCAGCGCCAAGCAGGCCGGGATCCCGGGCTGGTCCTGCGGAGGACGGCGCCTGTGGGCAGGCACTCGCCACCGAGCGGGCAGACCCTCGGGGTGTGAGGACCCAACACAGAGCATCTCTGGGGACTAGGGGACGGAGATCTGGGCACCTCTGAGCAGAGCAGCCAGTGGAGGGAGCCCCTGGACTCTAGACCTTCCGGGAGCGGACCCCTCCTCACCCACCCCTGCCCCTCCCCTACTCCCAAACGCCCTCACCCTGCCCACCTGCACCCCCTCCTCTCAGCCTAGCCCTGCAGTCCTCAGGGTCCTGTCCTGTAGTTGATAAATAACCTAAGTTGCGAAGGCTCCCCAACCCCCCTCACTCTCCCCCGAATTCCACAGTGTCCAGGTGCCCAGCGGACATCATACCTGAACGTCCGCATGTGGTGGGGACCAGCAACCACAGCCGGCTTTCTGCTGGTGACCAGGTGCACACCGTGCTCCAAATGAGCTCAGCAGAAATGAACCCTGAGAACCCGCCACCAGGCAGCGAAGCGGCGAGGAGTTCTGGACCCGCAAGTCCCCTGACTCCCCCGCTCACCTCCCGAGCCTCAGCTCCTGGCCTCCACAGTCAGGTGAGGACACCTGTGTGCTGACCTGCGTGCAGGAGAGCGCGAGCACGGCTTCCATCCTGTGCTTCTCAGGAGCTGTCCCTGCACCACGGCCTGTGGACAGGCTTGTGGGCGCGGGGCCTTTGGGGAGGACCAGCTCCTGGGCCGACACCCGCTGTGTTCTCCTGATCCTCTGCTGTCTGGCCCTCCTGCCTCCCGCCTCCCAAGTCCATGACTGACCCACTGATGTCAGGGTCTCTTGCTGCTCTGGTGAAACACATTCAGACACCAGGTTCTTCTGAAATACACTGTGGCCGCGTCCCACGTGCTTGTCAGTGTTGTCATTTCTGAGTGTTTCTAATTTCCAGTTAGGTTTCTTCTTTGATCGCTGAACCATCTAGAGGAGAGTCTTTGTTTCCAAATGACTGCATTTCTTTCATCACAAGGGTTTACTGAGGGCGTCTCATGGGGAGTCACTGTGTTCTGGGTGCTGGCCATGCACCAGAGAGCACTCTGGTTCCATTTGTGGACTTTGGGTACACACGCATTTTCAACATGTTCTAAAGTTTTGATTCTGCAGTTTTCCTCTTGAATATCAGAAAACACACCCATGCATTTTCATAACCCTTTGTTAAGGTCACAGGCCCATGAAGCAGGGTGCCTCCTTGTTACAACAGCCCTGCTGCCCAGCACCACAAGGCCACCTCCTCCAGGAAGCCCTCTCGAGTGCCTTCAGACTACACATGGGGCTGGACGAGGATGCCACCTACCCCTACCCCCTTCCCAGGGAAGGGTCCGAACCAACAGTGCCTTCCTTCACCCAGTCCATCTACTTCCTGAGTTGGGCTGGCCAGGCTTTGAGACACCTTGGGAGAACCAACTCGCTGGCCTTCCCTGCCAAAGCCTGGCATGACAGCAGATGTGTGCATTGAGCCCCTCACTCCACCCCTTGAAGGACTGTGGGGTTCACATAAGAGGAGCTACTCCCCTGGTCCCTGGGCAGCCTGGCCACAAGGCCCCACGGCTCTCCGGTCTTCAGAGGCCTCAAGCTGAGCTGGGAGCCCAGCAGGGGTTTGAGCTGCAGGTCTGAGCCGCAGGCCTCTGTGTCCACGTGCAGAACAATGAGGGGCCCAGCGGAGTGCAGGGGCCGCCCTGGGACCGGCACAGCCCTTCGGCCTGGGAGCACCAGGGGTCACAGAGTGGGGCCGACCGATCGCAGGCTCAGGCTCCCTGCTCCTCTCTCAACCTCTGCCCTCCCACTGCCCCCAGGCAGGCCCTGCACCCCCAGGACGTTAGCCTCACCAAGCCTGCCGCTGAGGCCTGCAGGGAGAGGCCGTGGTGCACGTCTGGGCACATCCTGGACGCGGCCCCTGTGGGGGAAGGGGCTCGACTCCCTGGAGTTTTCGAGGACTTTTTCATAGTTGATTCTGACCTTAATGGACTGTTATCAGAAAGCATTCCCTCATGATACTGATTCTCTAGTGTTCGTTGAGATTTGCTTTCTCCCCAGGATACAGTCGGTCTTCCTGCCGGCGGCACATGTGCCTGAAAAGCCTGCACGACCTATAACGAGCAGGCAGAGCATCCGTGTGTGAGCGCCACCCAGCCCATCAACATTCGTGGGGACGTCTGTGAACCGTGCACCTCTGTACCCCTCGCTGGTTCCGATGCGCGGGACGGGGGTGCGTCGCACCCCACTCAGGCTCTGCCGGTTTGCGTGTCGGTCCTTTGAGTCCTGTCGCTTCCCAGGGCCGGCGCGCCCCTGACGGCCAGGTCCCCAGGGCTGCTGCCCCACGCCTGCCTCCGGCTTCCCTGGCCAGCACCCCTCCGGCACCGCTGCCCGTCCAACACTGAGGCGGCCTTGTCACAGCTGCTGCAGGCAGAGCTCACTCACTTGCACTTAAAACCACGATTTGGAGCCGGTAAGTCTGGTCCCTTCAGTTACTACAGCTACTGATGTGCTTGGGTTTCTTTTCGCTGTCTTTCTTTGCATCATGTTCGCCTGGCTTTTCTTTTTATTGAGGCAGGAACACGTGAGAGCTCCCCTCCTACCGTCTTGTGAGCACAGCCCCGTGCTGTTAGCCACGGGCACCTCTGGAACGGACCTTCCTGCACACCTGAACTGTTTGCACCTGGTGGACTACAAGCCCCGCCCCGGGGACCCACCGTTCTACCCTCTGCTGTTGAGCCTTTTTCAATGATGCCCTGAAACTCCAGGAAGCTTGGCTGTCGTGCTGCCCCTCCCCTCTTAGCTCTGCCCCTCTGCAGCTCCTGGACCTTCTCCTTGGGGGCTTTTGTCCCCTCAGGCAGTCCTGCTGAAACGGGGATGCCTCCCCTCAGCCTTAAAGACCTGTGGTCAGTCCAGGGAGGCAGCTTCTCAGCAGAACCCAGGTGGGGCTGGAGCCTGGAGGTCCCAGGCCTGGGAGTCCTCTGGGCCCGCGTCTGGGGAAGCCCCCACCCTCTCCAGCCTTCATCTCCGTGTCTGAACTATGTCAGCATCAGATGCCGACCAGGGGCCCAAGAAGGAGCCCCTCCACCAGCCAATGAGGGTCCCAGGGAGAGGCTGCTCTGGCAACTGTGAGGACCCCCATGAGCCGTGAGGTGGGCGGGCTGCTCGTCTGCCGCTCGGCCCGAGGGCACCTGAGCATCTGGAGTGTCTGCAGTCCCTCTGTGCAGCCTGGCCCAGCTCTGGTCTCCTATCACTGTCCTGTCACTGCGGCTTGACCCCGCAGGCCACCGCGGTCTTCGTGGACGCTGCCTGCCGGACCCTGGGGAGAGGCTCAGTCCCTGAGTTGGCTGGAGGAGGCGGTCTGCGGCCGAGGCCACTGTCACCTAGAACTGGCAGGGGCAGGGCCTGAGCGCCTGAGTTGAGCTCAAGTATTCCCTGCCCCAGACGCACCAGGATGATTTCCAGGCATGCATCTTAAACTCAAGGTCCTTCGGGACTTCTGCTACGTGTCCAAGAGCTATCCAGGGCCCAGAGACCAGACCAGACGCCACAGTGCCCACGTGAACTTCAGGAAACAGTGGGAATCAGTAAGGTTCCCGGCGAGGAGTGCTCAACAGAAAACTGGAGTGGGACAGTGGGGGCCCTGAGTCTCAGGGGGCCAGGGAGGGGCAAGAACCTGATCTTGTCCCCAGCCTGCTGACTCCTGTACCACCGTCCACGTCCATGCCGGGAGGGGGTGAGGACCCAGGCCGGTACCCCAACTGGACGTGAGATTGCCCTGTTGGGATGAGCCTCTCCCCGCATCACGACACAGGGGAGCCCAGGGAAAATGTGGTGCCAGCCATCTCGGGACCGTGACCCGCCGATGTGAACGTTCATGGGGACAGAAAGTCAGCAAGATCATCTGGGAAGAGCCTGGGAAAGTGCTGAGGGAGAGAGCTCCCCCAACCAGCCCCCAAGACGCGCCTGCTGTGGCATTGCAGCAGGAAGGAAGGCAGACCTTTGTGAGGAGACAGAATCCTGGAGGGCGTAGGAAGGGGCGGATGCAGCCCCAGAGCAGCCAGGTCTCTGCGAGGGGGGGCCCTAATCAACGGCAAGGGAAACGTGAACGGCGGGAGGTTGTTTGCTCTGCTGGCTGTCTTCAACGGGAGCAGTTTCTACAGCTCAGGTTTTTACAAGGCCAAAAAAAAGGGAAGTGGCGTGAAGAGACAGTTCACAATGGAAAGGAAGCAGCGATGAAGCGTCCTTGCTTGCCTGGCTCCCAGCAGACATGCAGAGTGTAACCGAGAGCAATGTCACCAGGCACCTCCCTCCTCGGCCCCAGTCAGGGCCGTGGCCGCTCGTGAAGGCCAGGAAATCTCAGAGAGTCTGGCTGGGGGTCCGTGGCCGCCTTAGACACGCTCAGTAAGAGCTCGGTTGCACACAGGTGACCAACAGCATGCTTGCATTTGGGAACAAAGTGCGTTAACATCCCTCCATGGGATCTTCCAAATTTGCCAAAGCAGAAAAACATGAGTGCCCATCCAAAAGAATTTGGACATAAGCCATGATGAGTCCTTAAAAGCCAGGTGACACGGCCATTCAACAGGACACACGTCCGAGGTGGGAGAGGAAGGTTTCTCAGCTACTGGTGAGTGAGTAACGCCCAGTGAAACCGTGGGGAGGACCCGTGCACACCTGTGGAACACAAAGCACCTGTGAGGGTGGGAGTCCTGAAGCCATGACGATGGGCTGAGGGCTGCTGGGAGAGGGACCGGCCTCCTGTGGACACTCGTGGTGACAGGCCCTCCCCCTGCGGTGCTAGACCTTCCAGCCAAAGGGCTCAGAACTGACCAATCGCTGACTGGAGCCTCATAGTGCCTTAGAATGGCAGGGACCCCACAGTTCCACTCGCGGCCTGGCACCCACTCTGCTTCGTGACTCATGGTATCTGACCTACTTTGACCCTCGCCTGCCCTTCTACAACCCACCTGCTTAGACATCTTGGCTGTTGTAGGAGGAGGGAGAGGGCGCTGCAGGAAGAGGGGAAGGCTTACGTGGAAGATGGAGGAAGAGAAGAGATTGATATGGGAGGAAAGATGGATGCAGGAGATGGAGGAGGAGGAGAAGGGCAGGACCAGGAGGAGGACCTGGAGATGGAGGTGGCAGATGGAAGAGGCAGATGGAGGAGGTGGGGGGGGGGGGACAGTCCAGGCCAGCCCAGACATCCTGTGTAGGGACAGGGTGTGGTCCCCATATGGGTTGCACTCAAGTGGGCCCCTGGTACTGTCCATGGACCCAGGGAACCTCGGAGATCTGGATGAGGCCAGTGTGGGAAATGGCTGTACTCATTAAGTCAAACCTCGAAGGCTTAGGCCTGATGTCAGTGTCCTGCCAGCACCACTACGCTCGGGGGTGAGGAGCGAAAGAAGGCCGGTCC
Organism: Camelus bactrianus; assembly: GCF_048773025.1. Lineage (NCBI taxonomy): Eukaryota > Metazoa > Chordata > Mammalia > Artiodactyla > Camelidae > Camelus > Camelus bactrianus. The sequence goes on from NC_133548.1 coordinate 365,297, forward strand.
AGGTCGGGGGACTGGCTGGTCCTACAGGGACAGGTGCAGGCCGGGCTTCCGTGTCCTTCCTCAGCATCCCCTGTGTGGTGACAGGACCCTCCAACTGGGCCCTTGACCTCGGGGTTATTAGTGGAGACCTTGTCCTGGATCCATCCTGGGTGGGAGTGGCAATGACCCTCCACTTCTGCCCGCTGCCCGGTACCCACTCTGCTTCGTGTCTGTAGGCATTTCACGCCCTCGTGGTCTCTGACCTGCTATGACGTTCACCTGCCCTGGTTCCACCCATCGGACGCGACCCCTGCTCCCATCCTGGATGGCGCTGCTGGTCCAGGAGCGAGAAGTCCTAAAGGTGACCGTGACCTGCCCCTCCTTCCTTATGAAACCCTGATGGACAGACACCATTCAGGGCTGACTTGGACCTCCCTGGGCTCTCGCCTCAACGAGGCTGATCCCTAACACTGTCCCTGAGCCAGGCTCTCGCAGCCGCCTCCTAGCTCTGTGGGTGAGGCCTGTGATGGAGGTGCCATGTCCCCTGTGAGGAGTCCCAGAAAGAGCATCAGTATATTATGCAGAAGAGGAGGAGGGAGCAGAGGATGCAGGAAGGGGTGGAGGATGAGTGAGACGTGGAGGAGCAGGAGGAGGAGATAGATGGAGGCCGGGGGAGGGGACCTGGACACAGGAGGACAGACATGGGAGTGGGGAGGGAGGAGGCAAGGTGATGGGGAGGAGGAGAGACTGGAGGAGATGGATGGAGGGGAAAAAGGGGGAGGCGAGGTGGACGGAGCTGCAGGGGAGGAGCAGATGGAGGAGGAGGGGAGGCAGGGGAAGATCATGGCGGTTCCAATGCAGGGAAGGAGGACAGGGACTCGGGGGCCAGGGGGCTGGAGGAGGACGGTGGAGAGGCCGGAGGAGGGATGAAGGCTGGACAAGTGGTAGACTAGTCAGTCAGAGGGGAGGATGGAGCTGAGGGAGAGATGGGGTGGAGGAGGGAGAGGAGGACGTAGGAGGGCGGGGAGGACGAGGGCAGGGCCTAGGGAGCCCTCCAGAGCCACTGTTCACCTCCAGGCCCTGTGCTGTGTGAGCTGGATTCCAGACGTGTCCCGTCCGACCTGCCCGACATTCAGGGACACCTGGCCAGGTGAGGGCATTTTCCCTGTCGCCTCCCCTAGTGCAGCGCCGGCCCCCAGTTCTCTAGATGTGTCACCCGCCCCCATTCCCCAGGCGTGGCCCTGAACGACCGCGCCTTCTGTGTGTCCTCTGGGGACTCACGTGGCTGGTCCCTGAATGGGCACAATGAGGCCTTTGCCCTCCGCCGCGGTCAGAGCTGTGGGCGGGAGATGGTCTCTCAGCACAGACACTGCCTGAGTTCAAACTTGTCATCCTTTCCCCAGACCAGCCCCTCTTGCTCAGCCAGTCCCTGAGCTGATTTCACAGCCACCGCCAGTTAAGAGTGAGGTCGAATGGAGCAGACACGAGCACCGTGGCCTGGGGACCCCCGTTCCGGAACCCTGAACCCCCACGTTGGGTGTCCCTGGGGGCCCATAGGCCCAGGAAGAGCTCAGTGGGCAGGAGCCAAGGTGTGTCCATCCTGGGAGCCCCTGGGGTCGTTCTAATCCACGCAGTTTCTCAGCTGGCACCTCCAGGGTCTCCTGGGGCTGAGCCGGTGGGGACTCTGGCTAAGAGAGCTGCTTTTCTTAGATCCGCACATCATCAAATGTAGCTGTTAAGGTTTACTTTTCAGTGGTTTTCAGAGTGTTGATGGAGCTCTGCAACTGTCACCGCCGTTTCCACAGTTCACTGCCCCAAGGAAGAGCCTCTATCCACTGGCAGAGAGGCCCCCAGCCAGCACCCCCGGCCCCTGGCGCCCACTGACCCACTTCCTGTCTCTGCACATTTCACGTCGAGGGACTTGTCCGTGGTCCGTGCGTCCAGTTTCCTTCCGTCAGCCTGATGTCCCTGCATGTCCGGTCCCCACTCTATGGGTGACTGTGCCCCTGCAGGGACAGACCACATTTTGTTCTTCCATCCGTCCGTCCAGGGACCCTGGATTGTTGCCAGCTTTTCGCTGTGTGTTTCCCTGTGCACGTGTCTGTACAGGTGTCTGAGTGCCTGTCTTCACCTCTTTGGGGACACACCTAACATGGACTTGTTGGGTCATAAGGTGACTCCACCTTTACCTTTTGGAGAAACTACCAAACTGTCCTCCACGGCAGCTGCACCACGTTACAATCCTGCCGGCAACACAGGAGGCCCCAGTGTCTCCCCGTGGTTAGTAGCCACTCCAGTGGGCGAGACGCCCTGTCTCCCTGTGGTTCTCCTGACGGCCACTGACGTCGAGCGTCTGTGCCTGTGTGCCTTGTTCTCTGCAGTCGGGTGGACTTAGGAGAGATGTCTGTCCGAGCCCTTTGTTCGTTTTCTCCAAGGGCTGTCTTCTGATGGCTGAGTGCTGAGTTGTTACACACACTGTGTACTAGACCCCTTATCAGGTAGGTGGTCTGCAAACGTTTTTATGCACAGTGAGGGTGGTCTTTTCACTTTCTTGATGGTGTCATTTGAGGCACAGAAGTTTTTAATTTTGATAAAGACCAGCTGATTCTCTTTTTCCTTTTGATGCCCATGCTTTTGATGCCTGGGCCGGATGGGACCCCCACTCACCCTGCTGCATCCCTGGACCGACCGGCAACCGCCTCTCCTTGTCTCAGTGCTCCAGCTCAGCAGTTGGCCTGGGCTTCCAGCCCACTCCTCGCTCCTGGCTCCTCACAGCCTCCCCCACCCCCCGGGGCAGAGCTTCAAGGCTGCAGGGAGTGGTCTGTGAGCGGAGGGGAGCGTGAGCCTCGACCCACCTGCCCTGGATGTCGGCCACCCCAGCAACATCTTCCTCTCCGACCAGACAGACCGCCGAGCTGCCTCCACGGCACCAACTCCACGCTGTTGGCTCTCTGGCACTCTTCAACGCAGTGGCGTCTTTGGATTTTGTTGTTTTGCAGCATCGGACATGGAGAAGCTGGAGACCATCCTGGTGTCAGAATGGGCAGAAATAACAGCCAGATACGCACAGGTGAGGCCCTTCCGGGGTCAGACCCAGGAGAAGTAGGTACGTCCCCGGTGGGAAGCAGCAGCCCAGGTGGGGCTTCCAGGCAGCAGGAGCAGGTGAGGGAGGCCGGTTTGGTGCTGGGTGACTTTCAGAAGGTGCTGGGCTTCCTGGGCTGCAGGGAGGGAGGAGCCACCCTGCCCCTCCTCCTCCACACCTGGGGCTCCAGGCTTGCCCTCACCACGAGGCCCCCCAGTGGACCCATGGGAAGATGCTGACCTCTGGCTCCACAGAGTCACCGACCATCCAAGTTTGTTGTGGTGAGTCATCTGGACAGCCCTCCAGCTCATCTTGGGGACGATTTCCATTGGCAGAAACAAGTCTCTGGAGGCAGGACCCATCTCCCCAGCTCAGGGCCTTGGGCCCTGGTGGCCACCGCGGGTCAGAGTCTGCACCAGGCTTGAGCTGAGGGAACTGGGGGACGTGGCAGGGGCAGAGCTGGGCGCTGGTGCAGGCCTGGGCCTCAGCCATATGGTCTCCACGCCTGCCTGGGGGAGGGGCCAGGGCATCTGGTCAGCAGTGGCTCTACAGCAGGTGGCCACAGGGTGATGGCATCTGGACACAGGTCTCCGAGGGCTCCAGGGGCCCAGGCGTGCACCCTTGGGGGACAGGCACGAGGGGCAGTGACAGGTGCGCCTCAGGCGCTGGAGGGACTGCCAGGGGTGCTGGGCAGGTAGGACCCGGCCTCAGAAGCTCAGGGAGGGTGAGGGAGGCAGGTGGAGTTTACAGCCGAAGATGACCTGCCCCAGGGTCTGGTGCGGGGAGGAGATTTGGGGGAGGAGGCCAGGCCCGGTGGGGGACAGCAGGGACCAGATGACCCTTGTGTGTACCTAGTCGGAGCTGGCCTGCAGCGGGGCTGAACTGCTGGGGGAGGGCAGCCCGGAACAGGGCAAGGCCTCGGGGAGCAACTCACCTGAGACACCTGGGCTCTCAGGCAGAGGAGGGGGAGGGGAGGGGCAAAGTGGGGTGACCTGCATCAGCAGGAGGGGCACCTCTTGAGGGGGCTGCTGTGGGACCGCAGCCCCTCCCGAGCCAGCTCCAGGCGTCTCAGCTCCCTCAGAGGATGCCACCTCCAGCCGGGCTGTGTCAGCCCTCTGCCCGGCCACCAACACCTTCCTGGGGTCAGCCGTTCCCGTGGAGTCTCTGGGGATGAGACCTTGGGGTTGATGGGGGTGGGCCCGGGCCTTTGGGGCAGCTGGCCTGGTGCAGGTCCTCGCGGCTCTGCGTCTCCTGCCTTCCAGGGAGGAGCAGCTGCCCAGCCTCAGCATCCGAGGCCCCAGCACCCACAAGGCGAGGGTGAGCGCCCATCCTCACTGCCCAGGCAGGAGTTGGGAGGCAGGAGGCGGTTGTGGGCGGCGCTGTCTGCACCCCTGACTGCAGAGCTGTCAAGAGGCGTCCTTGAGCTGTGCGGGGCCTTTCCTGGCTCCTTGAGTTCACTCACAGCAGGGCCACGCTGGGAGAGCTGGCAGCCTGGCTAACACCACCAGGTCCCATTTTGCAGCAAAAAGCCCAGGCAGCAGCCAGGCCTCCGTCGGCTCCAGGAGATGCTCTCCAAAGCCCCGTGCCTCGGAGAGGAGAGGGCCCGGAGCCGGCCGGCGCCGAGAGCAGCAAGGCAGGCGCGGGCCATGCGTCCTGAGGTGGCCGCCCCTCGGCCCGCACCGTCCTCTCACCGGGAGACGCCTCACTGAGAGGCCCCTGCACACCCCCGAAGCTGGGTGCCCCCGTCACAACCTTGGCCCAAGGAGTGCGGCTGTGTCACTGGAGCTCCGAGGCCAGGCCCAGGCGACTCAGCGCCACCTGCCCTCGGGGCCCGGAGCCACCACCCGAAACGTCCACCACCCTAGGGCCACCATGCTGCTGGCCTCGCAGAGACAGGAGCCCAGGGTGTGAGGACGAGTGTGAGGGGCCCCGCCGCCCCCGGCACCTGCAAACCTGGCCAGAGAGTCTGGGAGGTCTCCTGTGATGGGCCAGGTGGGCGTTGTGTTCGACCTGTTATCCTAGAAGGCAGCCCATCGGGTATGTAGACAAGAGGGTGGGGCTCTGTTCCAACAGGTAACTCCATTTTAAACTGCTGGCTGTTTTGCAGGATGGGGGACTCGTTTAATGGCTTCGGAGAATCACAACACCATAACTGGGGAAGGCCGTGGACACTGGGGAAGAGGCCAGTCGAGTGAGAGAGGAGACACTCAGGAAAGAAAAAACTGACAACCAGAACTGTATGTCACTTTAAACCTTTCACTCTGCAAAAGGCCCTGTTAAGAGAATGAAAAAGAGCTACAGACTGCGAGAAAATCTTGGCCAATCATGTACCTAATAAAGCTCTTATGCAGAATAGAAACAAAAACTCTAAAACCCAATAATAAAACACATGAGCCCATTAAAAATGGTCACAAGATATGAACAGACAATTCAACAAAGAAGACACACACACACACACACACATAATGCAGATACACGGTGTGTGTGTGTACACAGCAGACAAACACAGGAAAAATGCTTATTCTGGAAACAACACGGTGCCACCTCACAGCTGCTAGAAAGGCTGAGACCCGGAGCAGTGGCAGCACCAAATGCGGAGAGGATGTGGAGCAACAGGAACTCCCATCCATCACTGTTTGGGATGCAAATGGTGCAGCTGCTTTGGAAGACAGGTGGTTTCTTAGAAGACTAACCATCTGTTACCATGAGATACATTAATCATGAGTTACCATGAGTATCTTCCCAGATAACTGAAAATGTGTAGCCACGTAAAACCAGGATGCAGTATTCACTGCTTCATGCATGATCACTAAAAACCAGAAGCCACCAAGATGGTGTCCAACTGGAGAATGGACAGACTGTGGAATTCCCTAACATGGACTACAGGTCAGTGATGCTACTGGTTCACTCAACAGCTTGGATGAATTGTAGCCACATTCTGCTGAGTGAAGAATCCAGACCCGCGTAGGACTCCGCTCACATGACGCCCTGGAAGAGGCACGGCCGCGGGGAGGGTGAGAGTCAGCGGGCCCCAGGGCTGTTGGAGCGGGGCCCAGCTGGACCAAGGCTGTGCCCGCTCCACACGAGATGGAAACCACGGAGCTGTACGTCCCAAGACTGAACTGTTAGGTAGGCAAACTAAAAAAGGAGAAAATAAAACCTCATCAAACTGGACACCTGGCACATTTGCATTTCGGTGAATGTAGACTTTACTCCAGAAAAATGTTAACACTGAGGCACCTGGAAGATTCCCCGGCTCTTTTGGCTTATTTCCGAATCATGCCTGTTGTGTCATCAGGGTGTGTAGACAAAATACCATGAACAGCATCCTCTGGAAACTGTCCTCTGGTCCCCTCTGTCCCATGTGCTGGCGGCCTACTCCGTGTACAACACCGTGAGCATCCCCGTCAGGTCACAGGCACACACGGTCACAGAGACGGGGCAGGGGGGCTCGCTGATCTCAAACTGGGAGGGAAAGGCAGGGGTGCAGACTGCGCTCTGCACAAAATCGGCACCTCCTCCCGGGCTTCACGAGCCCAAGCTTGGCGGAGCTGCCAGGTGGCTGCCTCGGTGCCAGTGTCTCAGGGCGAGCGCACGCCTGGCCGAATGAGCACTGCTGCAGTCAGGAAACTTGACTCTGCTCCTGCAGAAGCCGCATCACCACTCAGAACCTTAGCGGGGGTGCAGGTTCCCAGTGACCCACAGTCCCATGTGACCCACCGAGAGGCAGCTCCCAATGGCTGCTCCTGCCCCACCCACTCTTTCCAGAACATCCCCTCAAGGGACACCAGCTGAGATGGCCCACGGGACGCCCACAGCAGGCTCCTGGGCCAGCTCCCTGGCCACGTGCCCTCCCAGGCACCCACGTGTGTGCTGGTCAGGCCTCCACCTGCCCGGACAGCAGGACCTCTAGCCCAGATCCCACTCACTGCCCTCCAAGCCTCATCTGAGAAAGGGGACCCAAGGATGGTGCCCAGAGCCCCGTGGTGCTGGTGCCTGGGATGGGCTGGGCTGGGGCTCTCCTGGTGTGTCTCCTGGGCTGCGTGAGTGCAGCTGAGCCGGAACCTGTCCAGGAGCTGAGGCGTGAGTGGGGTGGGGGTGAGGAGGCCTCGGGGGTCCCTCCATGCAGGTCTGGCTTTTGCAGGAGGTGGGCTACTGCCAGGGCAGGAACCAGGTCGTGGCCGTCCTGTTCATGTTCTTGAGTGAGGAGGATGCCTTCTGGGCATTGGCCCAGCTGATGACGGACCAGAAGCACACTCCATGCATGGTAGGTGACTGCTGTGGACCGCTGGATGTGACTCAGGGCCAGGACAGTCTCCCTGCAGAGTTCAGCCAGCAGTGGGGCTGGCAGGGACCCTGCCCCATCCATGTCACCATCAGCGAAGGGCACGGCTCCCCACGCTGCCCTCGGGGTCTTGCAGGCGTGGCCCTGAGTCCGGTCCTCGTCCAGATACCTCTCACACCCCTGCTGGTCCTTCTGCCTTCTGTCTGTCCCCGAACCCATCCACCCTCCAAGCCCAGGTGGCTGAGTACCCCTCCTGCACCCCTAGCCTGCTCCCCAAGCCCAGAGGCCATGCACCCTATCCCACCCCGTGGGCAGCACACCTTGCCCCTCAGTGCTGGGACCCCCATCCCTGTGCTGTGGCCACTGTGGGGAGGGGGCCTGCCAGGGCCGAACATCTGCTAGGCCCTCAGTACAGGGTGAGCGGCAGCCAAGCTGAGACTCTGGGAGCAGGTCCTCTGCCCCAGACACCAAAGGCAGGCCTGCTGTCTGGGCAGACCATGTCCAGCCCGGGCTCGGGAGGGCCGTGGGCAAGGCGGGGTCACTGCGGGGAGAGGCTTGGGCTCCTGAGGCACCCACAGTTCTCACCTCACTGGGAGGGACTCTGACATGTGGGGGCCGGGGGGCTCTCAGGCTTCTTTATCCCGGGATCCCCAAAACTGCTGAGATTCCAGGCTCATCACGAGCACATTCTTGGCAGAGCCCTCCCCAAGCTGAAGCGGCACATGGTGAGTAGCAGCGTCCCCCCAGAGATGTGGTCCCCCTGGCAGGGTGGGGGGCCCACCCCTGCAGGTTTCACTTTCCTTCTCCTTGGGGGGCCAGGCGGCCCACAGAAGGGAGGCTTCGGCTGACCAGGCAGGCCCTGAGCAGTCGAGTCCCCCATCAGGACAAGGAACAGATGTCCACTGGCATCCACACCACCAAGTGGTTCCTCCAGTGCTTCACTGACCGGGTAAGGCTGCCCAGGGAGGCTGAGCCCATCCCCAGACAAGCCAGGCCCCTCCTGAGGGCCTTTCTGGGGGCACCCTCGTCCAGCAGCCGCAACCCCCAGGATGGGTCCACCCAGATAAGGAGCTACAGAACCCTGTGTGATGCAGCCTGGGTGGGGCAGGGACTGTAGGGACCAGAGGCAGGAGGGTGTCCTTACCTGTGCTGACACCTCCACTGTGCCCTGCTCAGGAGCCTGCTGTCCCCACAGACCCTCCCCCTGAAGCTCTGGGACACTTACATCCTGGACAGTGAGCATGTGCTCATGGCCATGACCCACACTGTCCTCACAGTGCACAAAAGTGAGTCATCCAAGTGTGGAGACCAAGGCCACGCAGGCGGGTGAGAGGGCAGGCCGGCAGGCAAGCTGGGCAGGGCATCCTCTGGAGAGGCAGCAGGACGGGGCCGCCTTTTGCCATGGCCCTGCCTGAGGCTTCCCTGCGCACAGCTAGAGCCCCAGTGGTGGTGCACAGCAGGACCCAGCCACTGCCCACAGCAGGTACTCCAGGGTCGGGGGCTGAGACTGCCCACCAGGGCCCCTGCTGGCCTGATGGCACCCCCACCCCTAGAATGCTTCCTGAAGCTGCCCCTGGAGGGCCTGTGGGAATTTCTGCAGGACACGCTGTCCCAGCCCTGGGCCCTGGAGGACAACGTGGTGCTTAGGCAGCTGCAGGCCTCGATGGCCGAGCTGCGCAGGATGAAGTGTGACCTGCCCCCACAGGTGGGCTCAGCAGGGGTCTCCTCCCGACTCACCCTCTAGACCCCGGGCCTTCCTCCCCATCCCTGTCCATCTCCTCTTCTGTTCCAAGATTCGGCCACTAGGCCAGGGCTGGGCAGAGGGCAGGCCCTGCAGATGCTAGAGGTCAGCAGCCTGGAGGTGGCGCTGTGTCAGGATAGGGCGGCCACACAGGGCCCCATGGGCCGCACCTCCACAGGCCAGGAGGACACGCTGACAAATGTGCCCACTTGCAGTGACACCCAAGGGGTTCCCCACGAGGCCCCTGGGCCTGGAGCAAGCGTCCCCGGCATCCAGGCCTCTCACCTCTCCTAGCATGGACACGCTCCCCGGAGAGGACCAGCCGGCCCTCCCTGGCCTACCTGCCCAGCACGAGCAGCCTGAACCCTCACCCGGCCAGGTCATTCCAAAGGCCAAGGAGCAGCCGCACGAGGGGGCCACGTTCACAGGCTTGCCTCTGGCCACCTGGGAGGCTTCCAGTCTGGCCTGCCTGTCCCCAGCCCAGGACAGCCCTCAGGATTGGCTGCAGCCATGGCGATGGACTTCCCTCCCCAACCTCCCAGTGAACCACAAGGCTAAGGGCAAGCCGCCCCCAGACATCAGCTGTGAGCCAGAACGCTGGGTCCCTTGCCATTCAGCCCCTTCTGAGGCCACCCCCAGGGCCACACAGGCCTGGCCCTGCAACCCCATTGAGGCCCCCGACAAAGGCTCCACCCAGCCCTCTGCAGATGCAGCCACAGGGCTCAGGACAAACCCCTGCCCCGCGAAACCTGTGGCCAGTGCCCCTCCCAGGACAGCGAGCAGCACGGCCAAGGCAGAGCCAGCACAGCGCCCCAGGAGCAGCCCCAGGGCCCCACACGTCTCCACTACCCCGACTTCCGAGTCCACAGGGAAGCTGGACGCTCAGAGGCCTCCAGAAGGAGCGGTGATTCCCGAAGTCTCGGGGAGCTAGCTATGCACCCTGCCTCTTCATGCTGCCCTTCCTGGAGGACACTGCCACCCTCACAGGGCACAAGCCCCTGACCCAGTGGGGACTGGCCTGACCACAGGCCCCAAGAGGGCAGGGACACCATGACCCCTACCACAGCCAGGACGAGGAGTGGAGGAACAAAGTGCCCCGAATTCTGTCCCAAGGCAAAGCGAGCCCTCTCGGAGCTGCATCTGGCCCCCTGGGGCCTGGACGTGCCCCACAAGGCCACCTCGGTGACGTGAGGGAGCTCTGGGAGCCACAGGCCACCCCACCGAGGGGTGGCAGGGGTGGGCGGAAAAGCCCCACCCTTGCACACATAAGGAGGCAGGAACAATCAGATGCCAGGCCCCAAGCAGCCTCCTGACCCCACGTGGCAGAGCTGTGAGGCCGAGCAGAAGATGCTGGGGCCCTGCTCCAGGTCGGGCTGAACCCGACAGGCTGGGACCCCTTCTGTCAAAATTAGTAACTGCCTTTCAGGGTCCCAAACAGCCAGAAAATACGACCCCACCCGGAGTCAGAAGGAACCCCCCCCCCCACTCCCAGAACCAATCCTGAAGAAGGCTGCCTTCCAAGGGGAAGGATCGTGCCTTTGGTCTCAATTTCCCCTTTGCTGGTTAAAGGTCAATAAAGTTGTTTTGTGTGTTACGTGCTAGACTCGCGTGTTCTTGTAGCACCAGAGGTCTCTGCGTGACCCACCCGGTGCCCCCAGAAGCAGAGGGACCACTGGCCAGGGAAGCTGATGTTCCTGCCTGCCTCCTGGGAGGCCACGCACCTCAGCCTCCTAGCCTCAGCTGAACGCCAGGGTCAAGACCATCAAATAATTTACTGTGATCGGCCTGCGCCCAGCGGGTCAGGACAGGGCTGGAGGAGAGGAGCCGCTGGGGTGCCGGTAGCGTCAGTTCACGACAGTCTGTACAAATGTCCCAGGAGGCCTGTGGTCACTGTGTCCACCGACCTGGGCTGGCCGGGCTCCAGCGGCACTTCCTTCCTTCCCTTCTTCCGTCCCCTGCGTGGGCCTCCTCCCGGCATCCGGCACCTCCACTGGCAGGGACTGTGCCGGGCGGGGCCGGGGACCAGCCAGATGTCGGAGGATGGGCTGTCAGGACAGCAGGCACTTGCAACTCATGCAGCCCGGGCCGCCCTCATCAGGCGGGCTCAGCTTGCGCACCTTGTGCTGCCGGATCTCTCGCACCAGCGTGTAGAAGGCGTCCTCCACCCCCTGGGAAGGAGGGATAGGCTCAGAGGGGCACTGCCTTAGCCTCAAGCAGAATCCAGGTCCCTTCCCCTCCCCTCCCACAAACAGGGCCCCGGGGGCCACCCCATCAGGTGGCCTGTCCCTCAGCAGCTCCCCTGAGGGATTAGGGCCGAAAGGGACCCAGGGGGTGCTCTCGGGGCACAGGGGCCAGGCTCCAAGGTCACAGCTCCAGCCTGGCTCAGGGCAGCTCTCTCCAGGGACCTCCACCTCCCCCTGGAGTCTGTTGGCCCAGCCCCCGGCCCTGGCCTCCCTCACTGCCCTGCCATCCGGGAAGACTTACAGCGCCAGGGGCTGCTGGGTCCCGGGGGTCCCGGAGGGTCCCAGGGGGTCCCGGAGCTGGAGCCTGAACCAGAGTCTGCCCTGTGTGGAGGGAGAGGGGCAGTGAGCTCTGCTCTGGGGCCGGGGTGGGGCGGGGCGGGGCCCTGGCTGGCTGGGGGGCGGGGAGCTGGCTTACCTGGCGAGTCTTGGCTGAAGTCTCAATGTAGGGGATGCCGTAGCTGCGGGCGAGGTCCTGGGCTTGCCGAGCCTCCACGGTGCGGGCGGCCAGGTCACACTTGTTCCCCACCAGCACCATGGGCACGTCGTCCGAGTCCTTCACCCGCTTGATCTGCTCCCTGCAAAGGTAAAGGTGTGAGCCAGCAGGCGGGGTGCAGGCACAGCTGCATCCAAAGCAGGCAGAGAGAGGTCCAGCCGGTGGGCAGCTCACCTGTACTGGTGGATGTCCTCAAAGGACTTGGTGTTGTTGATGGCGAACACACAGAGGAAGCCCTCCCCGGTGCGCATGTATTGGTCCCGCATAGCGCTGTACTCCTCCTGGCCTGCTGTGTCCAGGATGTCCAGCAGGCATGTCTCCCCATCAATGACTACTTGCTTCCGGTAGGAGTCCTAGGGGAGGACACTGTTTAGAGACCACCAGCCCTGCTGGGATGGGATGTTCACACCACTAGCCCCTCTGTTGCTCCTCTTATGCCACTCCAGGTCCTACAACCAGGGAATTCTCCCTGTAGAGCAGGTGGAAGACAAGCCCCCATCAGGATCCACCTGGGGAGGTTGCCAGCCCGGCTCACCTCTATGGTGGGGTCGTACTCGTCCACGAAGTGGTTCTGAATGAGCTGGATGGTCAGCGCGCTCTTCCCCACGCCTCCGGCGCCCACCACTACGAGCTTATATTCCGTCATCGCTCCTCAAGGGACCACGGCACTCGGCACTGCAGTGGTCTCCTGTCCCACCTGCTGAGAAAGCTGCACTCAGCCACAGCCAGACTACCCAGGGCCAGCCCACTGAGCTCCCAAGCCTGCCTGCCCTCTGGGTCCGTACATCCAGGTAACAGGGGTGGTAGCCCGAATGGTGACCCAACCGCTCACGTGTGGCACCCCCAGCTTAGAGTGGAAGAGGGTCCTGCCTCCAGCCACACTTAAGGACTGTGTGAGAGAAGCAGGGAGCCACCCCTGCAGGGCTGACAAGCATGTACCCGAATTAGAAGCTGCTGGGTAGGCAAAAAACCTGAACTGGAGGTGCTGCGGGCTGAGGTTACCAGCAACCCCCCACAAGAACAGGTCCTGCCACAGCAGCGGGCACAGGAGCATGCCTAGACAGGTCAGTGGCAGCCAACACTGGGCTCTGGCCCCGCCAGGCAGGCTGGTCCACTTGACAAGTATTCACTGAGCGCCTACTGGGTGCAGGGCGCGGTTACAGGCACAGGGTGACAGCAGGCAGAAAGAACGCCTGCCCCATTGGGCTCAGGCTATGCTCCAAGGAAAAGACCCACATACTTATAATAAACAGAAACCTTGGTGCCCTGTTGCCCCAACATTTGAGAACGTGAGACATTGAGGAGGCCGGGCGGGGGGCCAGGGCTCCAGGAAGCATAAGCTGATCAAGGGGAAAACACCCAAAGGAGGTGTGGGAACAGGGGCACAGGTGAAAAAGAAAAAGGGGCCTCGGGCAAGGCCCCCAGCTGGGGTGTCCCAATTTGTGATGTTTAAAGAGGGGGTGCCCTTGTGGGGACAGTGGGCAGTGATTTCCTAAACCCCAGGTCTGCCTGCTGTGTGTGATGGCCGCCAGGTGCCCGCGCTCTTCGGAGGGGTCCCTGCGGCCTGGCGGGCGGGCGACCCCGCCTAGCGCCATGGTCATGGGCGGGCCTCGGCTCGCGGGCACCCAGCGCACAGCCTGAGGGCACTAGCCGGGCCCCGGAAGACAGGGCCCGGGACACGGAGCCCGAGGGGATGGCCAGGGCGAGGCAGAGCGGACCCGGGGCCGCCCGCAGCCCCAGCCGCAGGGCCCCGCCCGCCGCCGCCCGCGGCTCACCTGCGCCCCCGCGCGCCCGCGCGCACAGAGAGGATCGCAGGCCCCCCGCCCGGTCCCCGGCCCCCGCCGCACTCACCGCTCACGGGCGCGTTTGCCCCCGGGGCCGGGGCGAGGGGGGCGGCGCGGGCCGGGGCCAGGGCGCACGGCTCGCCCGGCGCATGGGCTCCGTCCGCGGCGGGTGCGGCTCCGGCTGCGGGCGGCGAACACTCGACCGGGCCCGAGCACGCCCCGCCCCGCCCCGCGCCCATCCGTCAGCCAGACGAGCCTGCTATTGGCCGCGCGCGCCGGGACCCGCCCCACAGCGCCTTAGCCCCGCCCCAACCCTCTCAGATTGGTTGAGCGGCCCGTCCGTCAGAGGCCGCGGCCGGGCGGGGCTTCCGGGAGCCGTTCAGAGGGCGATGCCGGCCCGGGTGGCCCTCGTGGGCCGCGGCCTGCGGGACTGGATCGGCCAGGTACACGGTCTGGGGGAGACAGCTTCCCTGGGGACGGCCCGGACTTTCCCGGAAAGAGGCAGGACTCGCGGGGAGATAGAGACCCCGCTGTAAAGTGAGTCCGCGGCGGTTGTGGACTGGGGCGGGGTCGCAGGGGTCAGACTAGAGCTCCTGCACTGCACGGGGTCTTGCGCCGGGCCCCTCCGCACCTCGACGGCGCTCACAGTTGCGCCCACGCCTCCCTGCGCCTTCGGGGGGCATACCACCAAAGGGGGCCCGGAGGAGAGGTGACTCGGAACGGAGGAGACAGCACTTCCAAGCCTCAGGGAGGGTGGGGTCCGCGGGGTCAGCACCATGGACATCCCCTGGACCTGGGGCTGGAGAAAAGCGGAGGGGTCGCCAGGACGAGGGTCCGGCGCTTGTGACTCCTGTTCCCAGGACGCCTAGCAGCTTCGGCTGGGTCCTCGGGGGCGGCTCAGTCTTGCATCTTGGGCCTGGCAGGGCAGGGGCTGGGAGGGGACGTCTGAGCTCGCGGAGCATCGAGTCCGGCTCAGTCTTTTTACCCAGCGGGGTGCGTCTTGCTTCTCACTCACTTAGCGTGCAGCCTCGCCCGGAGCTCCGAGGAAGGCCCCTCTCCCGCATCCCCTCATCGCCAGCATCCCCCACCTTGGGCAGGCCCTGCAGACTACCCGCCCACGGAGCTCCTCACCAAACCCTGAGATCCCAGCCCTCCCGCAGCGCACCGTGAGGCCCAAACAACAAACGGTACCCTCCCAATTCAACCCAAAAGTTACCATGGGGGTTGAACTGAAGTCTCCCCCACCCCAAGCACAAACATGCACATCGTGTCCTTTCAAGGCTCTCAGAAAGGCATGTTTTTAACATTTAAAAATTTGTCAAAGTAACGCATAAACACATCCTCCTTATTTACCAGAAAAGACTGTTCATTACCCTCTTCCATTCCATACCTCTTCCAAGACATTCGGCCCCCTCCCGCGCCGGCTCTGTGCTGTTCCCCTGAGTTCACCCCATTGCAGGCCTTGGCCTTGGAGGGCCCCTGGGGGCCACCCCCCGCCCCCACGGTGGCGGCGACCCCCCTTGCCGAGGCTGTGTCGGGCTGGCACGGCCTGAGTCGCGCCTGACGCGCGTAGACGCGAAGTAAAGGCGGAAAGTGAAAACGGGTGGAGGCCACCCTCACCGGCGCGCTTACTCTGGACTCCCTTCCAGGTGTCCAGGTCGGCATTTCCCTCGTCCTCAGACGGTCTTTTCCCAGGGCGCTTCCTTCGGTCGAGGCATCGGCCACACTTGCAGGCGGAGGTAAATCCCGCAGGGCCTCCGGGACCCTGCACCGGTGCCTCCCACCTTAGAAAGGTGGGCGCGTGTCTCCAGCCCAGACCTCCTTTGAGGAGGCCGACACCTGGCCCCGCTGCGCCCCCCTGGGTCGACGGCGTCCCACTTCCCCAGCTTCCCTCCGGGTGGAGGGGCGCCCACACGCCCGCACCCCCAGGTGGGCTGGCTACCGCCCCGCCTGCCTGCCAGCCGGCCCTAGCAACCGTTGCTGAGGGGCGTGGCTCGGCCGCGCGGCGCCGGGAGGACGCTGCTGCTCAAGAATATTTGCGTATTCAGCCGAGGCCCCGCCCCCGTTGCCTTGGCGCCCAGGGCTCTCAACCCCGCCGCCGGAAGAACCGCCCCGAGTCGAAGAGAGTGCCCGGCGGAGGAGGGCGCCCAGGGCCGAGCCCCCGGGGCCGGAGCACCGGGGCCGAGCCCTCAGGTGAGAACTGAGTTTGCCTTTGGGTCCAGGGCCACAGGCCTCGCTACCTACCCAGTGCCAGGGGGTAAACAGGCCGAGGACGAAGCAGCAAAGCCAGTGGGGTCCCAGTGATGCCCCAGATGTCAGATCAGGTCCCCTGGGGACCCTGCCCACAACCCCTGGCTGTGCGCTGAGGCGCTCCCAGTCACCTGCTCAGAGACCCAGACTCTGGGGGGTTCTGTGGTGGGGACCTAGGAGTGGAGCCGGCCATGCCCTCAGAAGGGATGGCAGGTGGAGAGGACCCAGAGAGCTGATGGTCCAGGCTGGGAAATGGCCTGAGCTATGAAGAGGGAATGGCCCCCAGGTTTCCACCTCAGGGGCTCACAGAGTGGTAGGGCAGGATGGCATCAGGTCCATGAACAGTGTGGTCCAGGCCCGCGAATGGATGTGAGGGGACAGTGTCTAGATGGGAGCTGCAGCCCTGCTCCTTGGACCTCAAGACCTTGGGGCTAGACTGGACCTGTGCTCTGGGCCTAATCGCAGACAAGATCTCAGGTCAGCTGTTCTCAGGCACAGAGGAAAGAGGGTGGCGTACCGGCTCCCCAGGGCCACGGCCTGGCTAGCCCATACCTTCCCCATAGCCCACAGCTCGCAGCATCTCCCCAGGGGGCCCGATGGTGGGGCCCTCCTCCAAGGTTTGGGGCCTTTCACCAGTGAGAGAAAGGCAGGCAGGAGAAGAACTTTTGGGAAAAAATCCTGGCCACAAACTCCATGAGGTGTTAACCTCCATGGGTCCTTGGTGTACGGGTCACTTTCCACATAGGGGCACTCCCAAGGCCCAGTACTGCCTCACATCCTCTCTGTCAGAGCCTAGTGGAGAGCTGCCCCGGCCGAGGGGGGCGTCTCTAGACTTGATGGACAGGAATAGTGCTGAGTGTCCACAGGGGCTGGTAGATAAGAACTGGCCAGAGGCTACACCTGCCACATTCACTGATTTTTCAGGGGTTATTTTAGAGCCCATTCTGCACACCATGGGCAGGGCAGGACATGGCACAGGGCACACGCACGCACTCGGGGCAAGACACGCACTCAACTGAATAAGTTGTGAAACACAGAGGGCTGTGGGAGGGGCCAGTCTTAAGAAGTAAATCCAGGAAGGGCAGGAGGAAGCTCAGGAGTAGGGGGGTCGGCGAGGCCCTGACCTGAGGTGGAGGCAGGGAGGATGTTCCAGCAGGCCTCTGGCTCTGCCCCCAGAGATGATTCCAGGGTCTGGGGCCAGGCCCAGGCATCTGGGTCTCTGAGGAGGGGTGCCAGGGGAGCCTAGTGCAGATAGTCCTGGACACAGCGGACAGCCTGCCCTGGGGCCTGGGGGGCGATGCTCAGGAGGGATGGGGTGCCAGGGAGGCCTGTGCACGGGAGATGGTCCAGAGTGACAGGCTGGGGACCTCTTTTGGAGAAGTTGCAGTCAGAGATGGAAGGAAGTGAGGATTTGAATGAAGACAAGGCATTTGCTCTGGAGGGACCCCAACATCGGTCACCCACATGGCTGTCTTCCTCGTCAGCCGGGTCAGGGGCCCCATCAGGATGACCAAAAGGACCTAGGACCAGGCCCTAGGCCAGCAGCCCCTACAGCCTCTGCACCTGCTTGCTGCTGGGCCCTGTGACCTTGGCCCAGCCTGTCCCAGGTCCCTTAGGCACAGTGGCCCAGCCAGGAGGCCAGCCTGACTCTCTCTAACAGGTGCCGCCTGGGACCACATGCTGCTCTCTTGCCCAGGTGTTTGACCCCAGTGAGAAAAGGCAGCTGCCTCCAGGTGAGGGGGCTCGCTGGGCACAGGGGTGGGATGGCAAAAGGCCTGAGACCCCCGGACTCAGAGCCCATCCAGTAGAGAAAGGCACAGCACAAGGCCTGAGGCAGAGGCTTACTGCTGGTCTCAGCGGGCAAACAAGCAAACAGGACCTGGAGGCGGCCCCCTGGGCTCACAGCCTACATGGGCCTCAGAGGGGGAGGCTGGCACCAGCACCCCTCGCGTGGACCTGGAAGGATGAGCAAAAACCCATGGAGAGTGGCCTGCCCAGGCTCAGGGAGGGGGCTGCGAGGCCCTCAGGCAGGCTGTTACTAAGTGGTGAGGGCAGAGCCTTCCCGGGGCCCAGAGGGGATCTGGGGGCTGGCTGTGCAGACACATGTCCAGGCTGTGCAGGGTCTCTGCTGTGCTGCATGTCAGAGCAAGAGCAGAGGCTCACAGCTGTGCCCTCTGCCTTCGTCCAGCACATTGGATGTGAATGGACCAGGCCTGGGACAGAGGCCCTGGGCCTCGGCCAAGCACAGCCAGGATCCGAGTGCGGGAGCTGAGTTGGCAGGGCCTGCACAACCCCTGCCCCCAGAGCCAGGACCCAGGTGGCCATGGCAGGGACCACGGCAAGCAGCTGCTGGAGGAGTACCTGTCACCTGCCCGACTGGTGAGTGTAGGGGCTGGGGGCTGGGGCTCAGGCGTGGGCCTGCGTGGCCGATGTCCCGGGGCTGCTGTCCGGCCAGCCCTCCGTCCCCAGCCCTCATGGCCTAGCCTGGCTGACAGATGCCCTCACCCCCTCTGCCCCCTGCCCCTGCTCCATGCTCAGGGCCAGTCCTGGGTGTTTGGTGGCGCAGACCTCTCCCAGGCACTCAGGCCACAGAAGGGCCTGAGCCAGGCCCTTCCACAGGTTTGCTGAGCACACACTGTGCGCGGAGCTCCAGGGGTCCCTCCTTGAACCATTCCGTGACCCAGAGAGTTCTCACGGGAGACAGGGTGATAGACCTTCAAAGTGTGTGGCCCACAGAGTGGATGAAGAACCCGGGCGGGAGTCCACTGGGCGGGCAGGTCAGGTAGGGCATCCTGCCATCCCGCTGACCGTGTCTGGGGCAGCTGTTGAAGCCTCTCTCCCAAACCTGGGCCTCAGGGCTGCTGCCGCTCCCCCACCCTCACCTTGAGACCCAGCAGGTTCTGCAGAGACCTCTTGTCTGCAGGTTCCCACCCAGTGACCCCAGCGTGCGACCCCACACCTCCCAGCCATCTCACCCCTTCCCTACTGGCTGAGCCCCTTGCCACCACTGGCCACGCGGAGGGTCGGGCAACCCCTACCACGGGGCCCTCCGGCCTGCACCCACGCTAGCGCCGGGGTGAGATGCATACAGGGAGGGGCCTCTTGGAGACTCCAGGTGACTCACCCAAACACTTGGCTGAAGGTAGTGGCCCGACATCCCCACCCACCTTCCTGACCAACACGGAGAAGCATCCTCACTGTCTGGTCACTGCAGGTGGGCGAGTCATTCCTGCTGGCCCCCCTCCCCGTGCCCCTGGCGGCCCCGTGTGTGCAGCCCTCCAGCCAGGCCTACAGTGTATGCACCTCCCCAGGCCCCTGTGCTGGGAACACACCCTGACTGCAGCCACTCTGTCAGCCCTGGGCCCTCCCCCTTCTCCCCAGCTCTTTGCTGGAGAGCGCCCGATGGCCACGGTCAGCCTCAGGCCAGGCCATGGCACTCTGGCTGTCAGCAGTCCAGAGCCACACATGCTTTCTAATGTGTGTGAGTCTGGGGCACGCCACGCCAAGAACCACACCTGTGGTTGTTTCTGAAAGCATTTCTCCCCTCCCAGAGCCTCGCGCTTGTGGCGGGCACTCAGCAGCCTGGCTTCTCCTGGAGGCTGTCTTCCTGGGTCATTCTAACTTCAAGCCCTGGTAGTTTTACTGATTTGAGCGAAGAAACCATTTTATTGTTCAAGCCCACAAGTTCCACAGGTCCTGGGCCCTCTCCATCCCCTCTGAACTCTGTCTCCTATAGCACCTCATCAACACACCACCGCGGCCAGCTCACTGCCACATCTTGCTTAGGACTTCTCCACCCAGTGCCACAAGTTCACTGTGTGCTTTTTCTGCCATCCAGGTTACTAAGGAGACCCTTCTACCAAAATTCCGTCGTCACAGGACAGGGGGTCTCCATCTTTCTGGCTCCAGTAACACTCACGTCACTCCCCACTCCTGACCCCAGTCCCCAGTCCAAGGTCACATTCATTCTTCTTGTTGTGGTACCTGTTGGAATTGCGTCTAGGTCCCGAGTTCTGTATGAGTCAGCTATTGCTGCAGTGATGTTAATGACCAACGACCCCTAGACTTATGGGTTCACAGCACAAGTGTACTTGTCCCTGGGGTTGAGGCAGGCTGGGGCACAGCCATGCTCAGCAGAGCTGGGCTCCAAGCTGTGAACTGCACTGGGTCTGTTCCGTGGGGCGCATTTGTACACTGGCACCCTCAGGGCAGGCCCTTAGCTGGCAGTGGCCCCACTGGGCATACACGATTGTGACCTCTGCTCCCACCACATCACGCATATCCCCCAGCCAGAGCTAGTCCTGGCCAGGGTCAGTGTGGGCGAGGCAAGGGAGTGTCTGCCACCTGCTCCAGTCTTGTGGCCCAAAACAGGGGTATCCCTGTGGGTGGGGGGGGTGACCACTGTCCAGTCCCAGAACTGACTGCCCCCCGACATCCGCAGCACGCCTTGGCTCAGGCAGATGACCTTGGGCTGGTGAGCAGGCTGGAACTGCGTGTCAACACCCGCGAGAACAGCCTGGGGAACTTTGGTGAGAGCCCCGCCCTGCCTGCACCCACCACCATCCAGGCCAGACCGCGCAGGTCCCCCGCCAGGCCCTGGTCTTTGGACCACTGCAGCCCTCCTCCAGGGACTGAGGACTCTGTCTCAGTGCCCTGTACTCCACGGGAGGCAGTGACTAAGAACCCTCCTTGGTTGCACAGGATGATGGCTGGGGGCTCCCAGGCTCTAGACCCCAGTGTGTGAGCTGATGGAGGCTGTGGTCTGGGGTGCCAGCAGTGCTTGTGGCCCCGCCGTGGGAGGTGGCCTGGGAGCAGGACCCAAGCTCTGGCCACACCTACACCAGCCAGTCTCCCCTCTCCCCTGGAGTCCAGTGGCCTCTTGGCCTTGGGCGTGGCCCTGTCCTCTTGGGGCACCTTCTTCCCCTGCCCTGCATGACATAAGCCTGTGTCCCCAAGGCTGCACTGGGCTTTGGGGCAGTCATCGGACAGCAGGGGCTAGGGGCAGGCCTGCACTGACCTCTCCTTCCTGTGGCCCCACAGGGGTACACCTGCCCAACCTCAGCCAACTGAAGTTGAATGGCAGCTGCCTCGGCTCCCTGCGGTGAGTGCCCTCAGGGCCCCTGGAGCGCATCCTGCCAGCCTGGGTGGGGTCTCCCTGGGCAGCCTGCCGGCTCCAGCTCCCAGCCCTAACGCCCACCCTTCCAGCCCGGCTCTGCCACATCACCCACCCCCGGTCAGCTGGATGCAGCTGCTGAGGGTGACGCACGCCACTTGAGGCCTATGGTCAGGGTTGGGCTGGTCGCACCAGGCTGTGTGGCTGACAAGGTCTCCAAGGAGCACCCAGAAGGCACCCACTGGCCTTCAGCAAAGGGTCCCCAACCAGCGAGCTTGCACGGCTCAACACCAGCGGGTTCCAGGCATCCCTGCTCCCCTCACCACAGCCCAGGGTGGACCCCACACTAGGTGGCCAGGAGCTTAGGGTCCCCGTCAGCAAGAAGAGGGATGGGCGAGGCCAGACCGCGGGGCCCGTGTGAACATAGCAGCATTTCAATACTTAACCTAGAAGATGAAAGTCAAAACTCAGGACAGCTTAAGGCTTTTGTTTACTTGATCGGGCTGGAAGAACAAATCTGAGGTCACACCAGCTTGTTCTGGGTGTTTGAACAACATGGGTTTCAGGAAGACACTGCTGGTTTTATGCAGCCAGGCCAGCCATCCGAAGGCAGTGGGAGTCCAGTCCCAAGTCTAGAAAGTTCTCCAGGTGTTTTAAATGGGCTATGAGGGTCCAATCATTTGCAGGTGAGATGGTAAAGGTAGTTTTTAAGCATCCTCACTTGATTTTCCTTATTTATACTGCTGTTTATCAAATAATAAGCTTCAAAAAGAATTTAATAAAACCTGGAAAACCTGGAAATGGAAGAGGCTGTGTGGCCCCAGCGGGAGGCGCAGAGTGGGGCAGGGATGAGGCAGGCGACACCGGCTCCCAGGGAACCCCGCATCCTGCAAGTAATCTGGCACTCGGAACCGTCTTTAGTACGTGATTCAGCAATATTCTGACAGATATCAGTGCTTTATTTAATTGAACAGAGACAAAAAATCATGTTTGTTTCGTTATGAAGGCTTACAAATTAGCTCAAAGAACAATAAAAATATACAGAAAGATCATAAAACAAGGATGAAAACTACAGAGAGGAGCGGAAGGCTTTATAAAGGTAACATGACGCACCGTCCATGACAAAACAAAATGTTTAATTCCAAGAAGACAGAAAGAAACCCAATTCCAAGAAAAAATTAGATCAGAAATTGTATGAAAGGTATTCTGTTCCTTGAAAACAACAGTGAAACATATAAGGAGTGTTTAAATTTTCTGTTATTGAATCCTGAAACTTGGCCAAACGATGGTTGCAGATCTCCAGGGATTGAAAGTGAATAAATATTTGTAAAAGGAACCTGATTAAACATGATTAAATATGACAGTTCAATAAAGTCACATTACAGCTTAGGTGATGACAATGATACTGAAGACATTAAAATCTCAGGCAGTGTTATACGGGCTGGAACGTAATTTTAAGGTAATGGCTGTCAGTTCTTCAGAGTCTAGGAGAGAATTCAGCACCTGAAAGTGTCGCTGCCGTTAAGACTGTGTCCCACGTGAATGGGGCTGGTTCCCAGAGGGCTGCTCATCCATCCACTGGGAGAAAGGCACCGATGGCCCTGGTGTCCCCGCCAAGCCAGCCTCGGACCGGACAGCCTTGACTCAGGACAATCGTGTGGGGAAAACCACACTAACCATCTGGGAAACGCAACAGCTCATTTGGAAATTAACGTACTTGAAGGGGCAGCTTTCACTACAGCACGGCCGTGTGCGTGTCCCCAGGTGCTGGTTTTCAGCTGGGTTCTATCCTCTCCCTGTTCATGCCTGGGAGTTCTTTGTAGAGCCGGGGTGCGTTTTAGACCCCATAGGCCTCTGCACCCCGCCTTCCCCCGCTAACTCTAACCAGGGTGCTTTTCACTAAAACAGTGATCCCTCGTTTGCACTGTTCCAGTCCATCCGTTCTGGCTGGTGCTTTGGGTGTTTTTTTAGGACGTTGGTCTACACCCCCAAGGTCTTGGAGATACTCTGCTTTTTCGTCTGTCTGCTTATGGTCTCACTGTTTACTTTTGGGTCTTTAATCCAGCTTCTCTGTGAGGTTGCTGCCACACAGAGAACAGGTTGTGGTAGCAGACTGAGGCCCCGTTGTGTTTTCCACTATGTGGTGAGGCGGTGTTCCCGACCTCCACCGGCAGTCCACCGGCGTCCTCCGGGCCATTCTCCAGGCCCATGCGGGTACGCCTGCGTGTTCCCCGCTCTCCGTCTGCAGCCTGCACTGGTGCAGCTCTGCGCTAATGTGTGAGTATCTGACACCTCATCTTGGTTTTCCTTTTTCCACACTGACTCAGCTATTTCTGAGCACTTGCATTTGAGTTTTACAATCAGTTTTTTTTGGATTTCACACACCCTACTCCTTCTGGGATTTTTTTTTAATTAAAAAAGATTCATATGCTAATTTGGGTTAATTTTTAAGTTACATACATCCACAAATATGGTATAGCTCTCCATTCTGTGTTCTTTTATGTTTTGAATAGAGCCTTTAGACTCCCTCTGTAAGGTTCGTTATCAGAATGCTGTCAGCTGCAAGGCACAGAAACCTGTGTCCAGCTGGCCCCAGCAGCAAGAGGTTATTCCTCCCTTTTGTGGGTACACACCTGGGCCAAGCCCATTCTAACCACGGAGGATACATCAGTGACCAGAACAGGTGAGAACCCCGTCTCCGGGACAGTCAAGGGCAAGTCCCCTCGCGTGCTCGGCATGGCTACAGCCATGTTGGCAGGCCAAGGAGTGTGTCAGTCCTCTAGAGTTGCTGAACAAAGCACCACGAGCCAAGCGGCTTGAACTGACTCTTCAGTTCTGGAGGCCGCAAGGCAGGATCTGGGGTCGGAAGCGCCGGTTCCCTCTGAGGCTGAGGGAGGTCCTGTTTCATTCCCCTCTCCTTGGGCGGTGCTGGCCACGTTTGGGGTTCCTTGCCTGGCAGACTCATCACCCCAGGCTCTGCCTCCACACTCATGTGACCTTCTCCCCATGTCCAAATTCTCTGTTTATAAGCTCACCAGTCGTACTGGGTGGTGTGACTGCATCTCACATAATTACGTCTGCAGAGGCTAAATTAACTCCCATCTGTTTGTAGTATCTCTGTAATCACGGATGGAGCTCTGTCTCTGTTGTGTTTTCCGGTTGAGTATTGCCAATGAAGAGAAGCATTCTGTTGGTTTAGAATAGATGTGTTAAATCAGGAAGACACCACTGACCTCTATAACTGGGTCTGTCACCTCTGACAGCTCTGTCCCTTTACTGTGTATTTGTGATATCGCCAAGCTCGCAGTAATTCAGGTAATCGGTCGATTCCATTGGGGTTTCTGTGCTGACGGCCGTACCATCAGCAAGCAGTGGGCACTGCCATTCGCTCTGGCCCCCCCGCTGCTTTCTGCCTTACTGCCTGGCCAGGGCCTGTTGGCCAGCCCGCCGTTAACCAGCAGCAGTGACAGTGGCAGGCAGGCTTGGTTTGTCCTGACCTTGGTGGGCACGTGTCTGAGTCTCTGTGCATCTACTGACAGGATCATAAAATGACACTTCTCCTTTGGCCTATTAACCAACTAGACTCCAGTGACAGATTCTGTGATGGTCATTCACCCTTCCATTCCTGCACTGACATACCTGCTGGTGATGAAGTATTTAAAAATCACTGTAACTTTAAAATAATATTTGCTCAGCAGTTTTCACCTGTTTTCTTGGGTAACAGCCCTTGAATTCCCTCGTTTGCACTTCTCTGGTTCTGGAATCGAGGACCGACTCAAAAGGGACCCTCCCTCTCACTGTTCTTCTCAACTGCTGGGTTGTCTGACGCTCCCTGCACAAGAAATGACTGTAAGAGACAGAAGCCGTCTATTCCATGATCAAACTTCCTTTTAAAACTGGCCCAGACCTGTGGGCTTGGCGGCGTGGGGAGCGTTAATCTCCGTTTGATTTCTTTAGTGGCTATTAGCCCAGTCGAAGTTTTCTCTTTGGTGCCCAGCTTGCCTGGGTTTTCCAGACTGTGGGCACATAGTTTGTTCATAGTGGTCTTTTATCGTCTTAAATCTCTGCTGTGGCCGTAAGTGTTCCCTTTCTTAAATTCCATGTATTTATTCATATCGTCTCTCTTTTTATCCCTGAGCAGTCTTGCCAGAGGATCCTCTGTCAATTTTGTAAAGAGTCGCTCTGGGCTCTTTGATTTTTCCAGTTCCTACTGCTTTCATCCTGATCTTCGTCAAGTCTTTCCTTCTAGCTCTTTTTGTTATTTACTGTTGTTCTTTTTCTGGCCCCCTGAGCTGAATGCTGAGCTTAATTGTTCTAATCCTTCCAGTTTTTCGGTAAATATATTCAAAATCTAACTTTCTGTGTACAGCCTCAGGCAGGGTCCCAGAGATTGCATGTGCTTTGTTTTTTTCATTAGTTCTATGTATCTGGTAACTTTTTTACCCAATCTGCGATGATGCAAAATCTACTGATCATCTGCACCTTTATTCTTCTACCATCATTGGGTCCCCGTTTTCCAAGGGCACAAAGCCACCCAGAGGAAGCCTGGGGCTCCCGGCCAGGCAGCCAGGTCCAGGCCAGCTCTCAGGCGGAACCACAGGCCACAGGCAGGACGAGGGACGGGACTCTCGAAGACATGGAATCAAACAAGAGGGCCGTCAGGGAAATGAAGACAAGCTTGAAAGAAACAGCACAGGAAACCCCATCTGAGACACTGTGGGCAAGACGGGGGTGAAAACACGAGTAGAACCCCGTGGCTGCGAATGGGGTTTGAAAGAATCCCGGAGGGGGCAGACAGATGGAGGCACGTGCCTAGTCTCTGCAGAAGCAAGTGGAAGCGACAGGTCAGAACCAATGTCTAAAACGTAAAGAAAACTTGTCGGACATAAAAGCAGCCTTTCATCTACGGATCGAAAGGAAACTGAAACTGAACCGCCAACACTGAAACATACCCTAATAAAGGCACTGGGCTCCAAGATAAAGACAAAATTGGGGGGCAGCCAAGTAAAGAGATCAGGTCTTCCCTCAAGCAGAAAAAAATGAAGTTCCCCTCAGACTTGCACACAGACATACTCAAGGCCAGAAGACAGTGGAGTGACGTCTACATGCCCAGTGGGAAGAAGGCGTGAGCCGAAGGTTTCCCACCAGCCGGCATCCCGGAAAGCGTCAGAGACGGGGAAGACAGTTGATTCGCCCCTCTTAAGGAAATCACTGGACACAAATTTCAGCCACTTAAGAGGTGATTGGAAAATCCCTTTAAGGCAGTAGACGGGGCTACACCTGGAATCTCTGTAACTAAAGGACAAAGGCTAAGGCAAAGGTAGAGATTGCAGAGCAGAACAAAACCTGGAAATGCAGAGCGCAGGTTAAGTGGTGGATGAGACATAACTGAAGGGGAATTTGCGAACCAGATGAATGGAAGGATTCACCAGGCCATGCAGAAATGTGAAGCTGCCAGGAACACCTGAGAGGTGAGGGCCCCTCCGCATGGACCAGGGAGGAGGCAGAGCCCTCCAAGCAGGAGGAAGGGAAAGTGCCAAGTCCACAGGTGCCAAAGTGTGGGTGTGATTCAGGGTCTCTGGGGGGTCAGCGCGGCTGCAGCCGGGCGGCAGAGGCAGGGTGGCCAGCACAGCAGAACCCATTTGGGGCCATGTGGGGTCCCTCACCACCCCCACCGACTGGTACCCCCAGGGAAGCCACCTCACCCCCTCATCGCTGTCCCCAGTTGCTCAGCGCTTCCAAGCAACATTTCAGACCCTCACTCCCAATCTGAGTGCCCGAGAAGCTGTCAACAGTATAATTAGAAATATTGCGGCACGTGTAGCATGACAGGGACATGTCAAAGCAAACCCAAAGACCCCTGGGAGGAAAAAGACAGTGCCAGGAGGGGAGTGCCGTCCGAGAGCCTTCAGTGAGAGTTCCAAGACGTGGAAGGGGATGTGGCTCCTCTGCCTCTTCAAACAAGAACAGCAGGCTATGAACAAAGGTCAGAGAGCAAGAAGGGCTCTGAGGAGTTAAACGTGTGAAGGCCAACAAGAAAGTTACTAGCAGCGTTGGAAGACAGGGAACTCTCCCAGAAAGCAGGGGAAAGGCCAAGATGGAAGTGGGAGGGAGAAGGGACGAGAGCAGGTCCTTCCCAGAGAACGTGGGATTGGCCACGCTCCCGGTGTGAGCACAGAGACCTCGAGGAGAGGAAACACAAAAGCCAAGCCCTTAGGCGCATCCCAGGAGCCAGTGGACAAAACACAAAAGCCAAGCCCTCAGGCCCATCCCAGGAGCCAGTGGACAAAACACAAAAGCCAAGCCCTCAGGCGCATCCCAGGAGCCAGTGGACAGGACATGCTGTGGTGGTCAAGTGTCCTGACAGGAGAGAAGGGACGCCCAGGCTGAGAGGACCTTGCAGTGTCGGGCCTGGGGGCCCAGAGGGGTCGGGGGCAGGAGGTCTGCTGTTTTAGGGTGGGAAAGCCCCGGCCTGCCCCAGGGAAGTGGCAGAGACTAGTCTGGGGCACCGGCAGCTGGCGGGGGAGAGCCTGCAGGCACAGCTGGGCAGGGGGAGGGCCGGGGGAGAGGGGAAGGAAGGACACCCTGGCTGACCGCCCCCCCCAGGAAGGGGACGCCTCACCCACCCCCACAGAAGCAGGCAGTAGCTCTCTGGCACCAGGGCAGCTCCCCACAGCTGTGGCCGGCCCCAGCCCCCCAGGGGGTGGACAAGATAAAGGAACTTCTGCCCCTGCCGAAGGCCAGGCGGCTGCAGCAAGGAGGGAAGGCAGGGAGTGGGAACTCTGCCACAGGCCAGTCGCAGAGCCCCTGGGCCTGGAGACAGCCGATGTGGGTGGTGGTTGGGCTCAGACGTGGCACAAGGCCTTCATGTCCACAGATGCCCGTCCCTCCACCCAGGACGGCACTGACCAGCCAACCCTGCCCTCTGCAGAGACCTGGGCACCTCCCTGGGCCGCCTGCAGGTGCTGTGGCTGGCTCGCTGTGGCCTGGCCGACCTGGACGGTGTCAGCTCCTTCCCGGCCCTCAAGGTGGGTCTGCGGCACCGTGGGCTGGGGGGCGGTACCAGGCCAGGCCCTGCCCCCTGCCTGGCTGAGGACCCCGTCCTGCCCCAGGAACTCTACGTTTCCTACAACGACATCTCGGACCTGAGCCCGCTGTGCCTGCTCGAGCAGCTGGAGGTGCTGGACCTGGAGGGCAACTGCGTGGAGGACCCGGGGCAGCTGTGCTATCTGCAGCTGTGCCCGAGGCTGGCCACGCTCACCCTGGAGGGCAACCCCGTGTGCCTGCGGCCGGGCCCAGGCTCCTCCAACGAGGTGTGCGCACACAGGATGGGGCAGGGCTCTGCGGCTCCAGCCCGTGGCCCTCCCGTGGACCCCCGTGGACCCGGGGACCTCTTTGCCCATCTGACCCCGCGGCACACCCCCAGGGCACGCCCTCCTGCACCCTGTGGCTCACTTACTGTGAGCTCATTCTCCCGTGTTGCTGGAGGCCCGGCAGCTGCCAGGACGGGACTGCAAAGGGAATGCCAGGCCCCTGAGGTCTGTGCACGTGCCACGTGGAAGCACATGTATTCTCTACGGTCTCCACACAGAGTTGTGTACACAAATACATACTCTCATACACACACTCTGCAGACCCCGTCAGAGCCCCCCATCCCCTGCAGAAATGCACTGATATGTCGAGGGCCTGTTCACAGCCCGCACCGCTGCATGCACCCCTGCACTGCTCACACACGCCTGGAGATAACACATCCTGCCCAGCTGCTCCCCGGTGCCAGTGCAGAGTGGCCGCCCACTGGGCCAGAGCTCAGAGAGCTCAGGGCGGCTCCACAGTCCAGAGGGCACCCCTGGACCCTGGCAGTGAGCCTGGAGAGTGCGGTCATCTATGGGTGGGAGCCCAGGGTTGCTGCGGTCCCTGGTGTCCCAAAGTGACCCAGGCCAGCCTGACAGCCTGTCCAGAGTGGGGCAGCATCAGCAGCCCCCAGCTCCCCTGCCCACAGCGGGTCTGGGGGAGGCAACTGCAGGATGATGCTAGCCTGGTGGCCCCCCTGCCCGACACTACAGGCACCCCAGGGCTACGACTACCGGGCAGAGGTGAGGCAGCTTATCCCCCAGCTGCAGGTCTTGGACGAGGTGCCAGCCGTGCACCCAGGCCTGCCGACCTCGTGGAAACTGGACCAGGACTGGCTCATGGTGAAGGAGGCCATCAAGGAGGGCAGCGCCCTGGACAGCCTGCTTCCCAGGCTGGTTGCGGCCACCATCCACCTGGCCTCCGGTGAGGGCTGCCCCACCCTGCCTAAAGACCTCACCTCTGAGGCTCAGAGGAGGTCCCTACTCCCTGACACCCCCAGCAGGAGAGGTCTCCACCCTCAGCCACTACCCCCTCCCCCCCGCCACAGGCCTCTCAGAGACAGCTGCACCTTCTGTCCCTTCTGAGCTTTAGCCCCTCATTCTCAGAGCCCTGCATACCTGCCCTGGGGCCAGGACAGCCTCCCCATTAGCCGCACCTGGTGGGTGCCTCCCCCACCATCCAAAGAGGGAAAGGAAGGCTGAACCTGCCGCTCCATGGCACTGGGCTTAGGGCACACAGATGCTGGGTGGCAGGGTCCCTGCTCTGTGGACAGAGGTCAGTTGGGGGCTCCCAGGCTGGCCAGCTGGTGTGGGCCTTGGTGACCTTTGATTTTCACCCTTGGGCAGATCATCCCTACGGATCCCCCAGTCGAAGACTCGGCCCTGACCCGTGCCTGCCTGAGATCCAGCCCCGGGCCCCGAGGCCCTGGCCCCTCTCCCTGCTGGTCCCTGGGGGTCCCCTGCCTGAAGACCTTCTTCCCAAGAGCCAGGCCCCAGAGGACCATGCCAGCAACCTTACCCACGGTATCTGACCCACCTGGGCCCAGAGCTGACCCTGGAGCCCCTCGGCCCCAAGCCAGGACTAGCCACACCCTCTTCTCCAGGCACCGGCCGAGTCCTCTGCGGGAACCCCAGCAAAGGCCTGCAGGAACGCCGGCACCAGGGCCAGGTACACCCTGCCTCCGCAGTGGGCCAGCATCCTGGGCCTGGGCTCCCAGCTCCTCACACCCTCTACAGCCGAATAAGGCCTTCTACCTCCAAGCCGCTGCCCACCAGCCTCCTCAAAGGCAGTGCCCCTAAACCAGCCCTTTCCCTTCCCAGGCCTGGGTGCACCCAGAGAAGCTGCCCCCATACAGACCAGAAGGCCTAGCCACCAGGGCTTCCAGCCCAGCACCTGACCCTGCAGACAGTTGTGACCTCCTGGCCAGGCTTCAGGCTTTGAGGGAGCTGTGCATGCGGTGGGTGCTCCTCACCATCCCCACCCCAGCCCCACTACCTCGTGTGTCCTGTCTGGTCGGGGCTCATGGCTGGAACCTGCTTTGGCTAAGTGGTCCCTGGTCCCCCAGGTGGCTGGAGGGGCTGGTCATGGGAGCCTAAGACTGAGGGACCATCCCAGAGTCACACTCACTTGGAATTGGCTCCAAAGGAGGGCAGGGCTGCAGCCTTTCCCCCTCCCCGCACCCCAGACCTCTCCCCCATAGGTGCCTGGAGTCCCAGAAGGCAGTGGCCACAGTTCCTGGGGGCCCACAGAGGGGCCCTGAAGAACAAGAGGACAAGGCTGGGCCCAAGACTCCCCCTCGCCCCTCAAGCCTGGGCACAGGTACCCAGAGTGACCTCACACCCTTCAGACCAGCTGCACTAACTCAGTGCCTCGCTAGCCAGGCTCTGACACAGGTGTTACAGGGAGGGCCTCTCTTGGGGGTAGAGGCACACAGCCAAGGGATTCCAATCCCAAGTCCTCCTTCTCTGAGCCATGGGACCACAAGGCCACTACTAGGCCACCAGGGCTGGGTCACAGAGAGGGAGGGAGAGGGCTCTCCGGAGAAGGGCAGTGTAAGCAGAGGCCAGAGGGGCCCAGACTGAAAGAGGGTGCCGCGAGGGCCCAGGACAGGCCCGCCGGGAAGTTCTTGGGTGGGACAGAAGGCCAGCAAAGGGAAGGGGGCCGCCAGGTGGGCAGGAGACCAAGGCGGAGGGGCCACCCTTCTCCTGCAGACGGGGTCTGTGCCCGGCTTGGAGCACAGAATTAAGCCAGGTGAGGCTGTCCCTCAGGGACCCTGGCTTCAGAGTGACCACGGCTGAGTGGAGCAAGCCCAGGGGCTGTGAGGCAGAGAGGCCCCGCACCCAGTGGGGCCCAGGGAAGCTTCCTGGGGGAAGGGTCTGCCCTGACTGTCAGAACAGCTGGGTTGGCAAACCTGGGGAGGTCTTTGTAAGCAGGGGCGGCAGGAGTGTAGGCTGAAGGGTTGGCCGAATGACCATCCTGTGGAGGGGGGCGTCAGGGGGCCAGGATGGAGCAGGGACAGGCCCAAGCTCTGCACATCCATGTGCTGGCTGGTGCCTTGGGGCCGGGCTGGAGAAAGGGGGCCCCGAGAACAGCTGGTTGAGAGGGGTCCACAGCCAGCTACCCTGTGGAGGGTGGAGGGTGAGCCAACAGGCAGCCAGGAGGAGGCGTGGCTGAAGTAGTGACAGCCATTGAGGGACGAGGGGCACCAGGGCCTCCTACTGCAGTCCAGGTCCAGGTGGGCACTGGGTGACCATGGCCATACCCACCTAGCCTGCCCTCAGGTGGGTACCAGGGCCTCACTCTCTATAGGAGACGTTTGGGAACTGGCCCAGGGCCACCAGCCCATGAGCTCACCCTTGGGGATGGGGCCCAATGACCCAAAGCCAGAGCCCAACCTTGTGGCCTCTGCCTCTCCAGAGGTGGGTCCAGCTCAAGCAAAGGTCAGAAGTCACAGGGCTGAGGGCCACAACTTCCCTGGGGAGCACAGGAAGTGGGGCAAGGGTGCTGCCTTGGGAGGGGGAGTGAAGGCCTAAGGGAGGAGCCACAGCAGACACTGCAGCCCTCTGGCCACCCCTATTATGATTCCCCGGGGCCTCTTGTCTGACATGCTGTCTCTTTCCTTGTTTTCCAGAGCCTTCCAGGACTGTAGGGTACAACCTGATCCCCTCTCCCCCCAAGTCCCTCATGTCACCTGACAGGGGCAGCAGCTCCTTGGGGTCCACAGATCTGCAGTTCCGGGGGCGTCGGCTCAGAGCCCTGGGTAGCTTGGGGCCTGGACGGAGTGGGGGGCTTGGCCTGGGTCGGGGGCTGGCTGCAGTGAGTGCTCTGAGAGCCCTGGAGGTGGCCTCAGGCTCCAGCCCTTCAGCCAAAGGACGTCCAGGCCCTAAGCCAGCACCAGATCCAGCAGCCAGACCCCCAGCCTCCAGTGCGTGTCACACCTGAACCTCATCACCCCGGCCCAATCCCACCCCCACTGGAAACTCCCACCTACTGCCAGGCTGGCCTGGGGGCTGGTCAAGAGGTCCCACTGTGGTCATGGGAGCACCCACTTGAACTCTAGCCTCACAGCTTGCAGAGCATCTGGGGAAGTGTGCTGGAGGGGGTGGGGAGTGGACCTAGCACAGGAGAGGATCCTCTTGGAGTGAAGTCAGGAGTTGGGACTGCCAGGGGGTGGGCAGAGGGAGAGCCCAGGACAGGACAGCCCAATGCCCTACTGCTGGCCCAGCTACCCACTCCTTCCGTGTGGCCTGGCCTTCCTAAGAGGAACAGGCCTAGAAGAGGGAAGGTTGGGCCCAGACCGAGATGGTTGGAGCTGGGCCCTGTCCATTTCCTGGCCAGCCCTCCAGCTGCCCCAGGGCTCTGAGCCACGCTCAGGCTGCTGTGGTCCTGAGTGGAGGCGCTTGCCCCAGGCAAACCAGGGTGCAGCCAGATCTCCCATCCTGGTGGACTTGTGGGTTCTCCCGCGGGGATGGGGTAGCCAGTTCCCTCCTCTTGGGGCAGGACACCCGGAAACCAAGGGAATCGTTTTCGACTCAGGTACAGAAATGTAGTTTACTTGGGAGGCGGTGTTGATTCAATAAATTATGCAGCCAGCATCGCCGGCCTTCGGCGCTTTCTTCCCGGACCACCCTGCCCTGCAGTCACGGAGACGGCTGGGGGGAGCCAGTCGCCTGGACGGCCGCTCCCCACCGGCCTTACACCGGCCAGCCGGCGTCCGCGATGATGGGTGGGCAGCTGAGGAAGCGGAAGCCGAACCTGCTCTCGGCGGTGCTCTGCACCGACAGCGCCACCATGGGACAGCCGCGGTCCACGCTCTTCCGGCACACCTGGGGGGGCGGAGCCTGAGAGGCGTCCTGGGCGGGGGCGGGGCCTGTAGGACGAGGGAGGGGCCGGGGCCTGTAGGACGAGGGAGGGGCCGGGGCTGCCGGGACCCCCGCGTCCGCACTCACCCGGACCTTGCATTCCTTCCTAGCCTGACCGTCATCGAGGCCCGGCTTCGCCTCTGCGCAGGACAGTGATGGGGTGGGGTCGTCGCCGGCGCCCCCTCCTCGCTGTCCGCCCCCTCTCCACGTCCCTAACCCCCGGCGCCCTCACCGAGGATGGCGGGCAGGAGCTCTAGGTGGGTCTCGGCGCCCTCAGGTCGCACTGACACCTGCCGCTGGCAGAAGAGCTTGCTGGTGCTCAAGCTTGGCAGCTGGACCCGGGTCCTGGGGAGGGGAGAAGGGGTGGTGAGGGACAGAGACCACCCGCGGGAAAGGGTGGGCCTGGAGGGGCGGGACTTGGGGAGGTGGGGGGCCCGGAGAGGTCAGGAACGGGCCTAGCAGTGGGGTGGGGTCTTTGCTGATCGGGGCCTGTGGGGGAGGCACGGACCGAGGAACCCAAGGTCCCCACACCGACTTCTGGCGCCCGGCCCGGGCCTCCCGCGCCCGGCCCTTTCGCGGGGGTCGAGGCTGGAGCCGTTGCCCGACGAAGTCGGCACCAGGCCTGGCCTCCAAGAGCGGAAAACGGTCGATGGACAAGTCGGTGTTGTCGGCGAAGACCTTCGAGACGGGGGGCCCGCAGTGCGGAGCCTGGTGCTCGCTGAGGACCTGCGGGGCCATGAGGGCATGGTGGTCACCCCTACCCCGCAAGGCCAACCCTGTCCTCGCGGGATCCGCACTGACCTCGCCTTGGAGGTTCAGAAGGAGGGTCACGCAGCCCCGGCTGGAGTGGAAGCGGACGGGCTCCCGGCCGAAGGAGGAGGACGGCTGTTGCTTGGTGCTGCCGGGCGCCTCGCCCCACACCTGGGAAGGGCGCGGGCGGCGGGTGAGGGGCGGCGGGGGCCGGGGCGGGGCCGCGAAGGGCGTGAGGAGCCGAACGCACCGTGACGTGGTGCTGTGGCGCCAGCAGGGTGCCAGGCGGGAAGCGGTACATGCACACAGGGAAGTCGCGCACCAGCTGCCGCAGCACGAAGCCGCTCAGGTCGGCAGTCTCCTCCAGCGACTGGTTGAGGATGCGCACGAACCTCTGGCGGCGGCTCACGGCCACGATCTTCAGGCAGGAGCCGGTGGGGCTGGGGCAGCAGCACCGTGCAGAGAAGTTTGGCCACTCCAGCCCTGGTCCCGCTAGGAGACCCGCTTCCCAGCGCCTGGAGGTGGGCGGGGTCCCCTTCTCACCTGAGACAGCGCCCGGTCTCCTGGGGGTGGGGATCCTCACTGGACTCCAGCACCTGGACTGTCTTGCCCTGCTGGCCCCAGTGGGTTTTCCGGAGATCTGCAGAGAGAAGGCCTGTCCGGGAGGGGGAGGGGGACCGCCCCAATGGAGCATCCACTGGGGACATCTCCTGTGAGGCCACACCTGGCCTGCAGCACCCTGAGGGTCCAGGCGGCAGAAGAGCAGTGCTGGGGGGTCAGATCCTGGGCAGGAGGGATAGCTGGACCATGGTGGCTGACGGAAGCAGAGACGTAGCTTGCTGTACTTGTTGGTGGGGGGGGGGGATGGATTTGAGCCAGAGCACCAAGGCAATGGCAGGAGCCCTCCAAGACCACCCTAACCCCTAGGGATGGGGCTGGAGAGGCCCTCGACTGCCTGGCACCTGGCTACTATGAAGGCCTGGAGGCTGGGGGATGTCCTTTATAGCTTTGGGCAGAAATCACAGGCCTGGGGAGGGGGGAGCCACCAGAGGAGACCCATCCCACTTCACCTTCAGATATTGCCTGACTGTCCTCGCAGAGGCTCCATGCCTGTGCTTCCATCTGCTCAGAAGTGCAGCCTGGTGCCTGGGGATGGTCGCCTGTCACTTTCTGCACGCAATTACACGCAGCCAGCTGGCAGCTACTGGATTCGGAGCCAGTGCTCCCTGAACTGCTGGTGCCAACCAAGGGCAGGGAGCTCCACTGTACACTCTTGAGACGCTGTTCCCTGCGCCGACAGCACAGCTCCGAGCTCCGCTGGTCAGATAGTGTGGCTGGTGGGAGCTGTGGGGGCGGTGGGGCCCAAGGGCGCCTGTGGGCCAAGATCAGCTCGCTGTCCACGGCTCTGGCTCCTGGACACCAGCCCACCCCCACCCAACCTCCCCAAGGTGGGCAGAGCACACCAAGCTGTGGTCCCTATCCTGAGGACCTTGCATGGGGAAAGGGCTCATGGCTGGACAGAGATGGCCCCAGAGCCTTTTCTCTTCATCCCTAACCCATCATACAGCTCAGAGAATGATGCTTGGAAGGTTTAAGTGACCTGTCCAGGGACACTAAAGGGTAGAACTGGGATTGTGCCAAAGCAACACCTGCCAAAGCAAGCCCTCTCCTTGCCCCTGGGGGGTCCCCACACAGTGCAGTTACTTTTGATCTGAGTTGGACTCGATGTTGGTGAAGAGGTTGGGGTACTGGTGAGCGATGCTGTTCCAGTCCACATCCTCCAGCCGGAAACTCTGGCCAAAAAGCAACAGATATGTGGCACTGCCCCCCCTGCCCCCACAGGATGGCAGAGCCATGAACACACTTGGAGGGCTTGCTTACCTCCCCAGCAGTGGGGGCCTGATCGCTCTCAGAGAGGTCGCTGGGGTCCATCAGGGTCTCTGCAGTCACCACCTGCAAAAGGGGACAGGAGGCCACTGAGCAGGGGCTTGGGGGAAAGGGCACCCCTCCACCCAGCACAACTCTCCACTTTGACCTCACTAGCACCTGAGGCACACAATTGCCAAGTGTCAGGTGGGTGGGACCACAGGGCTTGTAGTTCCTCCCACTCCCAGACCAGCCAGGGCCCCCCAGCAGCACCAGTCTGAAGGAGACATGCCGGCTGTCCCAGGGAAAACCAAGGAGGGCGGGCTGAGTAGGGCAGGGCCCCAGGGGCACAGGCTCACCTCCACACTGCCCGTTGAAGATCTCAGTATGCGGCCCACCCAGGAGGAGCGGGCCAGCTGCAGGAGGCAGGACTTCCGGAGGGCCTGCAACTCGGCCTCCATCTGCTGCAGCGTGTTTCGCATCTGCAGCAGCCGCTCCTCCAGGCGTGCCTTCTCCTGCTCCAGGACAGCCCGTCGGTGGGCGGGGCCTTCTCCAGACCCTGGCCCCCAAGGCTACCCCTGCCTGGCCCCAGACCCTCACCCCAGCTTGGGTCCCATGCCCAAGCCCTGGATTCCCCTACAGCCCTTACCAGCTGGGCCTGTTCCTTCTGCCCTTTCAACTGCAGAGTCAGCTTTTGGACCTGATTTTGCAGGAACTTTTCCTGACTGCGTGAGCTCCTGGGGGAAGGGGCAATCTCAGCGGCCACCCCCCGCCCCCCCAGCAGCCAAGGAGGAGAGAAGGAGGAACTCCTCCTCACTGTCATTAGGGTTCTGAGGGCACAGACTGTGACTGGGTCAAGCTGTCAGACTCTGAAGAGGTCTGAGTCGGAGGTGGAGTCTAGGTTGGGTTTAGTACCCACCGAAATGCTCAGAGTTCGGGTCTAGGTGGGTTTACAGTATAGTGACTTCTTCAGGATTAGGTTGGGGATTACGGTCAGGTAAGGACTGGGGCTAGAGTCCAGGTCTGGGCTGGGGTCAGGCTGGAGTGGGGCTCAGCAGTTGAGGTTGGAGTCAGACATAAACCAGGAGTTGGGCCAGGGCAGGGACTGGGTGGGGCCGGAGGACTAGGGCTTCACTGCTGACCTCTCAGGTGGAAGCCCAGCCACCTCCCGCAGGATATGGTAGTGCCGGCCATTCCGGGGGTTCTGGATGGCCCACCGCAGGGCCTGGATCTCCAGCTCCCGCTGCCCCCACAGCAGCCGCAGAGTGTGCGGGTCCAGGGACTCCGGGGCCAACCTGGAATGCCAGCGCCCCTTCCTCTTGATCGGACCCTGCTCTCTGGCTGGCCTGGCCCGAGTGGCTGACCACCCCCTCCCCTCCTTACTGCAGGTTGATGGAGAAGACCACCCTACACTTGGTGTCCTGAGGGTGCGCAGGAGCCACCGGGTCAGCAGGTGCACCAGCTGGAGGCCCTATGTGGCCACTGACAGGTTCTCGGTCCACCAGGACTGGGAGAGCCTCCTTCTCGGCTCCTTCAGCCTCCTGACAAGACTCGGGGGCCATTCTTGATGTTCTTGGGGGAGCTGAGAGGAGGGGTGGTGGGGCTGTCTGCCCTGCGTCCTGTGTGTGGGCACCCCTGCAGGGCTCTCCTTACACATGTGTGTGTACGACAGCCCCAAAGGGTGCCGCTGGCTCACAGGGCATCACCCTCCAAGAAGGGGTGTGCGTGTGTGTGTGTGTGCGTGCGCGCGTGTGCGCCCCACGGGACAGCAAACTGCCAGTTACGTGGGTGTCCACATCTGCATGTTTCTGACCAGGCCAGGACAGCAGGTCACCCCCCACCAGGCTCCATGTCACCTGGGTATTCACACATTCCCTGTTGTCTCCTCCCTGTCACCCTGGCCCTCTAGGGCCCAAGCTCCTACCCCTCGGCCTAGAGCAAGGGCCCCCAGAGGTGCTAGTCCTCTGCCAGTCAGACCCAGGGTCCTCCCACAACATTCACCTGAGGCCTGAAATCCAAGCAGGCTTGGGGAGAGAAAGGCTCCGCAGTGTTGCCATGGATACTAGCACTCAGAGGGGAGGGGCTGTTTGTTACCAGGAGCTTCCTGGGCGACACCAGACCAGGGCCCCAAGTGAACCCTGGGCCCACCTCCTGGTCCAGCCTGAAGGAGCAGCTGTGAGAGGTCGAGCTACTGCCCAGCTAACCTCAGCAGGCCCAGAGGACACAGAGTGACTAACACGGCCTGCCATGGTCACCCACTCAGCACAACACCCCCAACCAACCCTGGGGGAGGCTCCCACAGTCCCTCTCCAGCCTGGTATGGCAGTCGGTGGCTATTATCGGCATTGCTGCCCTGTGAGTGTGTCCACAAGTCAGTGGATGGCACTCCAGGGCACGTGGACCTCACTGGGGCCTGAGCTGACTGAGGGGGTGGGGTGGGGAGGAGGAACCAGGGGAGATCCCAGAGAACCTGGGAGAGGGCCCTGCTGAGTGCTACCCAACAATGGGCCCCCATTTACTTAGGCCCAAGACAGAAGCCTCACCTTCTCCCCTGCCTCCATCACCTAAGCCACTGCAGGGGACCCTGGGGACACATATAATGATGATCATGGTTCCCTCCGCCCAGGTCAAAAGTAAGGCACCGGACATGATCCACAAGACCCATGCCCTCCTGCTTAGCCCCACCCCACCCCATCTTCATTCATTCACCATTCATTTGTTCAGGCTTTCAGCCTCTGCTCTTGTCGGGCTTGTGGTGGAAAGATGCCCTTGTGGCCCAGTGTGATTGGGGCAGACAGGCTCTGAAGGCCTTTGCTGCTCTTCCACACAGGTAGCATAGAAACTGTGAGAGACTCTGGCGGT
Organism: Camelus bactrianus; assembly: GCF_048773025.1. Taxonomy (NCBI): domain Eukaryota; kingdom Metazoa; phylum Chordata; class Mammalia; order Artiodactyla; family Camelidae; genus Camelus; species Camelus bactrianus. The sequence goes on from NC_133548.1 coordinate 403,957, forward strand.
GGTGCTGACTTGGGTTCTCCCGATGGAACAGCCGGACTGGCCGGCGGGGCAGAGGGGTGTGTCCACACTCGGGCAGGCATTGGGCCCCACTGGGGGCAGGAATTGGTGGGAGAAAGGAGCCTCACACAAAAGAGCCCAGGGCCTTTGTCCCAGGCAACCTCAGGTCGGCCCCTTCCCCCAAAAGAACTGTCAGTCTGGCCGCAGCCAGAGTGGCCGGTGGCCAACCAGCTCCACTCCCTCCAGCTATGAGCCCCGCCCCCCGACCCCTGTGCGTCCGACCTGGGTCTAACAGGGGGTGGGGAGGCTGTGGCCCCGCTGCTCCTCTGGACGCTGGCCAGCGCCTCCTGTCTAGGCGAGAGACTCATCAGACTTGGCGGCATCTGCGGAAGTCGGCCCGGGAGCGCGGCGCCAGACACCTGCCCCACGCTCTGCCTGGGACCTTGGGCCTGGACGAGCTTCCGCGTTGTTTGCGTGATTGGGGCGTGCGTGGACCCGGGCTCTTGCCGCCCCTCCTGGCTGCCGAGCCCCGCCCACACCTGGGAGCCTCCGGGGGCGGGGCGGGCGGGGAGCCAATAGGGAGGGCCAGGGGCGAGACTCAGAGAAGGTGGCTAATGGGTGCTGGCGAGGGGCGGGCCATGCGCGCCGAGGAGCCAATGGGTGCTTGCGGGGCGGGGCACACGGGCTGTGGGCCAATGGGGCGGCGGGCCGGGGCGCTCCCGCCGCACTGGAGGCGGCAGGTTGCGGCGGCGCCGGGCTCCCGGCAGCGGCCGGCTGGTTCCTGAGTTCCGGCGCCCCTCGAGCGCCTAGGTGAGCCTAGGTGAGCCGCGCCGGGCCCCAGAGCCTCTAGAACGCAAGGCGCAGCCCGGGACGGCAACTCCGACGGCAGGGCGCAAGCCGGGCCGGCGCCGAGGCCGCGCCGCACCTGCACCGCCGCGGGCCGGGACGGCGGCCTCGCGAACGAGCCCGGGGACGGGCGGGAGTGGGGAGGGGCCGCCCGCGCCGGGTGCGGTCTGTCCCAAGGGCCGAGGTCTGCGCGCGGGCGCCCCGCGGGAGGGGCTGTGCCTTACGAGCCAGGTGACCAGGTCTGGTTAATAACTCGCCCTGTTCCGGGAGTGGGGCGGGGCGAGAGCAGGCTTGGGAGTAGGGAAGCCTCTGAGCCCTGCGCGAGGGCACACTGCTTCGCCGCTTTTGGGGGACGCGCGGGTCTTTACTACCCCACCCCCAGGAATGTGCGGCCTGCGGGTGGGGCTGGGCACCGGACGCTGAGGGGCAGCAGTCCTGAGCCAGTTCTGGGGGTGAGAAGCAGTCCTGGAAGAGGAAAAGAGCCAGGCTGTGTTGGGGCCAGGCAGGGCCTGACCCTGTGGCCTTCGCCCTCCCTGCAGGACAGGGATGCTCTCAGGGCTGGCAGCCATGGAGCTGAAGGTGTGGGTGGACGGCATCCAGCGCGTGGTCTGTGGAGTTTCAGAGCAGACCACCTGCCAGGAAGTGGTCATCGCGCTAGCCCAAGCAATAGGTGAGGCCCTGAGTCCCAGATGGGCCCAGCAGGTGCACTGGGGGTGGGGCCTGACCCTCTGGCCCTTCTTCCCCCAAGGAGGCTGGGGCTGGCGCTCATCCCTCTTGCCCCCCGACCCCAGCTGCTCAAGCCAGGTGGACAGAGGGTAGGGGATATGGGCTGACTGACACCTCCTCCTACCCTAGGCCAGACAGGCCGCTTTGTGCTGGTGCAGCGCCTCAGAGAGAAGGAACGGCAGCTGCTACCCCAGGAGTGCCCAGTGGGTGCCCAGGCTACCTGTGGACAGTTTGCCAGCGATGTCCAGTTTGTCCTGAGGCGCACAGGGCCCAGCCTTGCTGGGAGGCCCTCCTCAGACAACTGCCCGCCCCCTGAGCGCTGCCCAATCCGAGCCAGTCTCCCCCCGAAACCTCGACCAGCACTGGACCGTGAACCCCGCAAAGCGCTGACCTTCAGCCTGGGGTGCCCTGGCCTGGCCCCCGGCCCTGTGGCACCCGAGCCTGTGGCCCCCGTAGAATCACTGCCAGGTTGCTGCACAGATCTACAGGGCTTGGAGCAAAGGGTGCGGAGGAATGCAGCAGAGCTGGGCCAGGAGGCCTTCTGGGAGCAGGAGCTGCGGCGTGAGGAAGCCCGCGAGCGTGAGGGGCAGGCACGCCTGCAGGCGCTGAGTGTAGCCACTGCCGAGCATGCCGCCCGCCTGCAGGCCCTGGATGCCCAGGCCCGTGCCCTGGAGGCTGAGTTGCAACTGGTGGCAGAGACCCCTGGGCCCCCCTCACCCACGGTGTCTGCCTCGGAACGCCTGCGTCAGGACCTAGCAGCCCAGGAGCGGCAGAGAGTGGAGGTGCAGGGCAGCCTTGTCCTGGTGGGCCGGGCACTGGAGGCCGCCGAGCATGCGCTGCAGGTGAGCCCACTGGACCCCACACCCCTGCCAGTTTCCCTGATACATGGCTGGACTTGGATGTCAGTCTCTGGGGGATGTGGGAGGGCACAAGGCTGTGGAGCTCCCTGGGCAAGTCCCTGAGGGTCCCATATGCCCCAGGCCCAGGCCCAGGAACTGGAGGAGCTGAACCGGGAGCTCCGTCAGTGTGACCTGCAGCAGTTCATCCAGCAGACAGGGGCTGCACTGCCACCGCCCCCACGGCCGGACGGGGTTCCCCTCAGCACGCAGGTCAGAGCAGTACTGGAGGGAGGCCAGGTCGGTGGGGAGCCTGGCCCAGCTCCAAGCTGACTTGCTCTCCCCACAGGATCTTCTGCCTCCAGCCAGAGAAGAGCCCCTCACAGGACCCCCCCGGAGTCCTGCCCTAGTGTCCAGTCTGAGCCCAGAGAGTATGTCTGTCCCCCCATCTCTGGGTGGGATGAGGCCCTCCTGTGGCCCTCTCAGCCCTCTCAGCCTGTGTCCTCCCCACAGTTGCCCCCATGAGGCAGAACTCCTGGAGGTAGCAGCTCTTGCCCCAGACTGGACATCCACTGCCAGCCCAGCCCTGGATTCTGATGAGCGAAGGCAGCCAAGGCCAGCCCAGCCTGGACGACAGAAGAAGAGTCCGTGGTCGCAGAGGACTCCTTCCCCCATGTGGTGGGAAGCCCCGGTACCCTGGGTCTGAGACAGGACATCTCAGAGCCCTAGGATTTCTGCCACAGGGGGCAGGGGGAGACTGAGGACTCTCACCCTAGTCCTTGTCAAATCTGCCAAGACCCTCAGAGAAGCACGGGACACGGCCAGCTCAGAACTCACTAGGCCCCAAAGGCCACAGCTCCTTTTTGGAGACAGGAGGTGCACAGAACCCGTGTGAGTACATGCTTACCTGTGGGAGGTATCCTTCCCCACATGTGTGTGTGTGATGTCTCCCTACCCCAACACTAAAACCTCAGTAAACTGCCCCACATGGCTTGAGTGTGTCCTGAGGCTGCACTGGGCAGAGTCTCTGGGGTCTAGAACTTAAGACTCTTCCAGGGACACTGGGGAGTACCCTGAGCTGCCTGGGGCTGGCCACAGCCAGGGGTCCTGAGATAGGGGTCTCCCAGGGACCCGTGGTCAGTGGGTCCAAGGCTGGGGCTCCCAGGGTGTCGCATTTCAGGCTGCTGTGTCCATCCACACAGAGGAGAGGGGCAGCTTTCCTCTTTTGGGGGTGGGGCTCTCCTTGGCAGCATGAGCCTGCGGTTGAAGTTGGGATGGTCTGGGGGCTGAAGCAGCCACAGCAATGACCTGGGATTCTGTCTGGACCCCTTTCCTGCCTGGCTTCCCCTCCCTGGCCTGCTCCCCACCAGCGGCGGCAACTGCTGCTCCCTCTAGGGTGGCTCCTAGATTTGAGGACTCAAGGACATGCCAGACCCGTCCATCAGGTTTCCTGAGTTTGAGAGCTTGCGGGGGCAGGCCCCAGAGTCCTGGGGCTGCCAAGCTCAGGGAGCTTTGCTGGCCCCTTGAGGGTGTGGCCACCTCCGTTCCGACACCCCACCTCCATTCCCCAGGTGGGCACGAAGCCTGTGCTGCCTGCCTGCAGTCTTGGAATTGGGGCAGGGCGAGGTCCACATCATTTCTGGTCCTCGGTGGGCCACAGGCTCTCTGCTCTGAGAGCTGTGGCTGGACTGGAGATCTCTGTGATGACAGAACCTGGGGGGCTCTGAGGCTGGGTTGCAGCATGCATATTGAGGAACAAAGTGTAGGGCACCCTAAATCATCAGAATCTTCGTGCTTAGTTTGGGGGTGGGCAACTTTGGGATGAACTCAACCTCCTCCTGGAGTGGCCCCTGTGCTGGGCCTGGTGTTCCCCACTTCCTTTGGGGTGGCCCAGAGGGAACACAAAGTCCTGAGCTCAAGGAGCAAGGAAACCACAAAGAGTACACAGCTCATGGGTGTAAACAGGACTGGGTACCAACTGCCTAAGATGGAGCAGGGACAGGAGTGGCTGCACAGGCCAGTGGCAAAAGGAATCTAGTGTCAGAGGAATCCTCCCCAGCTTCCTCTGCAAAGCCCCCAGCCCAGTTCTGTGCCTGTCCACACTCCTGTGCCAACCCGCTGCCCAGCTCACAGCAGCCTGTACCCAAGGGCTGGGAACGGCCTGACCCGTGGCTCCAGATAGGGCCAAACACAGGTCACACGGGGTATAGCCTCGAGTGTAAAGACTGATGGGGCCTCGCCCTGGGTGGGAGAGTGGGGACTGGAAGCAATCACTGCCAGGTCCGAAGGGACCTGTAGCCCCAACCTGTGCTCAGCAGGGTTGGATGTACCTCTGGGCACCAGCCCCGAGTCTCAGCAGGGGGTTATCTCCCAAGCTGAGCACAGGCCATCAGTGGCTGGGCCAGATGCCATCCAGGGACCACCCTCCCACGCCCTTCCCAGTGTCATGCACACCCTGTCCCCAACCCCCCCCAAAGGGAAGTTGGCACACCCTGGTCTCTTGCATGTTTTCAGGGAACACCTCTTCCTTCCAAAGCCAATGCCAGGGACCTGTCCACCTCAGAGGGGATCCTCAGGCCACCACTGTGTTCTGGGGTGGGGAAAGGGGCAGAACTTTCTTCCCCTATGACTGTTCCAGGTGAACAAAACCCAACACCTCCCAAAGTTGCCAGAAGTGCATCAGATCACGGAGCAAATCTGAAAAGTTTACTTCTGAGTTTTAAACTGTGCTTTGAAAACTATGTGAGATGTGCTGAGGAGTGGAGAGGCCCAGCTCCCCCAGGCCAGGGCAGGGCCAGCCAAGCCAGGCCAGGGCCAGCCAAGCCAGGCCAGCTCCCTGGAGCTGAGGCAGCACCCAGCCAGGGGGATGTCGAGGGCCACCATCCTCACTGTCGCTCCACAGGGCCAGGCTGTCGGTGGGCTGACCTCAGAGTGTCTGCTCACCCCCAGCGTGGAAGTGCCCTCAAGGGCTGGCTGAGAACAGCAGGGTTCACTGAGGATCTCGCAACATAAGTCATCAACCGGTGGCAGCAAGTCCGCTCCACTGGTTCTCACCCCCAAGGCCACCCACAGCTCCCTGCGAAGCCGGCTCGGTGTGACACGCAGCACACCACATCGACCATTAGGACAGGGTCCCTCCGAAGGGGAGTCTAAGTCCACTTGAGGCCCTGACTAAGCCCCCCCTCCCCACCAGGCTGCTCCACCCTCCACCCTCCACCCCCACGCCTGGGAGAGGAGATGAGGCCTGCCGAGGCGTCCTGGCATCTGCCCGCCCAGAGGCCGCTCTGGGCCTGCTCCACGACCAGATTTTCACAGTGAACTTGAGAATACACAACAGTGAAGGCGGGCCTGGGGAACCTCCACTTCTGGGAGGGGCACATCATTGGGCAGCACAAATGGGCCTTCAGAGTCCTGACTCCAAGAGTGGCCTTGCTGAAGGGGCAGAAGTGCACAAAAAAGCCAAATCTGCTACTGTCCTCCTCAAGAACGTTCCCAGAGGTGTCCCTCAAGAGGGTGGTTCTGGAGGTTCCGGTCCTGATGTCCCAGGGTCTGACCACAACACCCGTGCCTGCCCAGGGCTGCCTTCAGCTTGGCGGACATCCGGCAGGCCGTCCCAGGAGCCCTGCATATCCTGGCACCCTGAGATACACAGGGAAAAAAAGAGTTCCCTCCAAGAGAGCATCTGGGCCTACCCGAGCCCCCTCATGGGAGCAGCGAAGTCCTCTGACTGTCCCCCATTTCCCCCTCCCACCCCACTGCTGGGTGCAGACCGGCAAGCCCAGTCCATAGGGAAGCCCTGGCCTCCCACCCACCTAGGTGAGCACCCTCGACCCTGTATGGCCGTCCCCTGCCGGACAGAGAAGGGTCACTGAGGGGCCAGGGCGGTCGCGCTGCCCAGGGACAGATCAGCCGCTGTCACACGCACAGTGGGTCCGGAGCAGCGCAATGTGCAGTGGGCAGTGGCTGCCCTGCGCCTGGAGGGACCGCCGGCAGGGCGGAGGGGTCGTCCCCCACCCCAGACCCCTTCCTCTCCTCCAAACTGGCTGTCCGAGCCCGCTGCCCTTGCTCGGCCCGAGGTCCCGCCCGCCAGCCTGGGACCCCCTCGCGCGTCACCTGCGACCCTGGCGCGGGGCCGTCGCCGGCTCTCGGCCCAACTTCGGTGGCGGCCGCGGCCCCCTCGCGCCCCCCGTCATCCTCGCGCCCCGCGCCCCGCGCCCGGCCCGTATGCAAATACAGAACTCCCGCAGCCAATGGCAGGCCGAGCCGGGCCCGCCCTGCCGCGCCGCAGCCAGTGGGCGCGAGCCGGGGACTGGTCGCCACGCCCACCGCCGCGCGGCCCCTCGCGGGCGCGGCCGGCGCGTTCTTTTCCGCACGTCGGCCTCGGGGCGGGGCCGCCACCTGCCGGGCGGGGCCTGCGGGCGCCGCGCTGCCGCCTGGCCCCGAAGCCGCTCCCCCGCCGGCAGAAGCGGGTGGTACGACCCTGGGCGCTACCCCGAGGGCCCCCGCGGTGGAACAGCCCAGCCGCCTCCTCGCAGCCGGATCCCGCCGGGCTCCCGGGCACGTAGCCCGGGCATCGCCCTCGAGATCACCTGCTGCCCGCACCCCCTACACCCACTCCGGGGCGGTCCGGCTGGCGGCAGGGGGCTCACACAGGCCGACCCAGGGGACTCCTGGTCACTCCTGTGGGACCTGTCGCCATTAAAGGCTCTAGTGCGAGTCCAGAGGGTCGACCGCACCGGGCACAGGGCCCTGGGCGGCTCGTCTGCATCCTTCGCCCCATCCTATTCGGGCATTGAAAAGGGGTAAATCAAGGGAACAGACTGTTTCAGATTTGGAGTTACCAACTTCTGGTGGCGCCCCCTTCTCTTCACACTCTTCTCCTGGCCTCCGGAGGCCGAATTATGGGTCACTGGGACCCCTAATTGGGCAGAGAAGTGCCTGATCCCCTTTGTTCCTGGCACAGAGGTTCTCATAAGACGCTTGTGTCCCTCTCCTCAAATAAGCAAGCGCTCCCCTCTTCCCCAACCTCCCACAAATCAGCCAGAGTCTCTGGCATCTGCCTCAGAGCCTGGTCTTCCCTGGAGGACCCCATTCTCCTGGCTCCAGGCAGCTCCAAAGGACACTTCTGCCCCCACTGTCAGACTGGTCCTTGGCCCAGGGGCAGCACCTTCTCAGCCTCAGCCACCCTGGAGGTTCTCCTGTAGCCCTCCTGCCCTTCAACTCACCGCCCTACTCCTTGTCCCCACTGCATCCCACTTAAGCCTGGGCTGGAGCCCACCAGCTGCCCTAAAACCAGCCTGATCCTCCTGCACCCTTTCCACCATCTCAGTCATTTCATTTCTTCCTTCAGAACTGTTGCCCAGGTGGCTAAGTGCTGAGGCTCCAGGGATGCATCTGGCCCTGCCTGGGACCTCAGGAGCATGAAGCCTAAATGTAGAAATTCAAGTGCAGTGTGTTGTGGGGTTTGGTCCTATGGATGGGGAGGGAGCACAAAGGAACAAGGAGCTGGAACAGTTCTATTGGGGTCAGATGTTGAGGGGTTTGCAAAGCCTGGACTGTGTGGGTCTTGAAGGAACACTTAGGAATCTGTGGGATCCCTGAGGAGGCCCACACCTTCAGGACAGGGCATGACTGGAGATTCACAGACAGGGCAGAGGTCTGGAGAGAAGAAGTCTAGGATTCAGGGACAAGGACAGGCCAGAAGTCAGGGTGACTCCAAGTTCCTATCTTGTCCTGCTGGTATGACCCCCAATAGTGCCCCCCAGTCCTGCTGGTTCTGACTTCACCCCTTATCACTCTCTGTAGTAGGCTGAATGGTGGTCCCAGACAAATTTATGTTATATCCCAATGCCTAGACCCTGTGAATGTTGCTTTACATAGAAAAAGGGTCTTTTCAGCTGTAATTAAGTTACAGATCTTGATGAGATCATCCTGGATTATCTGAGTGGGTCCCGATCCAATGATGAGTGTGCTTATAAGAGACAGAGGCAAGAGACAGATACAGAGGGAGGAAGGTCATGTGGAAACCAAGGCAGAGATTGCGGTGAGGCTGCCGCAAGCCAGGGAAGCCTGGAACCAAAAACCAAAAGCAGCAAGAAAGGATTCTCTCTCTAGATTTCAGAGTGAGCAGAGTGCATGGGAATAGGGCTCAGAGGTACAGTGTGTGCTTGGTGTGCAAGAGGTCCTGGGTTCTAACCCCAGGGCCTCTGTGGCAGAGGGAGGGAAGACACAGCTATCAGCCTAGATTTTGGACTTCTGGCCTTCAGGAATGTCAGAGAACAAATGTGTTGTTTTAAGCCACCCAGTCTGTGGTCATTTGTTATGGCGGCCCCAGGACACTGATATACCAACCTTCCTAAGTTACGGAATGCAGACCTGTGCATTTGCACAGGCCTGATGACAGGGGAAAGGGCTGGCCAAGGGAGCTCCTTGTGCAGCTCCACCCTTCCATACACACATGGGAAGGGGCATGCACACAGTGTCTGGGCCAGCACACACCTGGGACCCAATGAGGGCTTCAGGGTACAGGTCTGTGAGGGGCATGTGGGCAGAGCACACATGCGTGTCCTTGCCTGGCACTAGCATGAGAAGCGGCAGTGAGTGGCCAGCCATTGTGCCTGGGGGCGACAACACTGAAGGTGGAGTACACAAGGAAGGTGCATACATGCACGTGGGAGGTGAGTTGTTTGTTGGGTGGGTGGATAGAGGGTGTCAGGTGGGAGGTACAGATATGTGCCTATGCTCCCAAGAGGTAGCAGCTTTGCTGAGTTTAGGACCAGACCAGTGGTTCTGGCAGTTCCCTGGGGACATATCTCGGTCTGCGCAAAGGATGGCATGGCTGGGTAGGTTGTGCACTGCGGACATGTTTGCAGCTCATCACGGATACACGTTTCTCATGACAATTTTCCAGCAACCCTGAGGAGCAGCTGCAGATGAAGGTGGGAGGGGCTGGTTCCTCTCCAAGGGTGCTCCAAGTTGGCCATAAGCTGCTTGTCCCAGACCTTCTCAGGAGCTTCAGTGGAGTGATGCCAACCCACCCCCATTTGGGACTCTCCACTGTACAGGGTCCTTACATCTCGTGGTCTCTGGCAGGAAGGCATGTGCGTGTAGAAGGGCCGGCACAGGCCAGCCACTCCCCCCACCCCCAACAGAGAAGATTTTTCTCCAGGCTCCCTCACTTCTCTGGCACCATCCACACCCATGCTTCCTTTCTGCAAAGTCCTTTCTAGAACTTGTAAGCATGGGGATTATTTCTCCTGTTGCAAACAGAAAAAACAAAACCACCCTCTCTTGGTGGGATACTTCTTAGTGGCCTCCACTTTTGTTTCCCACTCGGTGCTGCTGTCTGATTATTCTCCTCCCATTCTCTTTAAACTCTCTCCAGCTCCCCCACCCCCAGCGCTGCTCTGCGCCTGACCCCCATCTCCCTCCACTCAGAGGTTCTCCTGGATGCGCCTTCTCCTTCTGGCTTCCAGAAACCCTCTCCTGGTTTCCCCCTTTTATCTGGCATCTCATATCTAACCCCTCAGCAAATTCGCTTCAGTTCTGCCTTCAGAATCTACCAGGAGCAGATAGCTTCCCACACAAGCGCTGCCCCAACCTGAGCCCGCACCACGGTGGCCCCTGACTCACCTAAGTGGCTTCCTGACTGGTCCCCCAGGTCTGCCCCAGCAGCTCCAGTCTGTTCACACGCTGCCGCCCCTGGGGACTCTATAGGCCAGCACCTGTCATCCCTGCTCATTACCCTCCAGTGCCCCCGGAGCCTCTGGCCGCTCCCCGCCTGGGCCCACCCTCGTGGGCCTCCCTTGTGGGTTCCCGGTTGCTTCTCCGAGATCTCCCCACGGCTGCCCCTCTCTGCTCTCACGTCTTGGCCATGTCCATCCTCACCAGCCACCACTGGCCAGTCCTCTCTGCTCCCGCCGCGGATCCTGCTCTGCTTTATCTTTTCATCAGAGCACGAATCAGCTTCTCACACACCACGCGGCGTAGTGATTCGCAGCGTTCATTGTTTACTGTGTCTGGACCGGACTGGACACGGGTCTGGGGGCTCGTCCTCGCTGCGCCCAGCGCCGGGGAGAGCCCGCGCAGAGGGCTCCATCAGTTTGGCCAGAGTGTACGGACGGCGCGAAGCCGCTGGTCCCGAGAGCGCCACCACAGCGGCCAGGCCGGACTGTAGGCGGCTCGCGCTCTGGGTCTGGCGGATGGAGAGGTGGGCGGTGGAGATGGGGGCGGGTCACCGAGTGGGGGCGGGGCCCGGGCTGTAGGCGGGACCCTGGGTGTGCAAGACGGCAGCTCCCATTCGCTCCGGGCGGCCGGCGAGGGTCGGACTATGCCATCTTCCTGACGGGGGAGGACAGCCCGGCACAGCCCCCTAGCGGGGGCTTAGATACCTAAAGTTCTCCCAGGAAACTGGTCCCCTTGGAAAATGCTAACGCTCTAAACTGTATTTCCAAGTCTTGAGATCCCCGACTGCAGGGAGTGGCTCCTTCCTCCACCTCAGGCCCTTTTTCCCCGCCCGGGTCCCAGTGGTTTCTGCCAACGGGAGGGGCGGGAGGGCCCCGGAAGCCGGCTCCATGCACTTCCGGGTCGAGGAGCGCGCGGCGGCGGCGGCGGCGGCAGCGGCGGCGGAGGCGGCGGCGGCGGCCGGGCCTAGTCGTGGCTCTCGCTCGGGCGGCGGCGGCGAGCGTCCAGGAGCGGCCAGCGGGGCTCGAGGTTCCGGGTATGTACGAGGGCTGCGGCCTCCCGGGGTCCCTGCCGCTCCCCGTCCGGAGCGCCGGCCCGGGCGCCGCGCGCTTTGTCTGCGGCCTGCTCGGCGGTGCGAGGCCTGCGCCGCGCTGGCCCCGGGCGGGCGGCAGCAGCAAGGTGCCCGGGCGGGCGCGGGGGACCTCGCGCAGAGGCTGGGAGTCCCCGAGCCTGCAGGCGGGTTTCGGGGGTGGCCGCCTTCCTGTTCCTGGTCGCGGGCATCTCGCCGCCTGGTCCTGTGACACCCGCCTCTGCGCTGTCGCTTTCCCCGCGCTGAGCGTGACCCTTTGCCAACTCGTTTCCGGCTCCTGGTCGTCATGCTTTTATCGGCTTCGTCTGTGTTTTGACAGGCCCTTGTGGTTTACAGGGTGGTTTCCCGTTCCTTAACTCACGTAGTCTTCACAGCAGTCTCTCGGGAGTAGGTATTGGCCTTCCTGTTTTACAGCTAAATAGATTGGAGCCCAGAGAGGTTAAGTAACTTGCCAACGTCACACAGCTACTGAGCGCAGAGCCAGGGCACTGTGTTAACCCAAGCCTTGATTCCTGGTCCTTTTTTTTTTTTTTTTTAACGAGACTTGTAGCACTGTCAACGTTGGAGTTTATATATTCTTGTTTTTTCAGCATCAGAGTAGTAGTCGGCCTGGTGAGCCACATTTTGGCCAGTGGTTGGCTGGACAGAACCTGAAGCTGAAGTGAGATTTGACCTGGGACTTGGCACACCTTCCCTCTCCCTGGACCACTCGGCATTTTTTCTTACGGGAAGAATGTTGAGTCAGAATGACAGCAGCTGGTTCTTTCTTTGCACCTGGCTGGTGGCGAGGCCCTGGCTGGGCCAGCCTGGCTTTCGTTTTCTCAGCAGCCCTCCAGCATGGACTCCTGGTGTCCATCCCAGCCCTGCAAAGACATTTATGGCCCTAGCTTATTGACTTCCACTGCAGATTACAGTTTTGAGGTCTTGTAGCCTCTGTGGAGACGATGAATGAAAAATGACAGTTGGCCTGGTGTGAGGTGTGGGACCAGGCAGGCTTATTCAGGGCCTGGCAGTGGGCACTCAGGTTGTGGTCCTGGCACAGTTGCCAGTCACCACACCAGGAACCTTTTGGTTCCTTAGCAATGGCTGGAATTGCAGGTGTTTTGGGTGTTGGAATTTGGAAAGAGAAATAACTCTTTCTGGCATAAAATTTCCCTCTAACTCCCCCAAATCGGGAGGCGGAGCGGGAAAACCACAGAGCACTGCCAGCGCTGACAAAGGTGGCCAGCAACCGAGAAGGGCAATGGGCTTTACTGACCATTGGTTTGGAACATCTGAGCAGAGGTGGCAGGCATGTCTGAGCTGGGGCTGCTGGTGGGGCCAAGAGGTCCTAAGTGGGGGTCCCCATTAACACTTGCTCTGACGAGAAAGGGGGTGCTGGGGGTTGCTCACTGTGGTTTCCTCCTCAGTATTTGTACAAGTGCTTGCTCTGGAAGGTACCTTTGGAGGCCCCCGGGCGCCGACAGAAGTTACTCTTGTGTGACTACACGGGAAGGGATGCTGCTCCCCCCACATGACTGAAGCTTGCCTGCTGCCTGGGGGAGGGTGTGAGGAGGCCTTTGGAGATTTTCTCACCATCTATGATGGGGGTGTACATGGCTCTCGGGACTAGACCCCCCAGCTGTGGGGACACGGGGAGTTGAGCCTCATTCCTGAGCTGTATTTCTGGCAAGCCCAGTGTGCCAGAGCCAGCGGGCCTCACTGACCTCTGCTGGCAGTGCTGTGATGCAGGCCCTGCCTCTCACTGCCCCTCACAGGCAGACCTAGGTCTCAGTCACCCAGGAAGAAGCTGGGGCTGTTTGTACTTTTGACCTTGTGTGTGTGAACTGTCCCTAGCAGGTTACGTGTTCTGAAGTTTTCCCTGTTAGCTTCATGGGTGTGAGCACTTATCTCCCTCAGTAGGTTGTGTTTCTCCAGGGCAGGAACCATGCTGCACACCAGTAGGGGCAGAGCGGGTGTTAGAGCAGGTGTCCCAGAATGACGCTGTCAAGTCCAGTCACAGCTGCAGCCAGAGGATGACAGGTCCTCTTACATGCAGTGGTGCTGCAGCCATTGTGCTCACGGGAAAGGCGTCATCCTCCTAGACAGATGGTGGCACCATCATGTCCATTAGTCTGTGTTTCTCTAGCAGGAGTTGTGGCCAGGACGCAGGTGTGGGGCAGGTAGGGCCCCTGCTGTGTCGCTGATCCGTCAGGTGTTGGGGGTGCAGACCCTTAGCGGGTCTGTGGGCTGACTGTGGTGGATTTTCTTAATCTTAGGGTACTAGGAAGAAGAAAAGTGGGAGCTTTAGGAGGTCAGTAATTCCACAAAACCTCCTTAGTTTACTTTTTCCAGATAGAAGTTGCCCTCACCATTTAGAAAACATCTTCCTAGAATCCAGGCTTTGTATGGGAAGCGAGGCCCTCTGGGGTCTGAATCTGGCCTCGGCACCACCAGGAGACTGTCCCTTGGGGGAACCTGTACAATCTCTGCTGATTGCCAGGTGCACGGGAAGCGTGTATGGCCCACGGGAGAGGAGCCTGCCTGTGGAATGAGCCTTTCCTGGTTTCTGGGCACACCACTGTCAGCTCAGCCCCCTACCCCTGGTTCTTGCTTTGCCCCTCTGCCTTCTGGTCTCTCCTGTGACCCCTTTCCTTTGACCACGGAGACCAGACTTGGTCGGAAGCACACTCTGACAAGGAGAGGTGTTTCTTCCCTGTGTTGTTGTTGAGAAGGGTTTCCTCTCAGGGTCACCTGGAAAGTGAGGTGAGCAGCACTGATGGGAAAGGAACCCTGATTAGGAGACCAAAGTCGGAGGCCCTGGTGTGGGAGGGTGTTTGTGTCTCACTACAGTCTACATCTGTGAGGGCATTTGTCCAGGTTCTCTGCGTTGTCCTTGCAGTGGCCTTGTGGCACAGACAGGACAAGTGTCCCCACTTGGAGATCAGGAGCCTAGGAGCAGGTGCACACGGCAGCTGAGAGCCAGACCTCTGCTCACCGTGGGCCTGTGCGGCTCCTGGGCAGTCAGGTGACTCTTCCATGCCCCGTGGACACTGGGGCGAGGTCGGGGGGCCTCCCAGCGGTAGTCAGGTGCACGAAGGCTGGCTGACTGGCCTTGGCTGAGGGGGGTGTGCTAGGGGATGCGGGGAGAGGGCTCTGCTGGTCACCTGGGACCTTCTGATGACCCCCTCTGTTGAGGTCCTGCTTTGCCTCAGCTCGTGATAGGCCGTTTCACTGGCGCCTGGCAAGGGGGTACCCAGGGAGAGTTGAGGTGTGGCAGGTGCCTGATTGAGCAAGAATACCGCCAGTCTGAGGCTAAATTAGCTTCGTTGTAAGTTGAGATCTGGCTCTGAATGTGGCTCTGTCGATAGGAGCCGTCTGCATGTGTCCATGTACAGTTCTGTGTGCACTATGTCTCCCTGTCCTGGGGTGGATGCATGTCACCAGGCATGCCGTGTGTACAGAGTGACTGTCGCCTGGGACGGTGCAGAATGATTTGACTCTGGTTTCTTTCAGAGCTGAACTCCAATGTCCAGCAATGGATGACGACAACCTGGACGAACTTGTTGGCCGAAGCCGAGGGCCAGATGGACACCGGAGACTCAGTCCTGCTGGCCCGGCCAGTGATGCTGGTGAGCCCCTCCGCCTCTTGCACCCAGAGCTGGGGGAGAGCAGGGTCACCTCACGTCTTCTCCAGGTTGGCTCTCAGAGAAGCCCAGTTCCTTTTGGGGGGTTATCTACACGTGTTGATTTTCAGCTTTCAATCTGTGAAAGATTACTTATCCTTTGCTTTTAAAGTGCGGAAGTGGTGCTTTTTTTTTTGTCTTTACGTTGAATGCAATCACTACAAATGTAAATTGAGCCAAAGGCTGCTGCTTTTCCCTGTGACCACGTACGTTTGCTGGGAACCCTGTTGGTAGGTGCCCTCTGAACTGCCCCTGGGCCGTGTTTTTCTCTGCTGATCTAGAAGGAAGCAGTGAGGACCGCAGTGGAAGCTCCGAGGACGACACGGGCAGTGAGCACAGTGACGAAGACGAGGAGGGGGACCTGGAGGACGGATCTGGTGAGAACGCTGCCCTGGGTCTCTTCACTGTGGCAGGGTTGCTGTTTACCTGGCGTCCTCGGGAAGTGGTTGTCTTAAACCACACTGGCCAGCTGAGGGCTCTGAAAGGCTGGGTCTTGCCTGCTGGTCCCCTGCAGCAGGCCTTCTCTTCAACTGGAAGGTGGCTCGCTGGGTGGTAGTCCTTACTCTGGAGTTCAGCTGATGACACAGTGGGAGGCCTCCTTTCTGGTGGCGGCAGGAGGGTAAACGCCTAAGAATATGGAGCAGCAAGAAGGGGCGTCCAGGGAGAGCACAGCCAGACTGGCCTGGCAGGACAGGACCGGGTTAGCATGAGCTGAGGTTTGTGAGGCCCGAGGACCACTTGCCCTGGACTCTCGCTTGTGTTGCTGTGTGCTGAGTTTCTGACTTCAGATGTTATCTGTTCAGGCCTTGTGGTGAAAGGTGAGAGCTTAGGGCCTGACCTGCAGCCCCATCCCAGCTCCCCAGGCGGCATGAGCTAGGACCTGTGGCCTGCTTGGCGTGCGGCCCTCCATGCTCAGCCTTGTCCTCTGGGTGCCGGGCCCCAGCTCGCGCCCATCTCTTTCCAGCGTGCGCACCCTTGTCTGGTCGGGACCTGTCTCCAGCAGCCTCGAGACAAGTGAGGGGTGGGTGGCTCTGGGTCTTGTGCACCTGCCTGTGTCTTTATCCGCCTCGCCTTTGTGGTCACTGCTCCTTGGAGACATCAGAGACATCCTCTGTGAGCCAGGACCCTGCAGATGGCCAGCTTCCTGCCTTCCCTTCGGTTCCTGAGCCTTCTGGAACTCCAGAGGAAGAACCAGGCCACCTGGCCGCAACCTGCTGTGGCCTTTAGCCAGGCAGGAAGTTGAACAGGGTCAGCTCTCGTCACTTTGCCATGCTCCACAACTCTGTGACACGAGTTTTGTTCGCGTCCTTGCTGGGAAGTGGGCTGTCACAGACACAGTGGCCGAGGGCAGCACGCATGTTCTCAGTTTTGTGGGTCAGCCCTGTAGGCACCTGGTCGTCCGCTGGGGTCTTGCCTCATGGACATCGAGGGTCATGGGGCCACAGTCCCATCAGAGGCCCAGGCTTCTCCCCCAGGGTCTCTGCTTGTTGGCTGAGTTCAGATCCTCGTGAGTGTGGGGCTGAATCCTGTTTTCAGGCTGGCTGTTGGGTGGAAGGCCCTCCTCACTCGGAGCCTGGAGGCCACCCCCTCTGGGGACCGTTCACATCAGCTGTTTTCTCTCTTGCATGCCAGCAGGGGCTCATCTGTCTGGCTTCTTTCTCTGCAACCAGCCAGAGAAAAAACTGCTTTTAAAGAGCTCAGCTGATAATGTTGAGCTGACTGGGATAATTTTCCTCTGCTGTATAGCTTCAGGGTCATAAGGTCCTTGCCCACTCTCAAACGGATCAGGTGGGACTGAGTCTTGGGGGCATGTGAGAGCCCTGCCTGCCACACTGGAGTCTGCTCTCTGCATCCGTGTGAGCGCGTATCTTTACTTTAGTAGGGTTGTGGTGGGGAGAAAACTAATGGAGAAAAAATGTCTCCTTACTTTCCTGCTGGTCAAGCCCCAGTCTCAAAGCCTTTCAGAAATTGGTGAGACCTGTTGTGGCCAGATTGCCTAGTCAGCGGTCTTTGCTGTCTGCATCCCAGCAGGAAGGGAAAAGAAAAACCTAAGTTGGGGGGTTCTTCCTGAAGGCGTCCAGCTCTCTGACACTGTGCCCGCAGAAGGGTGCTGAGAGTGCGTGCTGGGAGAGGCTTCAGCAGTTCAGCCTCCTATCTGGTGGCGGCTGGCGTCACCCCCCAGGCTCTGCTGCTTGGGGAGGGGAGGGGTTGCTGGTGTGGCTGCTCAGCCTGGGTTGCGTCCTCTTAGCTGGAAGCAGTTCAGGTGAGATGCCCGCTGAGGTCTGTCCCTCAGGGTGGACTTGGAACCCCACATTCCTGGGTGCGGCTGCAGCTTCCAGCGCTCCATCCACCAGTCGTAATCTCCTCTCTCAAGGCTCGGAAGGCTCCGAAGAAGACGGTGATGACGTGGACACGTTCACGACCGTCACGGACACTCAGGGGAAGCTGGAAGCCGACTGTGCGTTTAATTCTGATGATGATTCCGAGAGCTGCCCGATTTGCCTCAACACTTTCAGGGACCAGGCTGTGGGGACACCTGAGAACTGCACCCATTACTTCTGCCTCGACTGCATCTTGGAGTGGTCCAAGGTGAGCAGGCGGCTTCTCTCCAGGGTCTTCCTCCCTCTGGGATGGCCTCTGTGGCCCAGCCTGTGGGCACCTCTTGCTGGACTCCTCAGCAGCAGCAGTTGGAGCCAGGGGGTGGGGTCCCGGCTCAGTCTTTGCTCCGTTTCACGCTCTGGCTCTCAGGCTTGTTGGTGAAGCTGGCTGAGGGGCCGTGTGCTCGTGGAGCAGGGTGAGGAGGTGCTCCCTTGGGGACCTGGCTGCAGAAGTCCTGAGTGAACTAGGGTCAGCCTGCCCTGGCAGAGTTGGCCCTGGTGCTCATGTGCCGAGGTGTCATCCGTTGACACGGGGACCTGAGTCCTGCAACCAATAAAACGTGAGGGGGACTCCCCAGCCAGCCGCCAGCACAGCTGTGTCCACCAGCCGCTGGCCTCTCTCTCCACGCATTTCTCTGCCCCCTTGCTTCTCGGTCCTGGTCTGAGGTGGTGGAGCCACAGCCTTGGTTAGTTCAGGCTTAGACGTCTTGGGTTTTTGTTTTTGGTTTTGTTTTTTTGTTTGTTTGTTTTTTTGGCAAGTAAAGTGTTCCTTTAAATTGAGCAATAAGACAGGGTGTTTGCTGTTAATCTTCTAGTCAACATTGTATCGGAATAATCGGAGAAGATAAAGGCTTAAACATTTGATTGGAAAAAGCGTTATTTGCACGTAATAATTTTATCAGCGTAGGTGTTTTCTGAATGAACTGTTGGAATGGTAAGTTTAGCGAGATTGCTGGATGCGAGTTTAACAAACATTAAAAATTACAGTGCACTTAGAAATAAGACATAAAAAGATATACAAGACATTTAAAGAGCTTTTCTTAAATGCCTGAGACTGAATGAAGAAACACCACTTTCTGGAGGGAGTCTTATTCCAGAGATAGCAGTGGCCAGGCAAGTCTAGCAAAACCCTCACTGGGATGTTCGGGGCACTTGGTGGCTTGTGAGGTTCACACCAAGCTAATTGGGAACAAGGGAACAAGGGAGAGGCCCCTTACTGGATGGTCTAAGTTTCATACGATAGTGAATGCGCTGGAGTCGGTCTCAGAATGGGAGCTAGACCCTAGGCATGTGGCGGAGAGCCTGATGGGGATGGGCGTGCACAGCGGACGGCGGGGACGGGCTGCTCTCTGAGTGTGTGAGCCAGGTCAGGGGGCCCGGCCCACGCCCCACACAGTCCCCGTGGACTCAAGGTGGGACGTCAGCTGCACTCTTGAGACCTTCAGAAGGAAAGGCAGGTGGCCCTGTCGGAGGATGGGCAGCAGCTGTCACGGTGCATGCACCAAGAAAAGACTTGAGCCCGACCCTGCCTCCTTGGCACCACCACGAGTGGCCCTGCCTGGCCCCTGGGAGGCTCAGAAGAAAGGCGAGTGCCTGTGCGTGGGGGTGGGAGCCCCGACTTCTCCAAGGGTGGGGATGTGCTATGTCCAGCCCTGAGGCTGTTGTGCTGTTCCCCTGTGAGCTGGCGGAGTGAGCCTGGAGGACAGGCCCGCGTGCACACAGCATTCCTTGTGCCTCCCAGACCAGAATGTGTGCCCAGTTGCCCCGGGACCTGCCTGGCTGCCAGGAGCAGGTGCAGCCCAGCCCTGCCTAGGCCTTCAGTAAATACTGATTTGTAGTGTGAAAGGAATTTTTGACTTTTAAGTGAATTCTTTGTTTTGAGACAATATTAATAATGGAAATGATTCTATAAGATTCTCATATGATTTTTATTTCTTACAGAATGCCAACTCCTGTCCAGTTGATCGAACTACATTTAAAAGTATTTGTATTCGAGCTCAGTTTGGCGGTAAAATTTTGAAGAAGGTGAGTGTAGGTGCTGCAGTGGCACCCCGCACCCCCCACCCCTACCCCCGAGTACCACCCTGGCCCCATCTCGTGAGAAAACATGCTTGCAGACAGCGATTGGCTTTCCTGAAGCGAGTGAGCACTGGCTTTTTAGAAACCCATTGAGATGCCGTTTGCAGCTTCCTCTCCACTCCTGCTCGCCTTCCTGCGCTCGGAGCTGCTTCCCTCTTGAGCCGCAGCAGGAGGTGGTGTCAGGGTGGGGCTGGGCCTGGGAGAGGAGACCAGCTCCCCAGGGCCAGATTTCTGAGGGCTCGCGGCAGAAGTAGGAAGGCCGGGGAGGAGAAGGAAGGGGCCTGGTTCTTAATGAGAGAAGAGGCCTGCATACATCTGCTCTCGGTGAGAAGTGTGCTGGACACTCTTAGAAGTTGCACCTCACATCTCGCTGCGTCTTGTAGCCATAGCGGCTTGGGGCCCTGGCTCCTGGTGTGCAGACCTCTCCTGAAACTGGTGTCCTCCTAGCCATGCTCCAGGTCTATGCTGGTGACAGCAGCTTTGGTCTTGCTGACTTGGGCCTCCGGCCGCCTGTCCCGGCTGCTCTGCTCTCCTGCCCGGAGGCCTCTGTGGTGTGCGGCCTCGTCCAGTAGGCAGGCCGTGTCTACTCAGGCACCTGCTGGTGAAGCATGTGACCCTGAACGCTTCTCCTCCACCAAGAGGCCACTCACACACAAGTTCCTCCAGCTGGAGAACTGCGTGGTTCCAAGTCCAGCAGAGTCCAGGAGGCCAAGGAGGTCCCGAGTGTCCGCCTGGCGATAGGACAGAGGCAGAGTGTCACCTGCCATGAGCTTAGCGGAGGAAGTGTGGAGTGGAGGCCGTGGGCCTCAAGTGGGCTTGGGGGTGGCCCAGGCTCGGGGGGGCACATGCTGGCGAGCGTAATGGAGCTGGTTCAGGTCCCCAACACCCCTGTGAGGTGGGCTCTGTGCTTGGCGTGACGGTCACATCTGTAGCACCTTCAGCGTCGTTCTTAAGGAGCCGCGTGTTTGTGTCTCAGCCAGGTTATGTGACAGTTGCTGTCTTAACGCTGCTCCCTGTCCCCCGCCCGCCTTGTCTGTCTGGCGCTGCCAGTGCTCGGTGTCAACGCTGGGACCCTTCTGTGGGTCGTGCTTTGTTTTCTGTTGGATCCCTTTTTTTCTCAGGGCTGAGCTCCAGCGACAGTTAGAAAACGCAGTGATCACTGTGTGTGTGTCGGTCCACACCTCTGGGCCCAGAGCCCGTGCGGCTCTTGACCTGCTCTGGGTCAGCTGCAAGTGGTGATCTGAGCGACTTTGGGATTCGGGTCCCATGGCCCTGTGGTCAGCAGTGCTGTTCCGGTTCAGATTCCAGTGGAGAATGCCGGAGCTGGGGAGGACGAGGAGGAAGACCCGACCTTCTGTGAGGTGTGCGGACGGAGTGACCGGGAGGACCGCCTGCTCCTGTGTGACGGCTGTGACGCCGGGTAAGCCTGCGGCCCATGTCCCGTCAGCTCGCGAGTTCCTGAGCCAGCCTCCAAGGCCCCGTCCTTAAAGCAGCCTGCTCCAGGGTGTCCTGGGGCTGCACCACTGTGCTCAGTGACACGAAGTCCCCCAGAGGGGACAGCGGGGCCCTGGCACCCAGTGGTGTGCCCTTCAGCCCTCCGCACAGTGGCTGCAGTATGCTGCTTTGATTACTGCCACCTGTGCCCTCCCCGTCCCCGGATAATACCCTGAGATCATCTACAGAGATGCAACTAATACCTCAAGTGAGAAAGAAAAGGGGGCACATGAGAAGGGGCGGTGTGGGCGGGACCATGGGGGAACCACCCTTTCTTCGAGGCCAGGGCTCCAGGTGAAGCTTCCAGCCAGTGACACCCATGCACCCTGGGCCCTGGCGGCAGGGAGACTTTCACTCTCATCTCTCGACACTGGTCGGTCCCTGCTTCTAGTCAGACCCTCTCCTTGCCCTGGAGGTGGGGCACCTGTGGAGTGCTTGCATGTCCCAGTGTGGATGGTCAGCCCCACCAGGGCCCCCCAACCTCCCCTCTCCCCCTCCACCTCTCTCAACCTCCCCACACCTCTCGGCACCTCCCCACAACCCTGCACTGCCTTGCAGCCGCACACTCAGTCTCTGGCTCACACTCGTCTTCCTGTGGCAGCAGGCCAGCCTCCCCAGCATCTTGGCAGCATCTCCCACCTTCCTCCCCAGCTCCACCCCTGGGCTCACACATCGGAGATGAGGGTCTTCCTCGTTCCTCCGGAGTCTCAGATGGTACCCACCCTTTATGACAATTTCCTGAATGCTCGACCTCGGTGATCTTGCCTCTTGCGACTCCCAGAAGGTGGCCGTGTCTGAGTGGTGGTCCACAGCACGTTGTCACCCTGGGTCTGGACGGCAGAAATGGTGCCTTGGGTGTCCCGCAGGCTGTGCAGGCGCTGCACTGCTGTGGCATCACACTCCGTGCCCGGGTGGGGACACAGGGCTCCTGTATGGCTGCACCCCAAGCTCTGCTCCCACACAAATGCACCTTTTCTCCTGGGGCTGCGACAGCTCGGGGCCTGTGAAGGAAGGGCTGGGAATAGCTGGACGCTGCCCAAGAGGCCACACATGGTGGGAAAGTGAGACCAGGCCCTGGCTGCCACACCCTTCACCTGGCTGGCCCCCGCCACCGGCCTGCCTGCTCTGCCCGGCTTACCCATGCTGGACAACGAGCCCAGTGCCTGGTGGCCACGTGGACGAAGCTGATGGAACTTCCGCTCACAAAGCGCTGCTCTCCCCAAGCTTCTGAATGGAGCCCGCGGTTGTTCTTTTTATTTTTTAAGTAGGTTTTATTTTTTAGAGCAATTTTAGGTTCATAACAAAATTGAGTGGAACAGAACGTGGTTTTTTTTTTAGTTGAGGTCCAGTTGGTTTACAATTCTGCTTTCAGATGTGCAACACAGGGATTCAAACTTCTTGTGGGTCGTACGCCACTGAACGTTACAGACTGTCAGCTCCATTTCCCTCTGCTGCACAGCACACCTGTGTGTCTTTGTTTATACAGAGTGCTTTGTACCTCTTCATCCCTCACCCTGGCCCCTCCCCCGCCGAGCTGGTAACCACTGGTTTCTTTTCTGTCAGTGAGTCTGTGGGTGTTTTTTTATACCTTCCGTTTGTTTTATTTTTTTAGATTCTGCATGTAAGTGATAACATAAAGTATTTGTTTTTCTTTTCTGACATTTCATTTAGCATAATACCTTCCAGGCCCATCCATGTTTTTGGAAGTGGCAGAATTTCATTCTTTTTTTATGGCTGAGTAGTAGTCCTCTGTGTGTATGTGTGTGTTTGTGTAAAATCACATCTTTATCCACTTGATCAACTTGTCTGTTGATGGGCACTTTGTGTTGCTTCCGTATCTTGGTAATTGTAAGTAATGCTGCCGTGAACATTTGAGGTGCACGTACCTTTTCAAATTAGTGTTTCATTTTCTTTGGTTAAATACCCAGAAGTGGACTTGCTGGATTATGTGGCAGCTCTGTTCTTAATTTTTTGAGGATTCCCCCTGCCATTTTCCACAGCGGCCGCACCAGCTTACATTCCCAGTGCCGGATCCCCTCCCTCGCTTGTTGTCTGTTTTATATACATTAACCCCAAACTCCTAACTTATCCCTCCACCCCTTTCTCCTTTGGTAACCGTAAGTTTGTTTTCTATGTCTGAGAGACTATTTCTGTTTTGTAAATGAGTTCATTTGTACCTTTTTTTTTTTTTTAAGATTCCATATATAAGTAATATGTGATATTATTAGTCTTTCAGTGTCTGACTTACTTCACTTAGTATGATAACCTCTGGGCCCCCTCCATGTTGCTGCAAATGGCATTATTTTATTATTTTTTGTGGCTGAGTAGTATTCTACTATATAAATATACCACATCTTTTTTATCCCAGTCATCAGTCGTGGACATTTAGGTTGCCTCCATGTATTGGCTATTGTAAATAGTTCTGCTATGAACATTGGGGTGCATGTGTCTTTTCAAATTAGAGTTTCCTCCAGGTATATACCTAGGAGTGGGATTGCTGGATCCTATGGTAAGTCTATTTCTAGTCTTTTGAGGAATCTCCATACTGTTCTCCATAGTGGCTACACCAAACTGCACTCCCACCAACCTCGTAGGAGGATTCCCTTTTCTCCACAGGCTCTCCAGCATTTGTCATTTGTGGACTTTTGAATCATGACCATTCTGACTGGTGTGAGGTGATACCTTATTGCAGTTTTGGTTTGCATTTCTCTTATAATTAGTGACATTGAGCATTTTTTCATGTGCCTGTTGGCCATCTGTATGCCTTCTTTGGAGAAAGATCTGTTTAGGTCTTCTGCCCATTTTTTGATTGGGTTTTTGTGTTTCGTTTTGTTTTGTTTTTTTTGAGTTGTATGAGTTGTTTGTGCATTGTGGAAATTAAGCCCTTGTCAGTCTCATCGTTTGCAAATATTTTCTTCCAGTCTGTAGGTTGTCCTTTTGTTTTATTCATGGTTTCCCTTTGTTGTGCAAAAGCTTTTAAGTTTAATTAGGTCCCATTTGTTCATTTTTGATTTTATTTTCCTTACTTTAAAAGACGGATCCAAAAAGATAACTGCTGCGATTTATGTCAGTGTTTTGCCCATGTTTCCCTCTAGGAGTTTTATAGTACCCAGTCTTACGTTTAGGTCTGTAACCCATTCTGAGTTTATTTTTCTACATGGTGTTAGAGAGTGTTCTAGTTTCATCCTTTTACATGAAGCTGCCCGGTTTTCCCAGCATCGCTTGTTGAAGAGACTGTCTTTTCTCCATTGTGCATTCCTGCTGCCTGTCATAGATTGACCACAAGTGCGCGGGTCTTTTTCTGGGCTCTATTCTGTTCCATTGACCCATTTGTCTGTTTTTGTGCTGGTACCGTGCTGGGGCGGGTGTTTGTTTTGGGGGGTTTTGGGGGTCTTTTGGGCTTTTACCATGGCAGAAGGCGTTTTTGAGTTCCAGATTTTCTAAACACTTTTAAGAGGCTATTGAAAATGACACACAACAACTGTATCTCAGAAATCAAGGTTCGTAAGCAGGAGCACTGAGGGCCCTCCAGTGGCAGTCAGGGAGCCCCCTGCCCCTCGCAGTTACAGGTGTGTGATGTAACACGAGTTTCACGGGAGGGCGGCAGGCTGTAGTCGTTAGTTTGGGGATCTGCCTGTGCCGTGTAGGCATCAGCTCGGCACCCAGGTGCCCTTTCGTTTTCCACATGTGCACACCCAGTTGGTTGTCCAGCTGCTGCTTGGTCAGTACGGGGCAAGCAAGGGCACCTCTCCCTCGGCCTCCAAAGCCCCTTCCTGCCCCACCTCGTACCCCAGCCTCAGCAACACCCCACCCACGTAGTCCTCCTCTGGGCAGGCCCCTCTGGATTACAGGCAGGCCTCATCCTCCGATGGCGCCCCAGGCCAGGGCCCCGGTGGGTCGGCCTAACCGTATCTGGATGTTACGGTGTCGACGGAGTTGACAGTGGAGGTGCTTGGGTTAACTTGGTGAGCGGTTAGATGTGTAAAGCAGTAGAGTGCTGGGTTGGTTTGCTGCAGTTGGCTGGCTGTCCGGTCAGCTGCCTGCTTGCCCAGCCTGCCTTTTCCTGTCTTTCTCCACAGCTGCTGCCACCAGCTCCCACTCGGTGTCCAGAACAAAGAATCAGTACCATGCTGTTTTGATGACTGTAGCTTTGTGGTGTAATCTGAAGTCAGGGAGCGTGATTTGCCAACTCCATTCTTTTTCAAGACTGGTTGGTCTGAGCCTACAGTTCTTGATTACATTAATCCTTTGCATCAAGATCCATTTAAATTCTAGTAACTTATAACAGTGACCCTTGGGGGGTTTTACAACTTCGTTAAAATTCCTTTACTGTAAAGTACATTTATAAATTTAATGATATCTTTTCTTTTTGTGTGCTTGAATTCAGTGGAGAAAAGAACTCAAGTACACAAACTCCTGCTGGATCTGGAGCGTTAAAACTTGATAAATGCAGTGATCCATATGCTTTTAGACATCCTCACTGGTACATTCGCAGTTAGCTGAATTTTCATATAGTTGTCTTTCAGTTAAGATCACAAGTCTAAGATCACTCACGTAAATGAGTGAATTTCAAAGCTCTCTTGTGGTGCCTGAATACGCTAGATTGTTTGACCGTCACATGAAACACAGAGTATTTGTGATTTACGTAAAGGTAGTTATTCCCGAGCGAGGCACCTGGGACCTCCCTTGCCACCCAGCTGTGCCATCCCTGTTGGAAGTGGTCATCTCGGTGCTTGTGTAAGCATGGGGTCCGCCCTGGTGGCGGTCGTGCGGCTCTCCCTTGTCCCATGGCCTCAACCACAGCCAGCCTTCTCTCTGGAGTGACTTGTGGCTGCAGTGGCTAGGCAGTCACCTGTCACACCTGCAGGCCTCTGCTCAAGGCCCTGAAACTTGGTGGCAAGAACAGGGCGGAACCATATTGGATCCTTGGAATGCTCTGTAAGAATCTACCACTCAGTTCTTGATTTCCTTCCCGAGACCATGTGGGGCGGGGGAACCTTCTCAGGCTGGAATCTACTGGGGCTTCGGGGCCCCACAGTACTCTGTGTCCCAGGGAGGGTGGCCTCCCCACTCGTCCCCCTGGTCTCATGTGAGTTCCCAGCGTCAGGTTGTGGTGGGCTTCTTGCTGTCAGCCGGTGGCTTCCTGGACCCTCACATGCTTCATTGCTGTGAGTGGCACACAGTTTCGAAGTGGAGTTGGACCTGGGCTCGGGTGTGTGGCGCGGGTCAACGTTGGTTCCACCTGGCTCGGCACTGTCTGGGGCCTCAGGGTGAGGTTTGGAGAATTCTGGCTCAGGCAGCCCAGCCCAGCGTGCCTTCCCAAACTGCTACCCTTGAAGACAAGTTAGAAGCAGCTGAAGGGCAGGCGTGGTGAGGCAGCCTTTCCATGCTTGCAGCCAACAAAATGCCCTCCGGCAGCTCCTCAGGCTGGACTGTGGGGCACCAACGCCTGAAACTTGGCAGGGGGCTGGACGGACCAGCTGACGACCTTCGGCCTCGGAGGCCAGCCTCCCCGGGATGTCGGCCCTACCCATGCGCCCGTCTTCTGCAGACCCCACGCCCAACGAGCCGCTCGGGTCCAGCTGTCCTTCCTCAGCTCCGTCCCTCCAGATAGTATGTCTCCCATGGAGGGGTTGGGGGCCGTTAGGGCCCCTTTGGAGGGCGGAGAGGCCCAGAGGTCTGCAGTGGGCCTGTCCTCCCAGAACGCTGGCGGGTAGGGCTGCGGGCAGGTTAGAAGAGCAGTGTCTCGAGCTCCAAGTGCCTGGACTTCTTAGCTGGCTGGCTCCCCTGTGTCCTCTCGAGTCAGCCCAGGCAGGCCCTTCCCAGCTGCAGATGTGGTGCCTTCTCCTTGTGCCTCCCTCTTCCAAGGACGTGGATCAGGGATCCCTGCCACAACCTCACTGAACCTTAATCGCCCCTCAAAGGTCCCATTTCCAAGTGCAGTCACATGGGGGTAGGGCTCCAACACGTGGGTTTGGGGGACACAGTCCACTGCAGGGTGCGCTGTGGTCCTGGGGCTGGTTGGGACAGTGAGGCTGGGGACACTCTTGTTCCCCTAGGTACCACATGGAATGTCTGGACCCCCCTCTTCAGGAGGTGCCAGTGAACGAGTGGTTCTGTCCAGAATGTGCTGTCCTCGGAGCTGCCCCTGCCACTGGTAATGCTCTGGCCCTGCCCGCAGGGGCGGCGCCCATCCATGGGGAGAGCATATGGGGCTTGACAGCAGGGCAGCTCCCTGTTGCACTCCTGGCCGGGCCAGGGGGCACAGCTGCTTGAGGCTGGACTGGGGTTGGTTGACTGGGGCTTCAGGGTCTGGAGGCCCGGGCTCCAGGGAGGTGACCCCGCATCCTGGTACTCAGCACTTGGCGGAGTGCACGTCAGCCTGGGTGTCTCCTTCCAAGATGTGGATCCTGTGAGCGAGGAGGAGGTCTCCCTGCTCTTGGCCGACGTGGTGCCCACTACCAGCCGGCTTCGGCCCCAGGCAGGGAGGACCCGAGCCATCGCCAGGACGCGGCAGAGTGAGAGAGTCCGAGCCACTGTGAACCGGAACCGGATCTCCACGGCCCGGGGGGTCCAGGTAGGTGCTCACGCTCTCAGCGGCGGGACACTGTCGGCAGTGTGGGGTTTGTGTCTGTAGGCCCTGCGTTCTGGCCCACATGCAGAGAACAAAGCCCAGCAGGCCTGAGGCAGCAGGAGCAGAGAGCTTGCCCCAAGGGTACCGGGCTGGGCCAGTGGCTGGGGGCCCGGCCCGCAGGTGCGCCATGAAAGCTGCCCGGGAGGCTTGGGCCCCAGGACCCGGTCACAGATGCCACACCCATCACACGGGTTCTCAGGGCAGATG
This sequence comes from Camelus bactrianus, assembly GCF_048773025.1. NCBI lineage: Eukaryota > Metazoa > Chordata > Mammalia > Artiodactyla > Camelidae > Camelus > Camelus bactrianus. The sequence continues at coordinate 431,592 of NC_133548.1, forward strand.
CCTGCAGTCCTCCTGACTTCCTGTCCCCTCCATCCCCTGGTATCCCCGAGACCCAGCCACACCCCTCGTCCCTGCCGCCCCCACTGGCTCTGCGCCTCCACTGTCAGCTCCTTGAGGTGCACCCAGCCCTCTTTGTTGCCCATTCTTGCCTGACCTGCACCTTGGGAAGCCTCCCAAAACCCCACTTCCCTCCGGGCCCCTGGAAGCCCCCAGCAATCTGTCTGTTTTCTGCTGCCGCCGGCTAAGGGTATCCAGCTTCTGGGGCAACCAGGGGCTCCCTCACTGACCAGCACCTCCCTCTGCCGTATAGCACGTCCCAAGGTACCTCATGTCTTCCCTGCTGGATGAGACCATCGAAGCCGTGGCCGCTGGCCTGAGCACTGCTGTATACCAGTGCCCCATGACGCCGCGAGCCCCTGCCCGTCGGAGGAGGAAAGCAGGTACATGGGGTGGGGGCTTGGCTGCAGGCAGCTCCCCGAAGGCCAGCATGGTCACTTCTGTCTCTGCACCTGGTTTTCCAGGGTAGCCAGACCTCCACAGGGCAGCCCCTCCAGCCGCGGGGCCCGAGGCTGGTTCCTCCTCTGAACACCCCGTGGGCAGTGCTGTTTGTTCAGCCACAGCCTCTGCACGTGCGTCGAGTCACAGCCTCGCGTAGCTGGACAGGAGTGTCCCAGAGGGCTTGGTGGGGAAGTGGCGCTGTCACTTCTCTGAGCCTGGTGGCTCACAGTGAAGCCCTGTGCCTGGGCTTTCCTGGGTGGGAACAGCTGGAATGGTCAGTTCAGTGTCCTGTGTTGTTTTGGTGCTGTTGGAGTTTCTAGTTCTCTCTGTGTTAGTTTTGGTCCCGGTAGGTTTTGTCTTTCTCTAGTAGTGTGGTCCCTCCCGGGGAGAGGCTTTTAGCCCTCGTAACCCCGCTGACGACCTCTAGCTCTGCTCCGCCGTTGTTTGTTGGTTGGCGTTCAGCTCCAGAGAAGAGCTTTCCTCTCCCCTTGGATTGTCTGTTTAAGGCGGCAGACTTAGTGGATCGCTGTTTCAGTCCGTGGGTTACACTCTGGGGTTTTCTAAAAACTGACTTGTTGAGATGGCACTGGTGCCCGTGGCCTTCCTGGTGGCTTGCTGTCCCTGTAGCGTCAGGAGCTAGTTTTTGTCTGTCTTCGAACTTGGCTCTTACGAGGTTCTGCGTGTGTGCTCTCGTTTGTGTCTCAGCAGTGACTTTGGCGTCTGTGCTTGATTTCAGTGTATCGCTGAGGAAGATGCCTGTTGCAGGAACACACCTCGGTGTATCCGTTTACCCATGAGAGGGGTTTGGGTTCCTCTGTGTAGAGGTGCTGCGAACGGTCTTGTGGCTGCTCTTCCCTGCAGGCGGACGTTTCGTTTCTCGTGGCCGCAGAGCAGCAAGGACTGGCTGCACCATCAGTAGACGTGTGTCTGAGGTCACAGACCACGTCATGACCCGGTAGCACAATGAGAGTTGTGGGGCCTCGTCCTTGCCACGCTGGGGTGTGCGGGGTGCCTCATGAAAGTCTCCAGGAGTGTGCGGACCTGTCTTCCTGTGCCTCGTGTGTCCTCCTGTGGACTCAGGCCCTTCCTCCCAGTGGGGGCTGGAATTCAGAGGCTAGACCTGAGGTCTGTTGAAGGTTGGTCCGTGTTTCTGGCCCTTTCAGTACACAGAGCTGGAAACTGCATCCTAAGATCATACTGATGCTCAACTTGAAATTCAGGATGATAGAGGTTGTCTCCTTATGTCTTAGGCCTGAGTCTCCTTTTTTCAGGTCAAGAATCACGCTTCTCAGTCCTGACAGCACCTAGGCTGTGCAGAGAGCCATCTCAGAATAAGAGCCTGAAGGCGCTGCGGCTCCTGGGGGAGACAGGGTCGGCTCTCCCTTTGTCTGAGCGGCTCGCGGTGAACACTCCTGGGTCTGGTTATTGCGTGTCCTCTGCTGTGGATTTCTTAAGCTGCTTACAGCCGTGTGTCAGGCCTGTGACGCACAGGGAGAAAGGAGCAGTGCCCATGTAGCCATCTCGTCGCTGGCCCGGTGACTCCCGGCCAGCGTTGGCTCGTCCATCTGCCTCCGCCACCTTCTGTGTTATTAGGAAGCCGATCCTCATTTTACCTACAAGCGTTTTGCAGTGTATTTCTGAAAGAGGGAGTCTTCCTTTTAAGTTCATCACAATCCCATTGTTACACCTGAGAAACAAGCAGAAATTCCATAACACTGTGAAATGGCCAGTCAGGTTCAAAAGTTCTAATTGTGTCATAAATGTGATGGAATTTTTAAAAGTAGCTTATTTGAATCCAGAGCCAGACGAGATCTGTGTTGCCCTGGTGGCTGCCTGTCCAGTGTCTCTGGGTCCTCTTGAATGTGGGAAATCGGGTCTTCTGTCCAGCGCTTCCCTCCTGGGCAGTTCTTGCCCGCACACTAGCAGACAGCAGCACCCCTTGCCTGTCACAGCCGGGTGGTTAGAGCTTCAAGGCTCACTCAGGCGCAGGTGGGGGTTTTGTTTGCTTACAAGTTGCTGGCCGGTGTTGGGGGTCCTCCAGCAGGCAGTTCCTCCAGGCTCCCTGTTCGCAATCAGGCAGCCATGGGGCTTGGGGTTCAGCTCCATGAACTCACTGGGAAGGGAAGGAGAGGCTTCCCTCCTGTACCGGCTGCTTCCAGGAGTGGGGTTTTCATGGACAGCACGAGTTAACTAGCACCTTCGTCTGTTTCCTGCGCTTCCCAGTTCTCGGAACCTCCGGCCTGCTCAGAGTGCCCCTCAGGGGAGATCAGGTGGGGCTTGTGGCTTCATCTTGCACCTGTGGCTGAGACCTGTTGGGTGTGCTTTCATAGCACACATCACGAGGGCCAGTCTCTCTTCTTGGAACCCCTCTTCTGTGCCAAGGCTTCTGAGGGCCCCAGGGGCGTCGGGGCATCCTAAAATTAGGGAGCCACGTGGCTGACGTGGCTCATCCCCAGTAAGCCTCGAGCGCCTCAAGGTGGCTGAGGAGGACAGGGCGCTGGTGGTTTTGCAGTTGAACCTTCAGGATCTGTTTTACTAGAAATGTACCATGAAGTCACTCGTTTCCAGGCCTCTGGGAGATCTCTCCTCTGTGGTGAGACCACCAAGTAGATACAGAGCTGGGGTCCTTTATTTCCTTTTACTCTTGATTCTCAGGGTTTGTGTTTTCTAATTTAATTTTGTTTCATAGTTATGTAGAATACCTGCGGGTTCTAACAGGTTTACAAATCAGAGTAGACTCAGACTCACTCTGTCCTCGCTCTGCACTGCCTTCTCCCCTCCGTCCTCTGTGGGTTTATTTTCCGTGTAAAGACCCCAGGCCACACCTGAGACTAACATGATGCTGTCTGTCAGCTGTTCTTCAATTTAAAACTTGTGACCAAATTAAAATGAAAAGATAATCACACCCGAAACTGGGATGGATAGTTATTGTAGGCTGGGTCCTGGGGGGAGGGGGCACGCAGGGATGGGGCGGGGGTCCGTGCACACAGTGACGCGTGTGCTCGCAATGTGCTCCTTGTAGGAAGACGGAAGAAAGCGTCGGGAAGAAGGAAGACCCAGCCCAGGTCATCTGTGAAGAGCAAGAACTCGGGGACGAGGTTGAAGAAACGCCAGGGTCGTGGGAAGAAGAGAAAAGGGAAAAAGATCAAGGTAGCATTTGATGGGGGTTCACACTTGGCAAACTTTAAATCCTTTGTGTAGGTGCATAGTAAGAGTCACAGAAATAGCCTCTTCTCTGTGTTTACTTGGAGATTCCCAGATAAAAACACGTTTCTGCAGTGTGGGTTGGAGATGGGACTGACAGGACATGTCCAGGACCGCATGGAGCCGGCTGTCCTGAGGGACTAGGTGCCATTCCTGGGACCGCAGGGGTATGCAGAGGGGCCACCCCTCGTCAGGGCTCCAGACTGATTGTTCCCTGCCAGGGGCGGGGCGGGGGGCCAGGTATGAGCTGGGGAGGGGGAGTTGAGAGAGGCCAGCAGCAGGAGTCCTCCGGCAGGGCCTATGCCCTGGTGTGAGCAGCAGGGTCCAGGCTGTGTCTGGTGAGGTGGCTCGAGTGCGACATGCGTGGACACTGTCCCCTTCAGGCCATTCCCGCCCTCAGATTGGTCTGCTGGCGAGCCTTCAGGGCCCCTCTCCCATGCACATGGCGGCCTGTGTGACATGGGCTTTTCTGAAGTACTTTTCCTCAACCCTGCTCTTGGACTGGCTCTTTAAAACATTTTAACACGACAGACAGGTAGAGCTGGGTTCGCGCTGTCGTCCACGTGTCTGCTATGTCTTTATGCGAGTTCACAGTGGAGCTCGCTCCCGCTGCCCAGTCGGCGTCGGCTCACGTGTACTTGTGTGAGAACACATTTCAGCTTTAAGTGGAGTGCGTGGACATCTGGTCAGCCTGTTTGTTCAGATGGCCATCCCCGCCGTCTCCCTGCCGCTGGGCCTGAGCCTGGCCTGGTTGTGTTCCCACAGTCACCAGAAGGACGGGGTGTTTTCCTCTTTGTGATTTTCGCTCAGAGCCGAGACCAGAGGTGACAGCCCTGCAGTCGTGCGAGGTGTGGGACTCTGTTGGGGAGAGGCCCGTCCGTGCAGCCCTTGGGCTGATCAGTGGTTGAAATCTGGACCCGTAGACTCCAGACTGGTTGACCACTGTCTCTTTCTCTGTCCTATGAGTTCAGTGTGAAGCCACAGCTCGTACCCGCCTCGCGCGGACACTGGGCCTCCGGAGGCCAGCCCATGGAGCCTGCGTCCCCTCGGTGTACAAGCCCGCGGACCCCTCTCTGGGGCTGATGCGTGCGGACATCGGGGTAGCCTCTCTCTCCCTGTTTGGAGACCCCTATGAGCTGGACCCCTTTGACAGGTGACTGTGGCGGGTGGGGCTCGGGGGGGCCTCCTTTCTGGGGGTTGTGTACACCCGCAGAATGCGTGTTTGTGGAATTTCTGCCTTAGTCGTTCCCAGACTCCGTTAGGTGGTGAATAGGAAGGACATTGTGCCTTCTTGTCCCCTAATTTGGAGAAGGGTCTGCCCCCACCCCATCCCTGCTCAGAGGTTCGGGCCACCCCAACACAGAGCCGCCGCGGGGTCCTGGTTCAGTGTTGCCTCTTGAGTGCTGCCACGTGGGACCATGCTTGGCCCACCCTGCCAGGTGCTGTGGAGAGGGCTGGGGTGTCTCCCTGGGCCTCAGGGTGCAGGCTCACCCATTCCCTTTGGCCTCTGTCCTCCGTCCAGCAGTGAAGAGGTGCCTGCAACCCCTGCTTCCCCTCTGAGTGCCAAGAGGAGGGTTCTGTCCCAGTCAGCCCTGCGCTCTCACCAGCCTGTGGCCAGGCCTGTCTCCATGGGGCTCTCCAGGTGTGTCTTGTGGGGACAGGATGGCCGGGGGTGGCGGTGCCAAGGTAGGGCCACCGGCCAATGAGGACCATCTGGTCTCCGTATTGGTAACCTTTGTGGCCTCTTCCGTGGCTCCTGGATGAGGAGGTGCTGCAACCCGTCCCTAGCCAAGGGCACGGGGATGAAGGGGAGGCCGTGGCCCCCAGAGGCTGCCTCCACATCCCACCTCTGCCTCAGAGCCCACCAGCAGGGCTGGTAGGGAGTCAAGCTTCTCTTCTATTTAATTCTCAAAAAAGGAACCAGCAAAACCAGTAGAGCTGTTGCTCACCAGCTTCTGCTGGTGGCGTCCCGTGGGGGAAAGCATCAGATCAGATGCTTTCGTCAGAGAGACACGACACCCTCTACCCTTTCGTCAGAGCTGCTGGCTGGGGCCCACTCCTTCCCTTGGGGGCCCCTGCCTGCTGCCAGGCTGGGTCTGGGGTGCAGAGGCGCTGATGGCAGGGCCTGCCCCGGGTCTGCCCTGCAGGAGGAGCGCTCCTGCCCCGGTGCCCCAGCCAGAAGTCCACGAGGACGCCGTGCCTGACCTGCTGGGCAGCATCCTGTCGGGCCAGAGCCTCCTGATGATGAACAGCGCCGACATCATCATCCACCGGGACGGTTCCCTCAGCGCCAAGAGGGCAGGTGAGGCAGCTCTGCCAGCGCCGACCCCCAACCCCGAGTCTGCGACCCACAGGTTCCAGTTGTGGGCAAGGGTGCTGAGCTTCTGAAGATGCGTTTCCGTCACTGAGTTTCCAAGCTGATGACGTACAGATGGCTGGAGTTTCCCTGCAGCCCGCAGGCCCTCCTGCCGTCACACAGCTGCCTCGAACCTCACGGCCACGGGAGCCAGCCCTGGGCCTCTGCACAAGTCGGCATTGGCGGGTTTCAGGGCGGCCTGGCTGTGCAGGCACAGTCGGTGATAGGCCAGGGTGCTGCCCCTTTTCAAGTGTGCATTACAGGCTCAGGCCATTTTTGATCCAAATAGCGTAAAAGTAGCAGATGAAGCAGAAGAGAACAGTGGGCAGCACCACAGGGGCCTCAGGCCCTGCCGGAGGGCAGCCAGGCAGCACTGAGTAGAAGGGATTTAAAGTGCATGGTTTCAGAGAAAGGCACTCTGGCAAAGGTTGAACTTTTTAAAGACGTGGATGGGAACTGATGGCTGTTTGGCTTTTTGTCTTTATAGCTCCAGTTTCTTTTCAGAGAAACTCAGTTGGTCCACCTGGAGAGGGAGAAGACACCGGGTCTGGGCCCTGTCTGCAGCCCAGAGTGACTCACTCAGGAAGCAAGCCACAGAGCTTAGGGTCCAGGTGTCCGGGCAAGGCCACCCCAGGCACACCCCCGGCTTCACCTGGCCCTGCCTGTGTTCCTGCGCCTGCATCGGGGGCCCCTGTGAGACTAGAGTCCTTGGTGACCCCTCAGGCGGGCCAGGCCCAGAACTTGTCCAGCGTGAGCAGACCCGGCTTAAAACAGAGTGACGACTCACGATTGAACGGCGACGCCAGGCGCTCTATGCCTCTGAGATCAGTGTCGTCGAAGGCCTCGGGTGGTCGCTCTGACTCGCCCCCTGGAAGCGTGGTGCCGGCACAGGCCCCGAGACCCGCTCCCAGGAGAGCTGACATCGCCAGGCTGCCCAGGATACCAAAGATCAGGAGAGATGAGAGCTGCGGCCGGCGGGAGGACAAGGTCCCCACGGGCGGGCAGCATGTCGACATCCCCAGCTCCTGCATCAGCCGGCTCACGGGCCGGGAGGGCCCCGGGCAGCCCAGCTGCGGTGCCCGGGTGGAGGGCGAGCCCAGCAGCAGGGGCACGCAGGAGCCCAGCACACCTTCCGGGGGTGGCCCCCAGCCCCCCGCTCTGCCTGGCCCCTCCAGGGGGAAGGGTGTCGGCTCGACCTTTGAGAGCTTCAGGATCAATATTCCTGGGAACACAGCCCACTCCAGCAGACTCCCCAGCCCTGGCTTCTGTAACACCTTCCGGCCTGTGGATAGCAAGGCGCAGAGGAGAGAGAGCCCCTCGCCCCTCTTCGCCGTCAGGAAGACGAAGCAGCTCAAGAGCGAGATCTACGATCCTTTCAACCCCACGGGCTCCGACTCCAGCTCCGCCGGCAGCAGCCCCGAGCGCCTGGGCTCCAGCCTCCTTCCCTCTGAGATCACCCGGACCATTTCGGTGGACAGTCCGAGGGCCCCAGCTCGGCTGCCCGTGCGTTGCGTCACCTCCTACACAGTGCAGACTGGCTTTGGGAAGGAGCCCCAGCCCCCCCAGGGGCCCTCTGGGCAGCCTGAGCTCCAGGACAAGGAGGAGCCCACTGAGGGCCAAGGCGCTGCCACACAGGTGCAGGGGGCGTCCCCGCCCGAGCCCTGGGGGGACGAGGACCGGCCACCCCGCAGCTCCTTCTTTGGCTCTGAGGGGCGGACAGTGACCTGTGTGACTGTGGCGGAGCCGGACGTGCCACCCAGCCCCAACGCCTTGCACACAACCACCCACAGGGTCGTGGAGCTGCGGTCCCCCACCCGCTCCCGCTCCACGTCCAGCTCCCGCAGCAGGAAGAAAACCCAGAGGCAGCAGGCCGCCAGCAGGGAGCATGGGAGGGCCCGCTCCGGTTCCCGTTCGTCCCACTCTGGGGACAGGAGCTCTCGGTCGGCATCGCCACCAGCGGGTGAGGACCCGGCTAAGAGGCACCGACCCAAGGTCCGGAGCCGGAGGTCTTCCAGTGACCGCTCCAGCAGCCATGAGCGAGCCAAGCGGAAGAAGGCCAAGGACAAGAGCCGAGAGAGGAGGAGGGGCACCTGGGGCCGAGGCCGGCGCAGGTCCCGCTCCGGCAGCCCCGGCAGCTCCTCCTACGAGCACCGCGAAGGCAGGAGGAAGAAGAGGCGGAGGTCCGGGTCCAGGTCTCGGGGGAGGGAGTGCTCGCCCCCCAGCAGCCTGGAGAGGTCCCGTAGGCCCAGGCACCCCAGGGAAAGGAGGGACCGGCCCCGAGAGAGGCGTGGCTCCCGGGAGAGGAGGAAGCGCAGGTCCAGGTCACCGAGCCTGGAGCACAGGTCCCGGGAGCACCGGCGGCCTCGTTCCCGTGAGAAGCGCCCACGGCCCCGCCCCCGCTCCCCGGAGAGGAAGCTGGCCCCGAAAGAGGCTTCTCCGGTGCCCCCTGTCCCAGAGGAGCCCAGGCCAGACAGGGAGCACTTGGCCAGGCCCCCGGCCTCAGCAGGAGCAGACGCCTTGCCGGAGGGGGTCGAGACGGACAAGGGCCCCCCAAAGGCCGCCCCAGTCCCAGAGGCGCTAGCCGAGTGTCCACTCGAGGACCTGGATTACGGCGACTCTGTCGAGGCGGGCCACCTCTTTGAGGACTTTTCAAGTGAAGCCATCTTCATGCAGCTTGATGACATGAGCTCTCCGCCCTCCCCTGAGAGCACGGACTCCTCCCCAGAGCGAGGCCTCCTGCCCAAGCCTGCTGTGCCTCCAACCAGCCAGCAGCATGACGCCAGCCTGGCCATGGCCACGGCCGCCATCAGGAGGGAGGTGTCGCTGATCCACAGTGAAGATGCCACACAGCTCCTGCCCCAGACAGAAGGCCCCCAAGAGAAGCACTTGCTCCCGCAGGACATGGCTGAGGCCACCACAGTGCCCAGCACCCTGGGTGGCCAGGCCGTGGGTGGGGCACCCGTGGTGAAGGAGGAAGGTCCTTCTCAGAACCCCTTGCTACGGGCTAAGGCTCTGGTGAAGAGAGTCACCTGGAACCTCCAGGAGGCAGAGAGCAGTGCCCCAGCCGAGGACAGAGGCCTGCGTGAGTAGGCACTTCCCGGGGTGGGGGGTTGGCGTGTGGTCTTCTCCGTGGGTGGCTCACGGGCCTCCTTCACACAGAGGGATGGCTGCGGCCTGACCAGTGGTCCTTGCTGCTGGGATGCTTTTCTGGAACTTTCTAGCCAGGAAGCAGCCTTCTGGCCTGGGGTGGCCACAGAACACTCACCCCTGCTGTTTTGGCCCTCAGGGATGCCGCTCCACAGACCACAGAAGCCCCGGGAAGGGGTCCGGGAAACCGAGGACGTGGGCCCCATGGCTGCGTTCCAGCAGGCACCTTTCTCTGAGTCCCTTCCCCCTGGTTACGTGCTTCCGGACTCTGGCTTTCCCGATGCCAACCCCTCTCAGGTGGGCGCCTAGACTGGAGGGACGTGGCCTCGTGCCCAGGCCATGCTGGCTGGGCCAGGTCGGGGCTGAAGACCTCATAGTGCCACCCCCTTTCTGCCATGGCTCTGACTGGGGAGTAGGGTGGTGAGCGCGGTGCCGGGAGCTCTACAGAGGCTGAGTGGGATTTGTTCTTGCCCAGGTATATGGCCCTAACCTGCCTCCCGCCCTGGCTCTGCCTCTGAGCATCCCGCCCTACGCACCAGTCAGCCAGCCCACGGTCCAGTTCATCCTGCAGGGGAGCCTTCCCCTGGAGGGCTGTGGGGTGGCCCAGAGCCCAGCCCCTGTACCCGCCATCCTGACCACAGCCTCAGAGCCACCTGGCCACGCGGCCGCCACTGCCACCACCACTGCCAACAACTCTGAGGAGAGGACAGCTGCTCCCAGGCCAGCCTCAGAGAAGGCCAAGAATGAGGAGGTGAGTCCTGCCCCCCTCCCTCCAGGGGCAGGATGATGGGAAGCCTTGTGCCTCTGGCCAGAGGGCCCTCTAGGCCTCTGGGTGGGTGTCACATGCATGTTCTCACTCCCAGTACATGAAGAAGCTGCACGTGCAGGAACGGGCCGTGGAGGAGGTGAAGCTGGCCATCAAACCCTTCTACCAGAAGAGGGAGGTGACAAAGGACGAGTACAAGGACATCCTTCGCAAGGCCGTGCAGAAGGTGGGCTTGGCAGTCGCCACCTGGGGGGCCGAGACCCTGCCTGCTGACACTCTCGGGGGTCCGTGAGCATGGAGAAGGGTGCCCCAGGCCAGCCCGTCTCCCTGTAGCCGCACCACATAGGTGGTCATGGGGGCTCACGGCAGTGGCCTCATGACTTGTTAAATAGACCGAGTAGCATGAGGTGTGGGAAAGCAAGACTCCGAGAGATGACCCGTTCTCCAGCCCAGGGTGGGGTTCGTGGTCATGATGTGCTGGCCCGGCTCTATGGAACCCTCAGGCTGCCCATTGTCCCTCACGTGGTCCCCAGGGCCCAGTCACTGTGGTCACTGAACATGTGGGGTGTGAAAGGACATCTGTGTAACTGGCCCCCCCCCCCAGATCTGCCATAGCAAGAGCGGGGAGATCAACCCGGTGAAGGTGGGCAACCTGGTGAAGGCCTACGTGGACAAGTACCGGCGCATGCGCAGACACCGGAGGGCCGAGGCCAGCGAGGAGCCGCCTGCCCCGGGCCCCGAGGGCTAAGGCCTGCCCAGCGCCGTCCTGGCTGGAGTGGAGGAAGCAGAAAATTCTGGGGACACCCAGAACTGTTTTCAGGGTTCCTGTGATCACACGTGGTCTGTGCACCTGTCCTGTTCACAGTTTAAAACTAGACTTTTTTTATTTGTACATTATAGATACACACTGTTCCCACTGTGTTCTAATTTATCAAAAATGGATTATCTTTAGAGATGTCTCAGTTGGCTCAGTACTTGAAAGGTGAACTTTGTGACCAAGGAAGGTCCTGGGCCAGAGGTGTGGGGAGGTTTCCTCGACCCCCTCACAGGCAGCCTCCCCCAGGCAAGCCATCTGTGCTCCTGGCCCTTGTCCAGGGAGCCCTTATACCATCTCTGTTATGCTCTGTAAAGAGTTGCTGAAGCCTATACTCAGCTCCACTGAGGCAGAGTGGTGTTGGCAGATTTCAAAGGCCAGGGACAGCCCCTAGGTGCAGCACAGAGGCCCTGCTCCCGACGGAGGGGCCCCAGTTGCCACCTGGCAGGGAGAGCAGAGTGTCTGTGTCCTGAGGGACAGTTGGGATCTTTGCGTAGTTTGTTGGCTCTAAAGTGGGGCCTGCGTTTCTTCACTGTGAAAAGAGTGGGGTGCTCCCTCCTTGGGCCCCCAGGAAGTGGGGTGAGCTTGAGTCCACGGTGCCTTTGCTGAGCCCCAGCCCCAAGCCCACCTCTGGTCAGGACACAATGCTGGCTCTTGGGTTTCTACTGGACCCCGAAGGGGCCGGGGTCCGCCCTAGGCGGGCTGCCCCACTCCATCAGGAAGTGCTCCAGGAAGTGCTCTAGGTCGTCATAGAGGCTGTCAGAACTGGACAGGCAGAGGCCGAGGCTGCCGCTGTCCAGGGAGGACACGCCTTCACGCTGCACGCCCTCCAGGTATGCCCGGCACAGCCATGGCTCCAGCTGTGGGGAGGGCGCTGTCAGGCCCGGTGGGGCTGTGTGCAGCCCCACCCTGGGGACCCCTGCACCTCACCTTCACGAGGACCAGGTTCTTCTCCTTGGGCCTCACCACCGACAGGTCCTGGCCAAAGCCCAGGTAGATCGTGTAGTGTGGGGAGCCTTGGCGCCGGCGGGCACGGAACTCCCCCAGCTCTGCAGGACAGGACCGGGCTCTGGTGAGCAGGGGGCAGGGGGGCAGGCTGGGAGGACCTCAGCCCCAGGGCAGGTGCTTCACTGACCTTGAAAGAAGGTGCCGAAGTCAAAGATGGGGGTGTTGCAGTCTCGGGGCAGCAGGCGGGCTGGGGTGGAGGGGCTGGCAGAGCCCAGGGGCCCACCCACTTCCCAGTAGACCTTGCATTTCCCCTGGCGCCGGGCCCACAGCCACGGCCCCCGGAGCTCCAGCTGCAGGCCAGGGGCCACGTGCTGCAGCAGCTTCTCTGTGTAGTGCAGCTGCTTCTGGTCGGGCAACTCAGCAGGGCTGGGGAAGGCCACACGCTGGGGCTCTGCAGCCTCAGCAGCCAGGCTGGGGGAGCCATACAGGAGCACACAGCCTGGGCGCCCCACCACCTCCTGCAGCACTGTTCGGCCCTTGTACATGATGGTCAAGTCCAGGGCCCCCAGGCTGGGCTCTTCGTGCAGACAGACCTGGGAGCACCTGGGACCAGCCGGGTGCTCACCTGCCATTGGGGTGCAGGCACCAGAGGAGGGTGTCGTGCCAAGCTCCACGTCTGGGAGCTGTCTGGGCTCTGGGACCAGGGGGGGCCCTGCAGCTAGAGAGAAAGGCCTAAGCTGGCACCTGGTCTCCCAGCTCCTCCCTCTTCCACAGGTCTCTGGCTCCTTTTCCCCATAATCTTGGCCTAGGGCAGTAGCCACAGGCCGGTGGCCACTCCCACTCCCTGGGAGGAGCTCTGGGCCTGACCTGAGGAGGATCAGCTATACTGGCCCACCTGTAGCCCGCACCATCCCTGCTGGGCCTCCCTCTCCCCCAGGCCCTGCCTCCTCTCTCCCCTGCCTGCCTCTCCCCTTGGCACAGAAGTCTGCAGGACAGAGCACCCCCCTCCAACACAGCCCCTTACCAGGAGCCTCTCGGGGGATCGGATCCGCCCCCAATACAGCTTTCAACAGATGGTCCTCCAGGGAGCTCTCCTGCAAAGCCTGGAGCAAGAGGTCCCCAGCGTGCTCACTTGGGTTTGCAGTGCAGGGCTCAGGGCTTAGCCAGGCCGGTTCATGCCCTGGCCTCTCACCAGTATGTGCTGCCTGGCATGGCCCAGGAAGCCCATCCTGCAGGGGAAGACAATGCCAGCTTAAATAAGCAGCCCCCAGCCCCAGCAAGAGCTGGCAGCCCTTGCTTGACCCAAGGTCCAGGAGGGCAGAATAGCCTTACCCTTGTGAGTGGGGCATCTTCAAGGGCTTTGTCCTCCCCCTGGTTAATGCCTGGGTCTTCTGAAGAAGAAAGGTTTGGAGAAACACTGGGACCTGACTCTGGAGTGGACTCCTGAGTGTGAACCCCTGGGCAGCTCCTCACAGCTGGAACGTGCACCTCTCCTTCACTAGTCCCAGTAAGCTCATCAGCTTCCTCCCAGTGATCCCCTGAGCAGTCCCCAGCAACCTGGCTCCAGCCTCTCCCACGCCAGTCTCTAAAACCAGAAATCTGATGCAGCACTGCTCCCAGGACAGAGCAAAGTCCCAAGGCCCTCCGAAGCACATTCCACTGCGCCCAGCCCATCCTCCTGCAGCCCTCCTGGGGCTTTCCTCACCTCTGCACCCCAGCTCAGGGCTGATCATGTACACCTTATGCGGGTCGGTAGGGTCAGCTGAGTTGTCTTGCAACATCACGAAGCGCCCAGTGCTGCGCAGGGCGCAGCGGAAGTTGGTTTTCCAGGAGGCTCGGAGCGCACCCTCGTTGGATGACCTGGCACCGCTGCTGCAGGGCGGCCACCTGCCGCGGGCCACGGCCCAGGCCTGGGGATTGAGAGGGAGTGGAGGACGTGGCCTGGATCCATGGATCTGGGACTGCCCTACCCCTACCCCCGGGTCCCCGGCGGGATTGCGGTCCCACCTTAAAGATGCGCGAATCTGCTTCACCCAGGTCCTTTCGCGCGAAGTGCTTCCAGGGCACGCGGAAGCGCGTTCGGGCAGCGTCCAGCCACCGTAGCCCCTCATAGCGGCCGCTGCTGACCTCGGCCAGAAGCCAGTCTCCGAAGAGCACGCGCGGGGCCCCACTGCAGACAGGGCAGCCGGGTTATCAGGGCGCGCGCAGGCCGCCGGGTGCGTGGGGTCTGCGCCGGGCAGGGCGGGGAGCTCTCACCTGTCCTGAGCCACGGCCATTGCTCCCTCTGCAGGGGCTGGGCGGGGAGGGGCCGGCGCACCCTCCGCGGCGAGTGTTGTCACGGGCGCAGAGTCAGGTACTACCGCAGGTGAGAAGAAGGTTGCGAGTGTGGCCAGATGTCACCGGTGTTGAGGATTACAGATGGGAATTGAGGGCTGATGGCCACGACGTTGCTCGAGTGTGAGTCCTGGCCAAAGCGGTGATAGGTGTGACTACAGATACGGCGAGCGCGCGCACGAGGGGCCACAGGTGTCGAGCCGGCGGCCGGGTAGGCCCTGCGGGGGCGCGACGGAACTGCCGCAGGAAAACGAAACCTCACGTTGCAGGAAAACAAAACCTAACCCACTGGGCCGCGGGGCTGGCAGACGCCCCTCTCCCTTCCCCTCTCGCCCACCCCGCAGGTCCTCAGCGACCGTGACCCCCGCATCCAGTTCCCCCAATTCTGGATCCGTGCCCCGCCGCCGTCACCCGCGCTGCCTGCCCCCTCCCGGCCACTGCTCCACGGAGCGAACGCGTGGTCCGACGCGGCCGTCACTGCCCCTCTGCTTCCGCGTGAGTCCCGAGTACCTGGCGCTGAAACGACCGGAGCACGAAATCGCATCTCCGAACACGCCAAAGCAAGCGCTTTTATGCTGGCGAGGCCGGGGGCGGGGCCGGGGGCGGGGCCGGGGGGGGGCCGGGCTGCGCGGAGCTCCAGGTGCAGCAGAGGAAGTCACGTGCTCCGGCGGGCGGGGGCGGGGCCGCAGGGGGTCCTGGCGGCCCGCCTGCACAGCCGCTGCCGGGTCCAGCCGATGCTCTCCCTCACCCGGCGCTCTGGGGGACTGGGGCTCCCGCACCCGACGTGGTGGGACAGGCAGTGGGATAAGCTGGGGCTCCAGGAAGGAAACCCGCACTTCGCTGAGCAGACAAGTGGGTGATGAGGGTGCGGGGGAGGAGCGGCAGCTGTGTTCTTTGGGTTCTTACCAGTGAGAACTGCTCAGGCAAGGTACTCAAATACGGTCGAGATTAAAATATTTGGAAAGGAATTCGTAATGCCTTTTCATGAGGAAAAACGCCAGTGACCCTTGAGGGAGGGTGGTAGTCGGGGCGGAAGTCCTGCCTGAAGTCCGCTCGTGCGGAAGCCAGCGGAGGGGGCTCTGTCCCCAGTCCCTGGCCCTGGGTCCCCCCACTGCCTGCCTCGACCCTGTGCCGCACACCCGCCACCCCTGTGCCCGTGGCCTGAAGGCCACTGTCGCACTGGGTGGGCCACACCCCCACCCCCAACACCGCGGGTCACAGTCCAGGCACCTGGATTAGTGGGGCGCCACGGGGTGCTTACTGCCCACACTGTAGCCCACAGGCGTACGGCTGTGACCCACCGGAAGGTCCCCAGGACCTTGCTCTCCCAGATGAGTGTTCCCGAGGGTGGCCCCTGGCCAGGTGGCTCCTCATCCTCCCCCACGGGAAGAATCTCCGTGGTGGGTCTGGAGGTCAAGGTCCCCCCTCCTCGGCGGTGGTTAGACCAAGAGAGGAACTTCCTGGCCACCACCAGCTGCTACCAAGCCTGGGAAGCCCCGTGGCCCCGCGGGCACAGCAGGTGGTTTACGGGAAACAGCGCCGGGCGCTTTCGGCCGGCCGGACGCGACTCCGCCCCCGCTGCGCACCCGGCGTGTTCCCGGAGGACTCGCTGCCCGGCGCTGAGCGAATGGGCCTCGTCGCGACCACCCCCACCGGCAGCCGCTCGGGGAAGGCCCTACACACCGCCGCAGATCTAAAAATGTCACTTTATTCTGCGCAATGAGGGGACGGGGAGAAGGGCCAGGCTGACTCGGGTCCAGAGGGGGAGGCGGGGAGGCCACGCTAGAAGTAGATGGAGTCAGCGCCTGGCGGGTCCTCCGTACCCCTGCCCGGTCCTGCGTCCGAGCCCGCGTCGCCGCTGCCCTCGCTGCCTGAGTCGCCCGCGCCGTCTGCTTCCGAGGCGGGCTCGTTGAGGACCACCACGTCAGCCTCTGCCCCGATGTCCTCGCCAAACCACACGGCCTTGTAGCCACCTTCAGGGCGCCGCTCCTTGGTCAGGATGGACCTGACGGCTGCAGGGTCTTCCCCATCCCGGGCCGCTGCTGGGGACTCGGGGACATGATGGAGGGTGGCAGGGCTGGGGGACGTGGGCCCCGGGGTCACAGGCTCTGGGGTTGGGGGCCGGCCGGGTCTGGGTGAGGGGCTAGGGGCCGGTGCCCAGTTAGCCTCCTCGCTGACGAAAGCCTGGTTGTCAAAGCCTTGGGGCTGGGGCTCCTGGGGCAGAGGGAGCCAGAGGTCAACCAAGCCTGCCCTGGCTTGGCCCAGTCCTCCCCTCCCCAGAGACAGGACACTAGTCCCTCCCTGTGCTCTGCCTCTCTCTGCCCCCTTCCCATCCTTTGGACTCCACCGCATCACTCCTCTCCTGGACTGACTCCTGGTTTCCATCCCGCAGCCTCTCCACTGCCCCCCAATCTGTTGCTCCGTCCTCTTGATGCCTATCTCGGCCTGCCTGTTCACTCTCCTCTGTCTCTCAGTTGGCCCTCTCCAGTCCTGTTCCCAACCCAGGGCCTCACCAGAGCTTTGCCAGAGCAGCACTTGAGTCGGTGGCCGTAGAGCTTGTGGACCAGGACCATGAGGGCGATCAGAGCCAGAAGGAGCAGCGCCCCCAGCACCCCACCCAGCGCCGCCATCTCCACTGCTGAGAAGCGCTGGTCCCCACTTGGCTTGTTTGTAGTGCTGCCTCCTCCTGCCCCAGACGTCCCTGCTGACACCACCACTGCCCCTTTACTGCCACACCCCAGGCACGCCCGTGCCAACCTGTGGCAAGCTCGGGACCCCCTGAGAACAAGCAGGCCTGGTTCTGGGGAGTGGCACTTTTGATCCCCCACAAAGGAGCTGTGTGTTCCCCAGGAGCCCGATAGGCCAGGCTCCTGAAGGGGGCGGGGAGAAGGGGGTCAGAGGCCACCAGTTCCAGGTGGAAGGCAGGGGGTCCAGTATCACAGGAAGGGGTATGAGGGCCATGTGGGGCCATTGGGGTGAACGGCCCCAGAATTGAGGGGTTCACTGGATCCCAAATCTGGCCTCTGTCCCGCCCTCCACACGCCTTCCCTAGTTCACGTCCTGGGCTCCCCCAGGACCTGTCTGTCCCCCAGACCACAGCAGACCTCTCCTTGAGGTTTCATGGTCTGTATGGTCACACCAGGCCGACCTGGGGCGGACCCTGCCCTACACTGGCCACCTAGAGTCAGGTGGCATAAGGGTGACTCTAGGGCAAATAGAGGTGCTACCTGAGGACCAGGGGGTCCTGCTGGGCCCAGGGGACGTCAGCGGAGAGGTTCCTGGTTTCGAGGTCTGTGCTGAGCCCCCACTGGGTGAGGCTGGTGTTGGGGAGGGGCTGGTTCCCGCACTGGAGGGCCCCCCAGGCATGGAGGAGGCAGATGGCCTCAGAGTTGTGCCTGAGGAGGGGTACGGGCCAGGACCCCCTCCAGAGCTGGTCGTGGAGGGCCCCTGAGAGGGTGCAGGGGGCCCGGGGACTTCCAAAGTGGTGCTGCTTGAGGGTCTGGTCGTTCCGGCCATCTCTGGGGATGTGGGGGAGTCGGGGGGGCCTGGAGCCAGGGACAGGGCTCGGGCTTGCCACTGTCCCCAGCCAGAAGCCCTCCCTGCGCCAACCTGGGACCCCCGGGAGGCCTACCTGTGGGGGCGGGCTCCTGTTCTGAGACTTGAATCTCCACGACTGTAGTCGCTGTGCCTGAGGTCACTGTGTTCTTGGCCTCAACCTGGGCAGAAGAGGGCTTGTCCCTCTTGGGCCCCACCTTAACCCCCGCCCCTGGAGATACTGCCCACCCCTCACCTCTGCATAGAAGACGCCGGTGTGCACCAGCAAGGCGTTGGTCAGCACTGCCTCCCCGTCCATTCGGAAGTTGGAGTTGTTGGTGATTTGATACGTGATGGCCGAGTTGAGGTCCTGGACACGGCCCCAGTGAGTCCTGGGTCCAAGCTGCTTCCCAAACTCCCCGAAGCCACCCCCAGAGGAAGGCCAGGCAGACCCAGGGACACGACGGTGCCTACTGGAAACTCAGGGTCCTGGGCCCGGATCCTCAGAGGCTGGGAAGGGGCAGCTGCATCCTTGACGGCCACGCCCACCCCAGAACCACGCGCCACGGTGCCGCGGTACAGGCTCTCGGGGAAGCGGGGCAGGCTCCCGTTGGCATCTCGGGCCTCCACCATGACCTGGGTCACGGAGTACCGGCCGTGGTCTGCCTGCTCACCCTGGGGGTGGGGGAGGCAGCAGTGACCAGCAGGTCCTTCCAGGGGAGCCCTGCAGCCTGCGGCCCAAGAAGGGCCCCTGGAGACCTGGCCTTATGCAGGCACTCACCTTGACCACCAGAAGGAAGGTCTTGGGGCTGGGGACACTCTTGCTCATGGTGAGGTTGCCTGTGCTGGCATCAATGGAGAATGTGCCGTCCTCGTGTCCTGGGAGGATGGAGAGATGCTTGGGCCCCGGTACCCTCCGGAGGCCTGAAGTCCCAGGGCCCCAGCTGGCTCTGCCCACGTGGCCAGCCCCCTAGAGGGGAGAGAAGCTGGGGGGCTGGTGCTCACTCACCCTTCATGAAGCTGTAGACAATGGGCTGGCTGATGGCCCAGTCCCCGTCCACGGCGTAGATGGGCCCGGGCTGCAGGACAAGGGCGCCTGGCTGCGGGATTGGGGAGGGGAGGGAATGCCGTGGAGCTGGTGCCGTGGCCTCGGGCCCCTCCCGCACCCCTCCAGGAGGTCTGGAGTAGCCCTGATGGGCAGCCAGGGACACAGTCCAGTTGTCCGGCCCCACTGCCCACCACACCTTCGGACCAATTGCTAATGAGCCAGTTTGCCCAAAGTCATTTGATTGATCTGAATGACATGTGTCTACTTAAGAGGCAGCCATGTGGGATGGACAAAGCTCACATAGAGGTCTGGGCCCCTCGCACAGGGCAGGGGCCCTGGTGGCTGAACCAGACCCCACTCCTCAGGAGCCCCCTGATATCCAGCCCAGCTCCCTACCCATTCACGCGGTGTCCAGGGAGCACTGTCTGGCTCTGCCTGAGGACAGCTGGGCCCATTCCCTCACTTGAATTTCAGAGGCTCTGTGCCCTCCTCACCACCGTGGGTTTGGGTGAGATTGGTTTAGGAAGGAACATTCACATGTGCTTGAAAATCACAACCAAATCTGGCCCCGTGGCAGCCAGGCCCCACGCCCTGCCTCTCTCTGTCCCCGGTACCAGTTTGTGGCCTGTGGGCACAGTCCCCTGGTACTGGGCTTGGATGCAGACGTAAGCGTCCGAGTAGGTGCAGGGCAGGAACCAGGGGGGCCGCAGGTCAGCAGGCTGCACTTCCAGGACCAAGGTGGCTGTGGCCGTGTGGCTGGGCTCCACATTCTCTTCCTGTGTGTCCTGCAAACAGCGCAGCCCTGCGGGTCAGGCCAGGGAGTCCAGGCAGGAGCAGCTTGCATAGGCACTTGAGCGTCTGGGACTCGGGCGGGAGTGGCCTGCTCACCCGCACCAGCAGCTGGAAGGTCATGTTCCGACACTTTTCGAAGTCCAGGGGCTGGTCCAGCCGCAGGGCTGGGCGGTTTGTACCCATCAGGGAGAAGAAGTCACTGGCACCCTAGGGCGGTGGGGGGACTCAGCCCGGAACCCTGGGAGGACGAGCATAGGTGGGGATGCCCAGAGGGAGGGGCCAGCCAAGGGCAGGGGTGAGGGGCACTGACCAGAGTCACTTCCTGGAGGGTATAGAACAAGATGTCATCTTTGTCAAGGTCCTGGGCCTCCAGTTCTGTCTCAGGGATGATGGTGGTATTCACTTTAGTGTCCTGGGGGCAGGGAGGTGGGAGATTGGTCTCGTCACGCCCCTGACCCCCATGGACCAACTCCCTCTGACCACCACCCTCTACCCTCTGGCTCCCACCCCGGGTTCTGATGCCCCAGGTGGCACCAGCCCTGTCCATCCCACTCACCTCAGGCACCTTCCAGACCCTGGCCACATACGGGAACTGGGGCGTGTTATCATTGACATCCAGCACAGACACAAACACCCTCAGCTGGGTCACCTGGAGGAGGGGACAGGGTCCCCGACCCAGCGGGGTGCACTCGTTCTAGGTGAGGGGTGCCGTTTCCAAGACAGCCCCCTGCCCTGGGGCTCCTGCTTCAGCAGGAATTACAGACTAGGAACAAAAAGCCAGTTAGAAAGCACAAAGGAGCGGATGCCCTGGGGAGAGTAACGCAGACGCTGGGGATGCAACCAGGGAGCCCCACAGGAGAGAACAGCAAAGCAATTGAACTTCCTCAAGCGTAAATCTCACAGAAAGCCAGGAGACCTATAGATTGAAAGAGACGTGAGAGAAACAGTGACATCAGGTGCACCAGGGGGATCCTGCTTGGATCTTGATTCACACAGGAAACTGAAAGACTCCTCCGGAACTGGGAAGCGCAGACAACAGATGTCGTTGTTCATGCTAAGGAGTCAGTCCCTGCCTTTTTCGGGGCTGACAGCGCTAACCCAGTGACAGTTAAGAAGCGTCCTTATCTCTGAGAGTCTCATCCCGAGCTATCTGTGGGTGCTGTGCTGTGATGTCGGGTGG
The DNA here is from genome assembly GCF_048773025.1 of Camelus bactrianus. Classification (NCBI taxonomy): domain Eukaryota; kingdom Metazoa; phylum Chordata; class Mammalia; order Artiodactyla; family Camelidae; genus Camelus; species Camelus bactrianus. The sequence continues at coordinate 452,213 of NC_133548.1, forward strand.
GGCACCCACAGGGCTCAGAAGGAACTGCTGAGCTGGCTGGGGTTGGGGGGAGGTGCTAGAGTTGCAGCAGAACAAGGGGGTGGGCGCCTCTCCCAGCAGGTGGGGGACGGTGAGAGGGAGCGGGTGGGGGCCAGGGCTCAGTGCCGCCCTGCATCTGTCTGAGTTATCTGGGCAGAGACTGGTGCTTGCTTTGCCAGGTAGGGTCATCTCCTGCTGTCTGGGGAGTGGACTGGGGTAGGCAGGGCCAAAAGGGGAGCAAAGAACCAGCTGGAAGGTGCTGGTGGACGAAGCCTGAGGTGGGGAGGTGGGGAGGCAGAGCCAACAGATTTGCTGGAGGACGGATGTGGGGAGGGGGAGGGGAGACTGAGCTGGCAGGGCAAGGCGCCTGCGGGGCAGAGGGCCTTGGGTCTCGAGCCGGGGGTGTCTGTGGGGAGTGTGATGTCCATCCGGGGCCGAGTTTATGCGTCTGCAGCTCAAGGCAGAGTCTGGCCCAGAGGAAGTGTGGGCGTTGCCAGCAAACTGGTGACACTTAAAAACTGCACTGCTGGATGAGGTCACCAGGGAGTGACCGTGGACCAGGCAGAGCAGAGCACAGAGGTCCAAGCGGGAACACTCTGACATCACAGGTGAGGGTGGGGACACGGGGAGATGCCAGGAGGGGGTCGGGGGTGGGACTCACCGTGGTGTCACCGCTTTTGCATTCCAGTTGTGCCTGCAGCATTGAGTTCTCCTGTAGGTGCGGGTGGGGGTTGGGAATCACCTGGCCAGCCAGCCCCATTTCACAGGTGAGGAGACTGAGGCCAAGAGCAGCATGTACTTGCCCTGGGTCCCCATCATCCATGCTGAGTCCAGAGGGCATCTGGCCCGGGGCAGCTTCGTCCCCTGAGGCCCCACCCTCTCTGGGCCAGCCTTCAGCCTGAGAGGCCCCCTGGGCAAACTGAGCCCCAGATATCCCCAGAGAGCCCTTCTCCATGGAGGAGTGTCAGCCCCTCCTGCTGCCCCCTCCCTGGGCACAACCAACCCAGGGCTGCTGTCTGCACCTCATAGTCAGGGGTCACGTTGAGAAACAGCTGAGTCCCCTGGATTCGAAATGCGAAGCGGGTGGACGAGGGTCCGAGGGTCACTTGCTGGCCCTCGGGGACGTAGATGTCAAGCAGGGGCTCACTGGAATTCGTGTTCTCCTTGACTTCGAAGACGGTCTTGTCCACCGAGCAGACTGGAAATCGGAGAAGAAGGGTCAGGCCTTCAGCCTCCTGCCCACCACCAAGCCCCCCTGCCGCTGCCCCCAGTACCCTGGGCCTGGGCTGTGGCCATGAGCAGCGGGAGCAGCAGGGCCCAAGTCCGCATCTTGGCAGCGGACGGCCTGAAGGAGGGTCTGAGACTGCCTGGTGTCCAGGACCCTCTGAGCAGCCGTGGCACTGGCGCAGTCTTTGCCTGGGCGACCTTCGCCCCTGCCAGGCACCGCCCCACTTTATGATCCTTTACGACCGGAGGACTGGCCTCCACCAAGGGGGATCCCGCTGGCCGTCCCCGGCCAGGCCCAGCCAACAGCCAGGAGGAGGGGACCTGGTGGTTCCCTGGCAGGAGCTGGGCCACATGCAGGGGCTGACAGGGGCTCAACCCAACGAGCCAAGACACGAGGCACTTTGAGAGCTGCGGGGGCACCAAGGTTCTGGGCGGTATAGGCTGGTGTGGGCTGGGGTGGGGCTGGAGCTGGGGTGGGCTTCTGTGTTTGCTGTACCTGCTCCCAACCCAGGCTGTCCCTCTGCCGGCTCCTCTGCCAGAATCACAGTGGGCACAGCTCCCAAGGCAGCCAGTGAGGGTCAGACCAGAAGTGCCCCCTCCAGGCCCACCTCCTCTCCCTGAGCCAACCCTCCAGGTCTGGAAGGGAAAAGCCATTTGTGTCCTCAGGACTCCCTGCCTGTCCCAGTAACCAGCTGGCCTCAGCCAGGTGGGCCAGGCAGGCAAGGTGATGGAGATGGCAGGGCTTTAGGGGGCTGGGAGGTCCTGGGGGGCCCTGGGTCCCAACAGAGAGGGGTCCTGGCAAGGGTCCTTGGCCCAGGCCCCCAACCACCCTTCCTCCGTCTTTCCTCGGCCCCCAAGCCCGTTATCTGGCAGAGGCTGCTAGGCGGGGTTGGGAGGGAGGGAAGGGGCTGCTGTGATGAGGGGTGGAGTCCTCCGCCTTCCCACCTCCCACTGCAGCGCAGGGCCTGAAAACACTGTCCCCGACACCCCTGGTGTCTGCTGGTGACCGCGCAGCCCTGCCTGTGCCAGTGGTCCTGCAAGGGCTCCAGGAGCTCCAGCACCTCTTGGGGCCTCATCCCAGCACCTCTTGGGGCCTCATCCCCGCCCCTGCTCCACAGACTCCTGGTGGGGGGAGTCAAGCCGCTCTTCCGAGACCACGTGGCCCAGACCTGCAGCCAGGATTCCTGCAGCCAGGATTCCTGCTCAGGTCCTTTCCCTGGGGGCGCCTACCTCCCCACATCATAACCACGCGGCCCCGGGACAGCAGCTGGGGATGTCTGAGCCCCCCAGCCCCTGAATCTTTGCTGAGTGGATGACAGGGCGCCCCGAGGACGCCCAGGGAGTTAAAGAAGCTGGAAGGTGAGACTCCCCACTGGCTTCCCAGGGTTAAAGGGCAGCTGGGTGTGGGCACAGCCCTAGAATCCAGTGGATGGTCCCTGCTTCCTGCCAACAGCCCTGCCCTGCAGTGGCTTTCTCCATGGCACCCAGATGGCACACAGAGCGGACTTCCAGGCCAGGGTCTGCATTCCTCCTTTATTGGTGCCACGTGCAGCCCTTCCACAACCTCCTCCCCCGACTCCCTCCCGGTCCAGGCTCCTCTTGTCCATGGAGGGGAGGATCCATCTTCCTCAGGGCCTCATCTAGGTCCCTCAGCAGCGGGGATGGCCGGCTCTGACATCATGACCCCAGCCCTCAGTCCAGGAAGCAGCTGGGGAGACCAGACCCGGTCCACGGGGGCCCTCAGGGACATCCTGCAGAGATAGCAAGGTTAGGTGGGGGCCGAGGGCTTGATGCTGGAGATCGCTGGCCACCTGGTGAAACCAGGCCTCCTCTGGTCCCCAGCGGAGACGGTTTCACCTTCCCAGGCCCCTGGCCCAGTGCCGCCCAGACCCAGGGTGCCCCAGGGATGGCCTGGGGCGGGAGGTCTTAACGCGGGGATGGGGACAGTGCTCACCAGGCCTGCAGGGAGGGCCTGTCCACCCACAGCAGGCAGAGGTGGCTCTCAGAGGACTTGGTCCAGGTGGTGCTGCTCTCTGTGTCCTGCTCGCTGCCCCCCACCCCAGATCAAAATTAGTCCTGGAGCTGGGGAGTGGTCACTGCTAATGTGGGCGCCCCACCGCGGGTCTCCCCGGCCCGCGGGGGGCGCCCGGCCCCTCACCTGCGCTTCCCTACCAGGCCCTGCAGAAGCCGCTGCAGCTGCGCGCTCTCACGCAGGCGGCTGAGCTCGCTCGTGAACGTCCCGTCCGAGTGTCTCGGGGCCCTGAGGAGGGGACGGGGCCGCGGACGGGTCAGGGCCGGGCCTTGGTGGGGGCCGGAGGAGCGGGCCTGGGCACCCAGGACCGCGGGCTCACCTGGGGGGCGCGGGGCGCGCCGTGCAGCCTCCGAGTAACAGCAGCAGCAGCAGCAGCAGCAGCAGCAGCAGGGCCCGCGTGGCCATGGTGGGCGCGCCGAGGCGGGGGCTGAGAGGCGGCCGGGCCGCGGCCCCTTTATAGGAGCGCCGGGCCAGGGGCTGGGGGCGAGGGGGTCGGCGCCGCGCCGGCTCCGCGCCGCCCGAGCCGCGCCCCATCGATCGCGCGGGAAGGTCAGGGCCGCCCCCCCAGCTGTTGCCCCGGCCGGCCGCCCGCCCCCACCGCCGCGGTGGCGCCCCTCGGGCGGGCCCGCGGGGCGGGGGCGGTGACTGAGACCCGCAGGGGAGCAGCCTGTGCGGAGGCCGGGCTTGGCCGCCCGGGGCCCGGGAGGGGCAGGCGCGAGGGGCCGGGCCGGGGCGAGGGCCGGGCGACCCGAAGCCGAAGCCGCAGGCCGAGTGACCCTTTCCCCCTGGCCGGGCGTGGGGCGGCGGGAGGAGCGGCGGGCAGGGGGGCTGGCGGGCCGCAGGGCGCCTGGGCATCTCTTTGCTTTTTCCCAGGCAGGAGAGACCTGCGCGCACTTCACGCTGGGGTAGGAGGTGGACGGACGTGCAGACGGAGGGTAGAGAAGGGGCGGGCAGCGGGAGTCGCTGGGTTGAGGAGCCTCAGGCCTTTCACACCAGCACCCACCAAGTCCTGAGTCGTAACTGACAGCGCTAGTAAACGGAGCTACAGGCTGGTTGTTCATGGGTCAAACTTCACATGCATTTTAAAAATAATCAGTAGACTTTTTTTTTTTAAGAGCAGTTTTAGGTTTACAGAAAAATTGAGCTGTAAGTACAGGGTATTCACACACACACACACACACACACACACACCCAGCCTCCTCTCCCCAACACCATGTCTTCATTTTGGACATTTGTGACAATTGATGAACCAACAGTAATGCATTATTAACTAAACCCAAAATTTACATTACGGTGCATCCTGGTATTGCACAGTCTATGGGTTTTGGCAAATGTACAAGTATCCACATTGCAGACAGGGTCACACAACGTTTCACTGCCCAGAAAACCCCAGGTGTTCCTCCTGCTCACCCTCCCCCCCCAACCCCTGATCTGTTTACAGTCGCCATAGTGTGCCTTTTGCAGAATGTTGTCCAGCTGGAATCATCCAGTCTGCATCCTTTTCAGATCTACTTTTTTCACTTAGTCATGTGCATTTAAGGTTCCTCCATGTCCTTTCATGGCCTGACAGCGCATTTCTTTTTAGCGCTGAATAATACTCCATGGTCTGAATGTGCCACAGTTTATTCCTCCATTCACCTGCTAAAGGACATCTTGGTTGCTTCCAAGTTTTGACAATTATGAATAAAGCTGCTATAAACATCCACGTGCAGGTTTTTGTGTGGACATAAATTCTGAACTCCCTTGGGTAAATATCAAGGAGCAAGATTGTTCAGTCGTGTGGTAAGACCATGTTTCACTTTGTAAGAAACCGCCAGACTGTCTTCCAAAGTAGCTGCACATTTTGCATCCACACCAGTCCAGGTGCAGTGGCATCTCACTGTTGTCTTCTTTACACATATTTTTAAACAGCTACTGTGGCCTCGTCTTGCACAAATTTGGCAAATTTAAACCCCTAAACTTTAACAGCACTGACCAATTAATTACATTCATGAGAACACTCCAAACTCCAATTACTAATTTAACCAGTCAGATTTCTTGGAACTTCAAACACTTAAGTGACCAGGCAGATCTTCATAAGAAAAATCTTACTATTAAAAAAAAATTAACATGCAGTGCAATGGACTTCTAAAAAATTTACATATGGTGAAATTAACATACAGTTAAAAAAATGAATTTTGACACAGGTATAGATTTGTGTAACTACCACCCCAATCAGGATACAGAACAACTCCACGACCAGAGAATCCCCTCCTGCTGCCCTGGGTGGTCACATGCACTGCCCTGAGTGACTTGGGTCACACCTGCTTGAGGTCACAGGAGCACAGAGGGACAGATTGAGAGTGAGATGGGTTCCAAGTGGGGGGCTGAGGCCAAGGAGAGGCGGGCTGTGTCCTGCACACACTGTGGCCGCTCACCCTCACGCTGGTCGCCCTGAAATGTGGCAGGTAAGAGCCCCACGCCCTGCCAGGCGACTGGAACCAGGAAAGAGATGCCTGAAGACCTGGGACACATGCAGCTCAAACCTTGCCTGGCTGGACACTGCTTTGAAACGCACAATGCGAGCCACACAAAATGCCACATCCCACCCACAGATTCAGGAGGAGCTGCAGGGGTTCTCAGGACTCAGGGCCCAGCTGGGTCCTCGTCACAAATGCACAGAGGGAAGTCAGCTTCTGTGAGCAGCTATGCAAGGCCTCAAATGGGACCTCACTCTGTGTGTGTGTGTGTGGGGGGGATTCCTCCTAATAGCCAGTTTCTGGGTCCAGGAGTCGCAGAGAGAATAAGCAGCTTTATTTTTCCAGAGTAGAAGGTAGGAGGGAGCATATTGGAAGCATGTTAATTTACCTCACGGAGACATACTTTGACTAAATAAGCAAAGCACAGAAAATATTCTCTACCCTTCCACTGAGATTTAAATGTCAAGTTCAAGTAAACTGTATCTACTCTCAGTTCTACCTTAGGAGGTTGTAGGAGGACATTGAAAGGAATGATTTCTCTCAAATCTACAACTGCTCCGCTCTTCCCTGCAAAATCCAGTGTGACATAGGCTACATCTGGCTGGATGCTTTCAGGAAGTGAGCCAGGGACCCACAGTCCTACAGTGTAAGCTTACTGTGGCCACCATGAACATCCCCTTTATTATCCTTGAGAATTAAACCCATGCAGACGTAGACCCGGCAGTCGGACGGGCTCCCGTGCGTCACTGCTCGGCTTCAGTCGTGGACCAGTGTTCTCCACCCCATCAACTGTCTCTCTTTTTTTCCAGCTAATTTTGGAGCAGATCTCAGAAATGTTACCATTTCATCTGCAAGGATTTCAGTATCGATCCCAAAAAGGCAAGGACTGTCAGGGGGAAGGGTACAGCTCAGTGGTGGACTGTGTGCTTAGCATGCACAAGGTCCTGGTTCAATCCCCAGTACTGCCATTAAAACTTTTTTTAATAAAATAATTAAATAAACCTAATTATCTCCCCCACCAAAACAAAACAAAACAAAACAAAGATGAAGGCTGTCAGTTGTCGACTCCCCCACAAAGATCACCAAGGAAACCTGCTGATCAAACGAAGCTGAGTTACCGAGGCTGAGCAAGGATGAACGTGAGCCCACAGGCCTGGGGATGGTTCGAATGGGGGTTGGGAGAAGGCTGTTATAGGGACTTGGGTTCAGGGCTCGGCTGCCTGAGGAAGGGTCTTTCAGAGCAGGGAACTGGCAGGGACTGAGGAAAGGCTGTGAGCAGCTTAGGGCTGGGAACACAGGGAGACAGCAGTCAGTATTAATCTGGTGAAACTCATCAGTGTTCTCCTACTTTGTGGGTGAAAGATGTCTCCCAGGTGTCACCTCCTGAAGCATCACTGTTTCACGTAGATCTGGAATTTATCTAGTACATGACGTGAGGTGGTGACTCCGTTTCTTTTTTTCTCTGTGGCTGTCGCCGATGTCCAGCGTTGGTTACTGAACAGACCGTACCTCCTCCACTGCCCTAAAGTCACTGTCACTGTGAATCAGCTGTCTGTGTACATACAGGTCTCCTTCTGGCCTCCCTGTAATAAGCCTTTGGCCCACCTGCCGTTCCTTGTACTGTCTTAGCTGTAATGCCTCAATTCCTTCACTCTCCTAATGACGCTATTTTATTCTTAATATCTAACTAATCAAATCCGTTCACCCTGTTTTTCTTCAAGAGTGTCTTTGTTGTTTCTGACCCTCTGCATTTCCATGTAAATTGTAGAATCTGCTTGTCAAGGTCGACAGGAAGATGCCGTTAGGAGATTGATGGAAACTGCATCAAGTTGCTAGCCCACTTCTAGAACTGTATCAAGCTGTGCCTTTGAACTGCATTTCCCCGATGATGAGTGACATGCGGCATCTTTCATGTGCTTCTTGGTCATTGGTGATCTTCTTTGGAAAAATATCTGTTCAGTCCTTTGCCCATTTTTAAGTTGGGTTGTTTGTCTTGTTGTTGAGTTGCAAAAGTTCTTTATATGTAATGGATATTAGACTCTTACCAGATTGATATTTAAATATTTTACATATATTTCACTCTCCTGATAGTGTCCCTTGATGCACAAATGACTTTAATTTTTATGAAACCCAATCATCTATTTATTGATTTTATTTGTGCTTTCAGTGTTATATTTAAGAAAGCACTGCCAACTCCAAGGTCATGAAGATTTGCCCCTAAATTTCCTTCTAAGAGTTTGATAGTTTTAGATCATGTATGTAGGTCTTTGATCCATTTTGAGTTATTTTTTTAAAATATTTTATTTTATATTATTTTTTCCCATTCTTTTTAATTGAAGTATAGTCAGTTTACAATGTTGTGTCAGTTCTGATATACAGCATAATGCTTCACTCATACCATTCTTTTTAATTGAAGTATAGTCAGTTTACAATGTTGTGTCAGTTCTGATATACAGCATAATGCTTCACTCATACACATACATGCATCTGTTTGTTTTCGTATTCTTTTTCATCATAGGTCACTACAAGATGTTGAATATAGTTCCCTGCGCTATACAGAATAAACATGTTGTTTAGCTATTTTACATATAATAGTTAGTACTTGCAAATCTTGAACTCCCAATTTATCCCTTCCCACCCCCTTTCCCCCCATAAGTTTGTTCTCTATGTCTGAGTCCATTTCTGTTTCATAAATAGGCTCATTGGTGTCTTTTTTTCAGATTCTACATAGAAGTGATATCATATCTTATTTTTCTTTCTTTTTCTGGCTTACTTCACTTAGAATGACAATCTCCAGGTCCATCCATATTGCTGCAAATGGCATTATTTTATTCTTTTTTATATGGCTGAGTAGTATTCCATTGTATAAATATACCACAACTTCTTTATCCAGGCACCTGTTGATGGACATTTAGGTTGCTTCTATGTCTTGGCTATTGTATATAGTGCTGCTATGAACATTGGGGTGCAGGTGTCTTTTCAAATTGTATTTTTCTCCAGATATATGTCCAGGAGTGGGATCACTGGATCATAGGGTAAGTCTGTTTTTAGTTTTTTAAGGAACTTCCATACTGTCCTCCATAGTGGCTGCATCAATTTACATTCCACCAACAGTGTAGGAGGGTTCCCTGTTCCTTCTTTGACTTAATTTTTGTATGTGGTATGAGGTAAGGGTTCAACTTCATTGTTTTGCTGGTGGATACCCAGTTGTCCCAACACCATATGTTGAAAAAACTCTCCCTTCCCCATTAAATAGTCCTGACAGCCTTGCTGAAAATCAGTTGATCACAGATGGGTGGGTTTATATCTGAGTCCGCAGTTCTATTCCATTGATCTTTGTGTCTGTCCTTAATGCCAGTACCATACTGCCTTGATTCCTGTAGCTTTAGAGTAAGTTTTGAAACTGGCAGCTGCGCCAAATTTTTCTTTTTCAAGATTGCTTTGGTTATTTGGGGTTCCTTGAAATTCCATATGAATTTTAGGATTGGTTTTTCCGTTTCTTAAAAAGTCTATTGGGTTTTGATAGGGAGCACATCAAATTTGGGGATTCTGTGGCGAGAAAAACTATCTTAACAATATTAAGTGTTTCAATCCACAAAGATTAGATTTACTTATTTATGCCTTCTTTAATCTTTTCCAGTAAATGTTTTGTGGTTTTCAGTGTACAGGTCTTTTCACCTTCTTGGTTAAATTTATTACTAAGTATTTTATTCTTTTTGATGCTATTGCAAATGAATTATTTTCTTAATTTCATTTTTGGATTGTTTGTTGCTAGGGTATAGAAATATAACTGGTTCTTTTATGTCAATTTTATATCTTACAGCATTACCAAATTTGTTCATTCACTCTAACAGATTTTGTTTTTGTTTGTTTGTTTTTTGGGATTTTCCATACGTAAGATCATGCCATCTGCAAATAAGAATAATTTTATTTTTTCTTTTTCAATTTTGGATCCCTTTTACTTCTTTTTCTTGCCTAATTGCTCTGGCTAGCACTTCCAGCGCATGTTGAGTAGAAGCAGCAGTGGTGGGTCTCTTTGTCTTTTTCCTGATCTCAGGGGGAAAGCTTTCAGTCTCTCATAATGGAATATTACGTTAGTTGTGTGTTTTTTATAGATGACCTTTATCGTATTGCAGAAGTGTCTTTCTATTCCCAATTTACTGAGTCTTTTTATCATAAAAGGGTGTTGGATTTTACCAAATGTTTTCTCTACATCAATCGAGATGATTAAATTTTCCTCCATTCTATTAATGTGATGTATTACATTGATTGGGTTTTGCCTGTTGAATCACTCTTGCATTCCTGGGATAAATCCCCACTTGGTCATAGTGTATAATCCTTTAAAAAGGCTGCTGGATTTGGTTTGATCATATTTTGTGGAAGGGTTTTGTATATATATTTATAAGGGATAGTTGTCTGGAGGCTTCTTGCAGTATCATTACTGTTGAGTTTCAAGTTCTTTATCTGTTTTGTATACAAATCACTTCCTAGAAATGTGATCTGTTGGTATTTTCCTCCATTGTGTGCCTGGAAGTTTTTAATTTTAATGAAGTCCATTTTATTGTTTCACTTGTAGATCACGCTTTTGGTGTCACATCTAAAAACTCTGCCTAATCCCTGGTCACAAAGATTTTCACCCCATCTTCTCTTCAAAAATTTTTATAGTTTTAGGTTTTACATTTAAATCTATGATTTATTTTGTGTTAGTTTCACCTGAAGCATTAGATCAAGAATTTTGGTGGGTTTTTACTTGTTTTTTGTTGGTTATGTTGGTGTGAGTCTCCTTGTGTGATTTCTATTCTCTTTCCTAGACCTTTGGGTCTGTCTGTCTGTCCAGCAGTCCCACATGGTCTTGATCACTGTAGCTACATAGAAATTCTAAACACCGAGCCACATGCCTCCTCCAATTTTATTCCTCTCTTTCACAGTCATTTTGGGTAATTCTGTTTCTTTTGTTTTTTCACCTAATGTTAAAATCAACTTGTCTATATCTATGAGGAATCCCACTGGAATTTTGACTGCAGATGCATTAAATCTATAGATCAGTCTGGGAAGAATTGGAATCTTTGCTTTGCAGAATCTTCCAGTTCATGAACTAGGTATGTCCCAGCATCTATTTAGGTTATTTATTTAGCCCCTGATTGTCAGCCCTGACGCCAAGCCCCTGGTGGCCGCAAGTCTAAACGTACTTTACACAAATCTTCAAAATACAAAAGCAAAAACTGACGTCGAGGAATAGAACTGAATTAGAGAAATATGAAAGCCCACAATTATACTCGGAGAGGTCAGCATTCTTTTCTCAGTAATTAACAGAACAGGTGGAAAACCAGCAAGGAGAGAGACCTGGAGACACTGACACAGCTCCCCACCCAGCAAGAGCAGATTGCATTCTCTCCAAGTGTATGCGGAACCTTTACCAAGACAGATTATATTCTGGGTCATAAAATCAACCTTAACACATTTAAAAGAACTGAGGTTCTACAAAGCATTTTTTTCACCATAATGGAAAGAAACTAGAAATAAACAATAGAAAGAAAAACAGGAAAATCTCCAAGCATTTGGAAATTAAACAACCTAGTTGTAAGCAATCTGTGGGCTGCAGAAGAACTCTCAGGGAAAGCACTGGAGATAACTGAGAACACCTACATGTGTGGGATGCATCTTAGAGGGAAATTTATAGCATTAAATACTTACGTTAGAAAAGAACTATCTAGAACAAATGGCCTTAAGAAGCTTGAAAAAGAACAAATTAGGCACAAAGCAAGCAGAAGGAAGGAAACAAAGAGTTGAAATCAGTAAAATTGGAAACACCACGACCACCGCCAACAAAAAGCTATAGAAAAAAATCAAAGAAACCAAAAGCTGGCTCTTTGAAAAGATCAGTAAAATCAATTAAACTCTAGCAAGACGGACCAAGAAAATAAAAAAGAAAGATACACTCTACAAATCTAAGGGATAAAAGAAGTGTCACCAGAGATCTTACAGGAATAAAAAGGATAATAAAGAACATTATAATCAATTCTAGGTCCTTAAATTTGAAAACTAACACCAATAGGCCAGTTTCCTGGAAGACAGACCACCACATTCACTCAAGAAGAAACAGCCTGAACAGTCCTATGTGCATGAAGGGACTGACTTCTTAGTTGAAACCCATCAAAGGAAACTCCAGGCCCATAGGTCTTCACCCGCAAATTATTCCAACACTGAAGGGAGAATTAATATCAATTCTATCCAGTCGTCCCTTGGTGCCCACAGGGGATTGGTTCCAGGAACCCCCACGGACATCAAACTCTGGGGATGCTCACGGCCCTTATATAAAAACTTGTAGTGTTTGCATTTAACCTCGCACATCCTCTTACAAACTTCAGATCTTACAATAGCTGACACAATATTACTGCTACATAAACAAGAGCGGCTGCAATGGAAATGCTATGTAAACAGCTGCCAGCACACAGCAAATCCAAGTTTTGCTCTTTGAAATTTTCTGGAGTTAAAAAAATGTGTTTTTTTGTTCCACAGTTTGTTGAATCCACAGATGTACAGCTGAGGGTACGGAGGGCTGACTATAATCTAGCATGGAAAATGGAGTTGAAGGGAGTACTTGCCGGTTCACTTTAGGAAGTCAGCATTGCCCTGGTACCAGAACCAGGCAGAAACAGGCAGAAAAGGCAAGAAGCACAGACCAGTGTCTTTCATGAATATAGGCACAAAAATCCTTGACAACAATTACCAAAGTGGATCTAGCAATATACAAAAAGGACAGTACATCATGACCAAGTAAGATTTATGTCACAAATGAAAGGCTGGTTCACCATTCAAAACTCAGTCAATGCCCTTCACCACATCAACAGACTAAAATAAGAAAACTATGTAATCACCTCAATAGATGCAGTAACAGTATTTGACAGAATTCAACATCTGTTCATGTTAAAAACTCTCAGGAAACTAAAAATGGAAGAGAACTTCTTTAATAAGGAACCCAGAACCACAGCTAACAGCATACTTAATGGTGAAAGACTGAACATTTTCCCCATAAGATTGAGAGCAGTCAAACATGACTGCTTTTGCCATTTCTGAACAACACTGTATTCAAGTCCCAGTCAGGAAAATAAGAGGAAAGAAGAAAGAAGGAAGGAAAGAAAGAGAGGGAGAGAGAGAGAGACAAACAAGAAGGTCCTGCTGTGGAGCACAGGGAAGTATGTTCAATATCTTGTAATAACCTGAAATGGAAAAGAGTTTGAAAATAGTGTGTATGCACATACGCACATGCATATAACCTGAATCGCTCGGCTGCACACCTGAACTAGCACAACACTGTGCATCAGCTATAGTGCAGTTTCTTAAAAGAAAAGAAAGGAAGGGAGGGAGGAAGGGAGAGTCATCCAGTGCTGCGCCCAGCGCACCACGGGACCGTGTCTGAGGACGGGTGACGCAAGACTTACGAAACAAAGAGACAAAGTAAAGAGCAAAGATGGGACCAGGGGACTCAAGGTCTCGTGGATCTAGAGCCCCGAAAGCCTGGTCGACATCATATTTATTAGGAGTACACAGCTCAGAAAAAAAATGCGATCAAAGAGGTGGGGCTTTAGATATTCCATGCCATAAGCACTAAGTTCTGCTTGCTGGTTAGCTGATTCATTTCAGGCCCATCCCTTCCAGGAACAGCCACCCCGGGTGTGCAAAATTTCTGAGTCTATCCTGTCACTGCCTCTGGGACATCTCAAGATAGCAAATACTTCCCCTGGGTTCAACAGCAGCAGTTTCATGCCAGAACAAAGTTCTGTTAGTGGACAATCTGGCTTTCCAAGACTGTCCATTGTTTTTCCCTGAGGAAATATCTGCCCTCCTTCGTGCCCTTATGGTCAATGTCAGGATTGCTCCTCACAAGTTTTCTTCAGCATAATACGTGCTATAGGTCTTATACTGCACAAAACATTAGAACAAAGCAAGCACGTGCATTTTAAGCAAGCAAGTGTCAATATAGTCGTTTGAGCTCATGGAAGTTTAGGAGTGGCTTCTTTTCTAGCTGCTTGTTGTCCAGCAGCTTGTTTCCCAGCAATCCAGATAAGAAGGAAAAAATAAAATTATCGCTATTCATGAACAAGATCATTGTCTATGTAGAAATTCTGAAGCTATAAAAATTCCTTGACTTAATAGTGAGTTCAGAACATTAAAGGACACAAGGTCAATATACAAAACTCAGAGCCTAAACATGAGCAGAGAACAACTGGAAACCAAAGGTTTCAAAAGCACAACTTACAATTGTGCCAGAAAACACAAAATGCTTGGGTATAAATCTTACAAAGTACGTGCGGGATCTGTGTGCTGAAAGCTACAAAATACCAAGGAAAGAAATCAAAGAATATCTAAATAAATGGAAAGCTATACTATGTTCATGGACTGGAAGACTCAACATTTGTTAAGATGTCAGTTTCCCCCAAATAGCTGTATAGATTCGGCACAATCCCAGCCAGACTCCCAGCAGGACTTTCTCGTAGCTGTCTGCAAGCTGATTCTAAAACTCACACACACAGACAAAGGAAGCACAATGGCCAACATTCTGCAAAAGAACAAATTTAGAGGGTCCACACGACCTGATTTCATGACTTGCTCTAAAGCCACAGAAATCAAGACTGCATGTTTCTGTCAAAGTCAAAGACATGCAGACAATGGAACTGAGTAGACAGTCAAGAAATAGCCCCACACCGATATGAGCAAGTGATTTTGGACGAAAGTTCAAGGGCAATTCCATGCAGAGAAGGCAGTCTTTTTAACAAGTGGTGCTGGGACAATTAGACATCTATAGGCAAGAAAAATCAATCTATTAATCAATCAATCACCTCAGCTGATTCCTTACACACACAAAAATTAACTCAAATACAGTTAGGAGAATGAACAGACAAGCTACAGTCTGGGAGGAAATACTTTCAAGTTACATACCTGACGCACACACCTCATTTTAGTGTGCAATGACATGTCATTGTGGGTTTCATTGTCATGTTCCTGATCACTAAGGATGTTGAGCACTTTCTCATATGCGAATCGACCATTAGGATACCCTCTTTAGTAATGTGCCTGATTCAAGAACTTTGCTTTTGCTAATACGGGATTGTCTATCTTGTTGATCTCACAGAGCTCTTCATATATTCTGGATTGGCATTCTTTATCAGAGATCTATATTGCCTACATCCTTTCCCAGTCTGGTTTGCCTTCTCATTCTTTTTTGTTTGTTTGTTTGTTTAACTAGTTTCTTTTTTTTTCTTTCTTTTTTTTAATTTGAGGTAACTCCAAATTGCTTTTATTTATTTATTTATTTATTTATTTATTTATTTATTTATTTATTTAGAGAGGGGGAGGTAGTTAGGTTTACTTATTTATTTGTTTTGGGAGGAGGTACTAGGGATTGAACTCAGGACCCTGTGTATGCTAAGCACATGCTCTACCACTTGAGCTATACCCTCCCCTACTGCCTTTTCACTCTTAATGGTGGCATGTCTGGGGACCGGGAGAGAGATTCCAAGCAGATTGGAGGCTAGGCTGGACTCATCACTTGGCACCCAACCCAAGATTACAGAGGCACCCCTGCCTTGGACTTCCATCCTGTGAGAGAAGCTTCCTGCCCTCGTCACCAGTGTTGAGTTCTCTCGCTGCCTGCCCCTTTACTAATGCACATGAAAGGGACTGAGGGGCTGAATGCGCCCCGGACCTAGGGGCCTGTCCACAGCACGTCCTGCACACACCTTTCTTTCATCAGACCTCATGTGATATTGCCGCTTGTAAGTATCATTACAACATCTATCCTTTCTCGTAATTTTTTTTTGGAGGGGAGGTAATTAGGGTTAGCTATTTATTTTTTGGAGGAGGTACTGGGGATGGAACCTGGGACCCTGTGCGTGCTGAGGATGCGTGCTGCCACTGAGCTGCACCCTCCCCTGATCCTTTCTCTTTACTGCACACACCGTCCTTGTTTTCTCTTTGCTGGACACGCTGTCAGGCCATCTGATTGTCCCCTGTGTCCCTGGTGTCTTTGAAATCAGGATCCTTGTTTCCTGCAACACCTCTGTGTTTCAGGTCCATCCTGAGTTTTCTGGCCCCCCCCACGGTGGAGGGAGTCACCAAGGAAAATGAGGGGCTAGGGTGTGAATTAGATGGTCCCACTGAGGGGTGCAGCTACATGGCCCACTTCTTGGCCCCTTCGGTGACCAGACTCCGGGCTGTGAATGAAAATCCTTGCTGTACGTTTTCCTTGTATGTTCTTTCTGTGCACTTTTATAACCTGAGAGAGGACGGTCTGGGCTGACCGCTCTGCCAGCTCCCAGTGTCCCGTGGATCTGTCCGACCATGCATCTTTACCTGCGCGGGTCTGGGGCCCTGAGCCCCGAGCCCCTTATGCCCCCACAGTCACATGTTGGCAGGTGGGGGTGACGGGCCCCTGGGGGCCCCAAGCTCAGCCCTGGGAGGGCGGGAGCACCACACCCAGTGCCCCAGGGAGGCCCCAGGTCTCGTGAGTCTGTGGGAGACGGGGGTGCAGGGCAAGAGGCTTCTCATTGGGGCATTTTCTTTTCTCCGCGAGGGTAAAACACATCTAAAGAGCACAGATAAACTCCCTGTGGGCTTATGACTGCCTTTCCTCCGGCCACGGCCTTTCTGGCTCTGTGAGGGGAGCACCACCTTCCAGGTTTAGAGGGGCGCACAGCCGACTCAGGGCCTCAGGCTCGCAGGCGATGGAGCCAGGATTCGGGTGGGCCGCTCAGCTGCTGGCGGGGACAGAGGCTCAGGCAATGGCCAAGGGTGGAGAGTGACTGAGTGTGGTCCCCATGGGTGGAGAGGCTGCTTTGAAGGACGGGGTGCAGGGCCGAGGGCTGGGATCTGCAGTCACTGCAGGGGATGTGAATGGGCCCGAGAGGTCGGGCCAGGTTGGGTGCTGAGGGTGAAGGGGTGAAAGGGCACCCAGCTAGCGCCACTGGCCATCGCGGAGCCCGGAGGGAGCCTGCAGGAGGGCCTAGGGCTCGGGTCGCTTGGCGCCTGGCGGAACTGGCCTGAGAAGCATGTTCTCCCCACGCCACGTGAACGGAGTAGCGTGAGAAACAGCCTCACCCCGCCTCGAGGGTCTCCAGGAGTGTCCTTGAGGAGGAGGCGCCCAGCTTGGGCCCACGCAGGGACCCGGGTTCTCTGGGGCCGGGTGGGATGGCACTGGCGTGCGTGCCCGAGTGTCTCAGCGGGGTGGTCCGGCCGACCTTCCCTCCCTGTCGCATTATCGGGGAGCCGACCCGCGCGACCCGCGTCCCCAGCCGACCCTTCTCTGCACGGAGCATTGCTGGGCCCGCCCATGCCAAGCACCTCGCTTAGCTCGGATCTCTTTGGGCCACTGGGTTTGTCCACCTGCCCTTCTCTCAGGGCGCATAAGTCCAAGACGGGCAAAGGCTGGGCGCACCTTAGCAAGCCCCGGGGTCCACCGAGCCGGGCGGGGCCGGACGGGACTAAGGCCGGGCTGGGCGTGCCCGAGGGGCGGGGCTCCGGGTTCCCGACCTGGGCACTGTCCGCAGTGCTGAGCGCCCGCCGGGGCGCGCGGGGCGGTGCGCCATGGGGAACCGCAGCTACGCGGACGCGGCCGGGCTGCTCGCGGGGCGCGGGCCGGGCACGGGCGGCGGCGTGGAGAACCCGGGGGCCGCGGCTGCGCTGGCGGGGGGCGTGCTGCTCATCGGCGCGGTGCTGGCGGGGAACACGCTCGTGTGCGTGAGCGTGGCGGCCGAGCGCGCCCTGCAGACGCCCACCAACTACTTCATCGTGAGCCTGGCGGCCGCCGACCTCCTACTCGCCCTGCTCGTGCTGCCTCTCTTCGTCTACTCCGAGGTGAGCCCGCGTCACGACCGCACGCTCACCCCTTACCTGCTCCCTGTCCCCTGTCCCAGTCCGCACCGAGGACCCGGCGCGACCCTGACGCTTGGCCTCTCAGGAACCTTGAGCTGGGCACTGCGCCTGGTCTCAGGACAACCGGAGCCTCCGTTCTCTCCGAAGCCCGCTCCCCTCTCCCATCTCGCTGTCCGTCTGTCCACTTTGCTGTCTGTCCGCCCTCCCTCTTCTGACCCCTCTTCTCCCTCCCTGTCTTGGTGTCCACTACGCAAGAGATGCTTCTGTCCTTCAAGCCAGAGACCCCAGAAACAGATGACTTTGGCAGTCCAGCCATCCATCCACCCTCCTCAGCTGGGCTCCACTCCCTCAGGGGAGCCAGCTGGACAGACGAGCAGATTCAGGCTCACCCCCATCCCGGCTCCCCTGGGGCACAAAGACACACACATCACTGCACGAGGTCACAGCCAAGCACGACCAAACACATGCACACCAGCAAGCCTCACAGGAGGAGACCCTCACTCACGCAGGCTCGTCCCACAGAGGAAAGGATGCTCAGCTGCCGGCGGCTGCAGGGCAGTGAGCGAGCACAGGTGGAAGGAGGGGACACCTGGGCCTGACAGCGGGACTGAGGAGAGGGGCAGGCGTGGGGCCCAGGAGCCTCCACCCCCAGGTCAGGTTGGGCCCCTGGACGGTCCTGCGTGGTGCCAGCCCTGTGTGCTGCAGTCAGGGCAGAGAAAAGCTGCTTAGAGCTGAGTTGGGGACACAGTGTCCTGGGCTGTGGGGGAGGGGAGGCTAGTTTTTTCCTATGGTCGCCACGGTGAGTCTGGGCAGGGCTGGGGCAGAGGCTAGCAGGACAAGGACACGCATGACCTGCCACTCCCCACAGACAGACGTCACAGTGACGGCTCTTAAGCTCCTAATCGTCCCAAATCAGCAGGAGGGGATTTAGAAGGGGAGTGGCTGTCTGCTCCTTTGCCCTTGGTGGGAGTGCTAGGTGCCACATGGCAGACTTTATATCTCGTAAGTCATTTGTCCTCAGGATAAACACGTGGGTGCATTCATCACCCCTATTTTACGGATGGGGGGACAGAAGTGAAATGACTTCTCCAGAGTCCCAGAGCAGTGACAGTTTCAGTAGACAGGCGACTCTTAGCTGTCCGCTGAGGGGAGAAGGGGTGCTGGGCTCCCGCTCCAGGTGGAGGGTCCCCACCCGCACAGGGAAGGGGACAGTACCCTGAGCCCCACACCATCAGAGACGACAGTCCTCAGGTGGCTACGCCCCCAGGATCCCCCTGCCCCCAAGGCCTTTCTCAGTTCTGACAGAAAGGAAGGGTAGTCCTCTTGGTGCCCATCTGGTGGGGGGTAGCATGCCTCTGGCTGTCTCCCCTTCCCCTCACCCCTGGATGTTCAGCCCTGTTCTTCTCCCCCAGAACAGTGGGGCTCAGAAAGACAGCTCAGGCAGCGTGGCTGGGGGGACATCAGCGGTCTCGATCTATTGTCTCTGAGGGGGCCCCCACCTGCGGCCCAGGTCCAGGGTGGCGTGTGGTTGCTGAGTCCCGGCCTCTGCGACGCGCTCATGGCCATGGACGTCATGCTGTGCACTGCCTCCATCTTCAACCTGTGCGCCATCAGCGTGGACAGGTAGGCCACCACCCACTGGCCCATCCCCCGCCTCCCCATCCGCCCGCCTTCACCGTGCTCCCTGCAGGTTCGTGGCCGTGGCGGTGCCCCTGCACTACAACCGCCAGAGCCACGGGGGCCGCCAGCTGCTGCTCATCGGTGCCACGTGGGTGCTGTCGGCGGCTGTGGCGGCGCCCGTGCTGTGCGGCCTCAACGACGCGCAGGGCCGCGATCCCGCCGTGTGCCGCCTGGAGAACCGCGACTACGTGGTCTACTCATCCGTGTGCTCCTTCTTCCTGCCCTGCCCGCTCATGCTGCTGCTCTACTGGGCCACGTTCCGCGGCCTCCGGCGCTGGGAGGTGGCCCGCCGCGCCAAGCTGCACGACCGTGCTCCCCGCCGGCCCAGCGGCCCCGGCCCGCCGACCCAGGATGCCCCCGCACCCTCTGACGCTGTCCCACCCCCGGACGCCATTCCAGTCCCCGACACCATCCCCTCTCCCGATGCCATCCCACCCACCGACTCCATCCCGCCCCCGGAGTCCATCCAGCCCCCCGACAGTGTCCCGGCCCCCGATTCTGATTCCATCCGGGTCCCCAATGACGCCAAACAGGTCCCTGGCGTTACCACACCCCCTGGCACCATCCTGCCCCCTGTCTCCATCCCCACCCCTGGCTCCACCCCGGCCGAGCCCCAGCCGCAGGCCTACAGGAGACGAGCCAAGATCACGGGCCGGGAGCGTAAGGCTATGAGAGTCCTGCCCGTGGTGGTCGGTGGGTACCGGTCCCAGGGCTGTGGGCGGAGGGGCAGACGGCAGAGCCCAGGGCCAGCAGCACTGGGACTCGCTCAAGGCTCCCCCAACCCCTCCCCCAGGGGCCTTCCTGGTGTGTTGGACGCCCTTCTTTGTCGTGCACATCACGCGGGCGCTATGTCCTACGTGCGCCGTGTCCCCGCGGCTGGTCAGCGCGGTCACCTGGCTGGGCTACGTCAACAGCGCCCTCAATCCCGTCATCTACACCATCTTCAACGCCGAGTTCCGCAACGTCTTTCGCAAGACTCTGCGCCTCTGCTGCTGAGCAGACGCCCACCCGCCACAGTTCCCCTGCCAGGACCCAGCCTTGCCTGGGGCTTTATAGGCGGAGTTAAACAGATCCCAAACACCAGCCGGGATGGCTTCTGGCAGCAGGGCGGGGCAGTGAGGCAGGGAGGAGGAGCCTTTACCCCTGGTGGAGCCCAAGCCTGCACTGACCACCCCCCATGGCCAGTTAACCCTCCCTCTCTCCCTTCCTCCCTCCCTCTCTCCTTCCTTCCTTCCTTCCTTCCCAGAAAGCCCAGAAAACAGACCCCACAGAGCCAGGTCCTGGCTCTGGCCCTGGGGTGGGTGGGGAGGCTCCGCCCAAGGAGAAGTCTGGGGCACAGGGGAAGCCCTTGCCTGGAAAGGCTGTCCCCAGCTCATACCCTTCCCTTACGAGCTCCCTCCCCTATACATCCTGCCCGCTGCTGCCCACCCCGACCCTGACGGCTGTTCCCAAGCCAGCAGCCTCCTCCCCGCATCCCAGTGGCCCCACTCCACTGTCCCTGCAAGACACAGCTGAGCTGGCCCTGCCCACTGCTTTGGCAGCTGCCTTAAGGTCAGAATACAGCTCACTGTCAGCTGCTGACCTGACCCTAGAGGCCCAAAGCCTGGAGGCGGCCTGGGGTGCGGGGTGGTCTCATGGAGGCAGCCTCCCTCCAGGAGGGCTCGGGTGAGAGCAGGGGCGCCGCCCCTCCCCCACCCACAGTGTGGCCCCTTCAACCAGAAACAAACCAGCCCGCCGGGGGCGCAAGAAGCACGGGAGATGCGAAGCCGCTGCGCCCCAGGGCTGTGGCTGAGCATTCCTGTCCAGGACACTGCCTGTGACCAAGACAGTCACTGCCAGGTGCTAAGTTCCCTCTAAACATGAGAAATGGGCTGTGAGGTGCATGGCATGGGGCCTCACCGTGTTAAAATATTTCTGGAGGGGCCACCCCTCCCCATCTCTGGGTGATGACCCTCTCCTGCTCAGGGTCTCAGCTGCTGCCTCCTCCGAGAAGCCTCTCCTGACCACCCCCCAGGACCAGCCTGTCCCTGGGAGAGGCTTGTCCTCAGGGAACTAAGAACTGGGGGCTGATGCTGATGAGGGGTGCCGTGTCCTTGTGCCCCCCAGCGTCTGACACAAGGTGGGAGTGGGGGGAACCTGGCAGGACCCCAGCTCTGGTCGCCACTTCAGCTTCCAGCACCTTCTGGCCTGTGAAGCAGGACTGCTGCAGCGGACACCTGGGTCCCCCCAGGAGGGGCCCAGGTGGCATGACCTCCCCTGGGCCAGACGCCTGCCCCGGAGCTGGGCTTTGGTCCCTCCGGGAACCTCAGACCTGAAGTACAGACCAGGGAGGCGGCCACTGGGCTGACAGCAGGGTCAGGGCTGGAGAAAGGGGCCCTGACTGTGGCCCCTGCTGTCCATTTCCGTTGCTCATGCCACATGAGCCTGAGGGCCTTCTGTGGTCACTTCCGGTGGTCAGAGCTGGCTTCTGCTGCCTCCAAGAGGGTCTCAAGCAGCACATACTTGCCAGCTGGCCATGGGGACCTGCTGCTCTGCCCACCCCACCCGGGGGTCCACATGCTCCTCCTATCTCTTGTATGCCAGGGGAGCTGCTAAGAGGGCTGGGCTAGGGGGTGCACCTCATCTCAGGAGCAGAGCTGAGGATGGGATGGGACCTGCTCATGGTCCCGCAGTGTCCCGGCCACCTAGTGGGAAGACTCCTGTGACCCCCAAGAGGGGGACAGGTGGACATGGGGGACAGGTGCAGATCCACGGAGCCTGGCTGACCTGGAGGCCCCAGTAGGCCCCAGACTGTCCCTACACACTGGAACAGGCCCACTGTTCTGAGGGTCACCCCAGCCTGCAGCTCCGGGAGCCTCAGCTCAGAGGACCTGCACTCCCACCGGCTGACAGAGCCGGCCCGCTCTGCCCCTCCTGCTGCTTCTGGCAGGAGACGCGGAACTGCGATGATGCTGATGCACCCTTGGCGCCCGGACAGCGATTTCCAGGAGCCACCTGATGTCCAGGGTGACGTGGAGACAGCTTCACAAGCTCCAAAATGATATACTTTGGAAAACCAGGCCCAAAATGTGCGGCCCGCCCCCCAAGGTTCTATTTTAAAGAAAATGTGAGGAGGAAGCGGCCCCATGGTCCCAGGAACCATGCCCCGCCAACAGCTTCCCTGCAGAGCCTGGTCCCAGGGAGGCTGCTGCCCAGAGCTGCCGCGGGCTGGGACCAGGATGTCTCCCCGTAGGCCACGCGTCCGCCAAGTCGCCGCTCTGGCATTTCCAGGTTTGGGGGGCCCTTCTCGGGACAAAGCCCTTCACCAACCCCTCTGCCGAGGCTGCCACGGCCCCGCTCCCCGCGTCCTCACCTTCCCGCCCCCTCTGCTCTGCAGACCATCCCCCCACACCCTGCAGGGCTGGGCCCCTGCAGGCTGGAAAGGCAGGAAGAGGAAACCAGCACAGGGGCGTCACAAGCACTTGTTACATGAATGAAACCCAAGTAAACCCGCTTCATCCACAGAGGCCGCCTGGAACGAGGCATGGGGGCTCCTGGAGAGCCAGGCTCGGCCTGGGGAGATGGGCTCCTGCGCTCACACCCACTTCCTGCCGGGTCTTCAGCCACCCCCTCAGCTTACTGGGGAGCCAATGTCCCCAGAGGCAAGTGTCCACGGGCTGTGGACTCAGAAGAACCTTCTGGAAGCAGAGAGAGAGAATCTTTCCACTCGGTAGTGGTGTCGACGTGGCAGACAGTGCTGCAGAGGTGGCGTCAGTCAGTTCAAGTCTGTGAATTAGTCTGAACAGCGGGGCTGCGTCAGGCTGCCCTTGAGGGATCCTTCCGCTGCACGGAGCCTCCGCCTTCTCCCCCGACGCCCTCCGGGCACAGATCAAGTGATGCAGGCCTAGGGCTCTCCTGGAGACTTGGGTTCCCGGGATGGCCTGCGCAGCAGGGAGGGGCCGGGGTCTCAGGCGCAGAGGGGAGGAGGCACCTCTTCCGGGTTACACTCCAGCCCCGCCAGGGAGGCCGCAGGTCCAGACACCGCGTCACCCAGAGACTGCACGGGGGCTCGGCTGTCCCGGCTGGCGGCTCCAGGCCTGAGGGATCCTGGTGTAGGGGCAGTGCCCCGCCTCCCAGCTCCTGGATGGATGGAGGGCTGCAGGCCGGCCTTGCCTGACCCAGTGGGCAACGCACGTTCCGAGTCCGGCGTCCGAGCTGCGCAATCAGGCCAGTGAAAGCGAGCCCCCCACCCGGCATCAGGGGTGGGCGCGGGGCATCAACTTTATTGACAGACACATATGTACACGCGTGTTACAGGACACCACACACCGTAGGGAAGACCAGATGCTCATGATCCAGGGGATAAAAACAGCACCGTGAGCGGCGTCCACCGGCCGCACCGGAGAGGCCGTGCTCCGCCCTTCCTCGGGGCTGGCAGCAGGCGTCCACTTCCAAGGGCGCCGGTCACTCAGTGTCCGCTAACAACTTGGCCAGCAAGTTTCTTCTCCTCCTTCTCAGCATCCCTGCCATCCTGGGGTCCTTCCCGTGCCAGGCCTGCAGCCCTTACACCGTAACCTTCTCCATCACACCCTCGGCGACGTGGACCTCGTCCCCCTGGACAGTGACAGCAGCCGACTGACCACACATGTGCTGGTGGTCCTTCCAGTCCTGAAAGGAAGGACAGACCCCGGGTCACAGGAGCTGCTACCTCCAGGGCAGGGCCTGAGCGGGGCCCCCACGCAGGTGCGCCCAAGCCCCCGTGGCTGGACTCCAAGCCCAGTGCCTCCCACGCCTCCCTCGTGTTTAAGGGACCAGCCCAAGAGGCAACAACCAGGATGAGCCCTGAAACATGGCCACGCTCTGACCCTGCCATTCCCTCTCAGGGACCGAAACACAGTCACCACACCTGCAGAGATGCTGGTGGCCGAGGTGGCTGTCTGCCTCGAAGCTGGAGCCGCCAGGTGTCCACAGGGGGGCGGGCGGCTGTGGCCCCAGGAAGCTTGGGGAGGACGCCCCCCACCCCTGTCAGGGCAGGAGCTGCTGTTGCCTGTTCACAGGTGGGAATTGGAGCGGAGCTCCAGGACCAGGGCTCTGGAGGCCCGATGGTGAGGTTAGGGTTTGACAAAAAATGACAAGACACACACATACAGAAGAACGGAAACAGTGCATCCAAATGCTGACAGGGCGATTTCCTGGGTACCTTTGTGCTGTTCTGTGTTTTTTAAGTTTTCTATAGTAAGTGTGCCTTACTTTTATAATAAAGTAAAATTTGAAATCATGACGGGCATACCTGGGAGAGACCATGGGTTCAGTTCCAGAATAAAGTGAACATTGTAATAAAACAAGTCACGTGAGTTTTTGGGTTTCCCAGGGCTGATAAAAGGTGTGTTCACACGACACTGAAGTCTGTCAGGTGTGCAACAGCGTGGGTCTAAAAAATCACTGTACAGACCTTCATTCAAAAACAGCCCCTTGCTAAAAATGCTGACCACCACCTGATGGCACAGGGCTGGCACAGGCCTTCAGTCTGTGAAAACACCAATGCCCGGGAAGCTCGGCAACACGAGGGACGCCTGAGTGCTACAGAAATAAATTTTTAATTTGAAAATTGTCTGGAAACAGACTATGTAAATCCATACAGTGTGTAAAATTTCACACACGCAAGTCTCAAGTTCACAGTGTTTCACACCGCACATAAAAGTCAACCCAGTATTACCCGTAAAAATGAGAGCGCAAATGACACATGTTCCAGCAGCGAGCAGGCGCCTCCCCCAGCCCTGAGTCAGGCAAAGGGCCTGAGGTCGGACACCAGCAGTGCGATCTAAGTTAAAGCCTTTTTCTTTATAAACTAGACTCCATCGAAATTAAAACAACTTTTGCCCTGCCAGTGACACTATTAAGAAACAGACAAGTCACAGAGTGGGAGAAATTACTTGCAAATCACATTCTGATAAAGCACTTACATCCAGAATACACACACAATTCTCCGTACTTGACAAGGAGAGAAGCAATCCAATCCAAAAACGGGCAGAAGATTTGAACCGACGCTTCCCCTAAAAGATATTCAGCTGCCAATAAGCACGCGAACCATGCTCAGCACGGCTGGTCACCAGGCAAATGCAGCCAAACTCACTGTGCCACAGTGCCACACCCACCCGAGAGCTCTGGCCAGAGACGGGCAGGTGCAGTGGACGGGGGCGCACGGACCCTCCCATCTTCACTGAGGGGAAGGGGGTCCTTAAGAAAGTGAAATCCACCGCTAGGTGTCCAGCCAAGACAAACAAAAACCTATATCCACCCCAGAACTCGTCCGTGAATGTTCCCAACAGTCCTACGGCAGAGACCGCTCAGATGTCCACCAGCTGTGAACGGGAGGACAAGGCCCGTCCACACCGTGAGTTCTCAGCTGTGCCCAGGCTCCATACGGACGAACCCTGGAGAAACACTGACAGAGGAAGCCAGATGCAGGGGACCACATGTTCCATGGCTCCTGTTACATGAAACATCCAGAAAAGGCAAGTGGACACAGAAAGCATTTTCGTGGCTGCCAATGGCTGGGAGTGTGGGCCCGGGGGCTCTGCTGGAGGGAGGGAATATTCTAACACTGGACTGCAATGTCTGCACAACTGCAAACTTACTAAGAATCACTGATTGCACCTTATATTTAGTGGGTTTTATGGTATGTAGATTTTGCCTCAGCAAAGATGTAAAACACACACACACACACACACACCCCTCCTGTGGGGTTTGGAAAGGAAATAAAGTCTGCAGGTCAAAAACCAAAACAATTCATGGCCCTTGTCCAACTTGTGAAAAGATAAGTGATGTGAACTACTTCCAAGTCTTTCCAGAGCAGAGGGAATCACGGAGGCGGCGTGGCGGGCAGGCTGCGAAATGTGAAGTCAGTGTCACCATTTACTACCAGTATCTGGAGGCTGAAGTCCCCTCAGGTCCTAAGTACCATTCTTGTTGGATCCCACATGAAAAGTATGGTTTTTGAAATTCACTGCACATCGATTTTTGTAAATTAAAGCAGAGTCTATGTCTTTATTGGGGCAGCAGTCAAAGGAGGACAAACCTAACATAACCAAAGGAAGAAACAGAACCTTCTTCTCCCAACTCACGACAAGAGACCCAGAGACTGTGGGCTACGCTCAGACAAAACGCACCTGGCGGAGACGATTCCACCAGGAAACAAACCCGTGAATCTTCCTGTGACAGTTCAAACTCAGGGACAGTTCACAACCCCACCGCCCTCCCAGATCACCAGGCAGCACAGAGCCTCCCCGGCTCCCACCGCCCGGGGCCCCTAAGTGCAGTGGCACAGCCACCCACGTCGACAAGCCCTCAGGCGAAGCAGACCCATGGTTCCATCTCCAAGCCTCTGGTCCCCGGACACAGGCCAGGGCTCACAGGCAAAGCTGGGAGGCAGGTCTTGCCCCACAGACGTCCCTGAGAGCTCTCGCCATCCCCCCCAGGGCGGGTCCCGCAGGAAGTAAGGACACGCTTCCTCCCCTGGCGGCCCCCACAGAGTTGGGGTGAAATGTGCCCGGTCCCCGACACCCTGTCCTGCCCGGGACCCTGCTGAGAACGGGGGGCTGAGATGGCGCCCCAGTGGGGGACCAGCTTTCCCGCAGGCGCAGAGGCAGTGCCAGTGCCGACACCGGTGACGGGACGTGTGACGGCTCGGTACCCTAGTGGTACCTTTGTTCACTGTGCACAGTTTCAAACCGGCACAAAGGAGACAGCATAAACCCTGGGGCTACAGTCCACCACTCGGCCCTCGCTCCAAGCGAGGCTGAGGGAAGGTCTAACTGGAGCTGGTGGCCGCTGCACTAGAAAGCATCCTGAACTCTCAGAATCAAAGGGCGAACAGCAGAGACTAAGACGGACAAGTGCAATCCTGCCCGCTGCCAGGACCACGACGAGGTGTCCCAGACGCAGGGGCTGGGACGAGGTCAAAGCCCTGGGCAGCAGGCCCTGGGCAGCAGGCTCTGGGCCTTGCCTGGCCACGGCACCTGCCCCGTGGGGCTCCGCCAGGCTTGGCCTGGACCTGAGGCCACAGCGGATGCCGCGCCGTTCGAAGGGGTGGAGCGGGGGAGGAGGGTCGCAGGGGCCTACCTTCCTCTGGCAGAAGGTGGAGCAGTAGTTGACCTTGTGGCAGCCGGTGCACTCGCTCATGGCCTCCCGGCCGCAGTTGACACAGGACTGCTGCAAGAGGACACGGGGCCGTCAGTGCCGTGGGGACGCCTCTGCCCATGGTCCCTGCAGCGCCAAGGGACCAAGGAGCCCCGGAGGCCTCTGACACGTGTCCCTGCCCTCACGCCCAGATGCACATTCCTGCGACCTCTGGAATCAGCTCCCTGGTCCTATGCAGGGTCTGTGCTCACGGGAGGGACACGGGCCCTGCGTCACAGCAGCGCACACCCTTCTCCAAATGCCGAGGAATTTCACTTCTGCCAGGAAAGTGTACAAACCAAACTTAGGAAGAATGGATTGTCAGGCATCAGTAGCATGTCCTGGCCCTGGAACCAGACTGGCCAGGCGGCTCCACAGCCTGCACCCCGGCCGCCACCCCGAGCCCGTCCACGCAGCCCCACTTGGACCAGCCAGGACAGCAAGTCAGCACACCCGCCCAGGACCTCGGGGATGCCTACCGAAGACACCAAGGATGGGGTGTGCAGGCAGACACCAGCATGGGCCCCCGTCACTGGGGAGCGTGTGACCCACGCACAGATGAGTCAGACAGGCCTGCGTGCGGCCCCCCACCGCTATTCCACTTGGATGCGCAAAACAGCGCACTGCTTCCTGGTTTCTGTTCGGAACTTCAGCTTCCTTCTTCCACAGCATTGCCCAATGCTGTCTGTCTGCTCACACAGCCCCCCATGTGCACTCGCTTCCTTCCAGAGAACGAGCCTTAGGATGGGGCCTGAGGTGCGAACTGAGCTCACCCCCCACCTCTCCCTTAGACGATGAAGTACTTGAAGAAGGAAACAAAGTCTGTAACCACACAGAGAAAGTCCTCCTGGGAGAGCAAAGGGTTCACAGATCCCACCTGCGCCGTGGGTGGGGCAGGGCTGGGGCTGGGTGAGAGGCCCCGGGACCCTGGCCCTGCCCGTGCAGCTCGAGGGCCCCCTCCTCCGTCCTCAGGGCCCCTCCCCTCCCCCACCCCCCAGAGCACGTGCTCCCCTGGCCCCCAGCTTGGATCTGGGGACAGCTCGTGCTCAGTGAGTACCCCTGAAATGAACCAAAGGCCTGCGTCATGGACAGACCTCATGGGCCCTCGTGTAGTAAGTACTTTCAACCCTTTGGGCCTTCCCAGCACATCCCCTTGGGAAAATGATTTCTTCACCAGAAGTAACCAGGAGCCCAGGGTTTGAGTCAGACACATCAGCACGACCTCCGTCAGTTATGTTCAGAGGGACACAGTACAGAAACCCTCAGCTGCGTCTGCCCACACCCGTCAGGACCCGCACATCTCCCCGCTGTCGACCAAGAGGGCCGAGGTCCTCGTTCCTAAGACCATCCTCCAGGAAAGGAACCAGGCTCCTTGGAGAAACGGTCGAGTCCAGGGCTGGGGCACTGAAGGGGGAGCAAGCGAGGGAGCTCCCAGCCACCAAAGACACAACGACGTGAGCAAAACGCGTGGTCGTGTCCAGGTATCAGCCCAAGTCTGAAATAGTCACACGTCTGTCTTTTGAAAAGAAATTTTTAATGGAGGTACTGGGGATGGAACCCAGGACCTCGTGCATGCTAAGCACACACTCGACCACTGAGCTGTACTGTCCCCCCGATGCAGAATTCCAGACACACACCTAGATCGCCCCTGCCTAGGAAGAGAACCCCACCCAGGGCGGACGAGCTCATGACCAAGTGTGGAAGGGAAGTCACTTCATGGAGGGCAGCCTCTGACCTGCCCCCACCCCATGCCTGCTGAGCCCTGGGGACCTGGGGGCCTGGGGGGAGATGAGCCCACTGCGGGGGTGGCTTACAAGAGAGAAACCAGAAAGCGCCCCCGCCCCCACGGTGGGGCTGGGCCGGGAGGCACATCTGCATGCAGGACTGACCTGCCAGTGCCCCGGTCCCAACGGCAGCCTCCAGGGCTGAGAACGGTGCCTGCGGACTCCAGCCTTCCTGCACGTCAGAGCCACACTCGCCTCAGGGAAAGGGAGTTAAGAAGCTGGCTGGAGCCTGAGAGGGGCTGAGGGGGCCGCAGGGCCAGCCCCAGCGCCCCTCCCCCAGCCCCACTCGTAGAGCCCCGCAGCCAAGTGGCTGGCTCTCTGGACACCTTGCCCTTGAGGGAAGGGCATGTGGCTGCCTGCCCGGTTTAATCTCTGCTGAGCTAATTACACACACAATGAAAATGCCCCATTGGTCAAACTGGCAAAATCTCCTTGGTTTCACCTGGCCTAGAACTTGATTTTTTTAAGAAATTCCAAATAAAATGTCAAAGCAGGCAGCCCTGGCTGTGAGCACCTGCATCCTGACACGGGGGTGGGGGGCAGGGCGTACCCCACCTCCTCGAACTCCTGCAGCCTCACCCGTGGGGCCCCCCCGTCGGCCCCACCGAGGAAGAGGCTTCTGCCTCTTGGACAGCCCTCATGGCTGTCCCTCCCACTCAAACACCCCAGGGGGGAGCGCCCCTCACACTGGCGACCCCTGTGGAGCGCCCCCAGCACCCTCCACAGCCCATGGCCAAATCCCCCCCCCCCGACCCCACAACCGCCATGCTTCAGGGACATGACTCGGGTCCCCTCCCTCGTGACCCCTCCCTTGAGCAGCACCCAGAGCCCCCATGAGACACCAGAGAATGGACTCTCCAAAGAACCACAGTCCAGCTCAAGAGTCCGTTTGCCGAGAACCCAGCATCCAGGTGATGTGTCACCACAGGGCCACTGAGATCAGACCTGTCACCCCCTTAAAATCTGAAACACACTCAGTGCTGAACATGGTTAACCCACATCTGAAGGTTCGCAGTGGAACCTCGTCGCCCGCGGAGCCCCCGACACCAGCACGGACACCTGGCTCCCTCTGGGCTACGTGCCCAGCGTCCAGGAAAGTCACGGGCCAGTGACCCGTCACCGACCGCTCCAGAGAAGGGACAGACACGCTTGTAAGAGCGCCAGCAGCGTTCAGAGCCCAGGAGGCTCTCCCTGACGGGCTCAGCGCTCTCCCCCAGCAGGGACTCTGAGGGCAAAGGGATCACGTGTCGCATCTCCTTCTCAGAAACACGTAAAATCAGAAACAAAACACAACGCAAAGCCCAGCCTTTGGCAGGTGGGGGCGCCGCACCAATGCAGCCGCATCAGAGGCCCCGGCTGAGGCAACACACAGCATGTCCTGCTGGGACCAGGGTTCTGCACAACAGGAGCTCAACCTCTGGACCAGACTTGGGCCAAACCTGACAGTGACCATGAACTATTCCCACGGGAAAATCAAGGCACGCGGGGGCTCCGTGCCCGACCGTGACTGCGGGGGCAGCAAGGTGAGGGCGAGACCCCTGGGCGCCCGTCAGCGCTTTCTCCTCCTCTCTCCATCCGTCACCTGAGAATTTTCACAGACAGGAGGAAGTGTGTCTCACTCACTTGTAACCTTATTCTGTGAAAGAAACGTCCACAAAAGTTAATGAAAAATGTAAAACTGAAAGTTAAAAATACTTCCCTCTTTCACTTCCTTGCTGGGGTGAAGTCAGATTTCTGTGCGGTCGGCGCCACCCGGACCCAGAGCACCCATCCGGCCTTCCACCCGGTCTCCCAGGAGGGAGAGGCCCAGAAGCTCCAGGCAGCCAGGAGGCCAAGCGGCCCGAGGTGGGCGGGGGGCGGGGGGCAGAGCGTTTCCCCAAACGCGCGATCCCAGCAGCGTCAGTTGAGGGAGAGCGTGCCTAGCCCTGGCCAGGACGCAGCGATGGCTCCAAGCACGAAGGCTGGGGTCTGCGGTGCTGGTGACGACGTAGGGGGACCGGACATGGCCCCCAGGCCGCGGGTGTAACGGGGCTGCGGCTCCCCAGAGAGTTAAACTGGAGCTGCTGCGGACCCAGCAGGCCCCTCCTGCGTGCCCAGCCGCTGCCGCAAAGAGCAGGATGTGGCGTGCCGAGTGTGACTTAGCTGTAAAAAGGGACGGAATTCTGACACATTCTGCATCGCGCACGTTCCCTGAAAACATTCTGCTCAGTGAAAGAAGTCGGCTTTCACAAAAGGCCACGTGTTGTGTGAGTCCATTTCCAAGAAACGCCCAGAACAGGCGAACCCGTGGAGACAGCAGGTGGGCCTGGGTTTCTCTGGGGGAAATGAGCTCATCTTGGATTAGGTGGTGGTGACAGTTGTACACGTTTGCGAAGACAGTGGGAACTACTGGAAAAGGTGAGTTTTGTACATGTAACTATATTTCAATGAAGAAAAAAAGCCCTTTCATTTTGCACACTGGGGTTTTTTCTAGAGCATACGATCAGCAATGCGTGGAAACACGAAGACAATCAGGACGGTCGTAACAGCAAGAGCACATGTGACTAAGCACTTTAAAAGCAGGACTGGTAAGATACTTAGGAACATGAAGTGCGTAGACATTCAATTATTAAAAAATCAGCTTCACGAGGGAGGGCGTAGCTCAGCGCAGTGGTACACTGTGTGCTTAGCACACAAAGTCCTGGGTTCAATCCCCAGTCCTTCCGTTAAAAAAAAAATTGGTTTCAGACGGGCCCAAGACTACCTTTGTTTCACACACACGTGCCATGCAGCCATCAAAACAGGGGATGAACTCGGCTGCCACCCAGTGACACACAGCGGCTTGTGCAGGGCAGAACCCCTCGCAGACACACCACGGACCCGGAGACGCGAGGGCTTGACAGCAACTAAAGCAGCAGGAATGGGGGTGGGGGATTGAGCCCTGAGGAAGGGGGAAAGGCCAAGGCAGGCGTGGGCAGCCTTTCCTTCAGGGCCTCCCCGGCCCACGAGGTGTGTGCAGACACAGCTCCAGCCAGAGGCTGCGGTCACCTGGGCTGCTGGGGCAGAGTGTCTGGAAGCCAAGGGGAGAAGGACACAGCCTGCGCAGGAGCCGGCACCCAGGAAAGAACCTCCAGCAGGAACACAGGCCGAGGTGGGGGCCCCGCTGTCCCACCCGGTGGGCTCAATGAGCGGCAAACTCCTGGGCTGCTTGGTAAAACCTAGTCAGCCCCACCCGCCCCAACGCAGACACTGCCTGCCCTAACGATGTGCTGGAGACCAGCCAGGGGCTCAACCACCTCTGAGAACCCGCCCAGCACT
The DNA here is from genome assembly GCF_048773025.1 of Camelus bactrianus. NCBI lineage: Eukaryota > Metazoa > Chordata > Mammalia > Artiodactyla > Camelidae > Camelus > Camelus bactrianus. Next base: position 484,738 of record NC_133548.1, read on the forward strand.
TCCCAGGACCCCACGGAACTCAGAGCCCCTGCCCGGAGAAACAGAAAAGGCCCACGAACACCCAGAGGTGACAGGAGAGCGAAAGCAGAACTGTGCATCCGGAGCTGACAGTGACAAGCTGGCTGAGGGGTTAGGGGCACTGTCACGAGGATGGTCAGTGGCCAGAGGCAAAGGGCACCCTGCCGAGTGGCCCGCTGGGGGTGCGAGTGGAGTAACGCAAACTACAGGAAAGAAGCCTGCAGGTTCCACGTCATAGCCTCCCGGTGACTGGGGCCCCTGATGGTGTCCCCGGGACCAGGCCCCTCAGACACCGCTCCTCTCCAGCGCGTCTGCAGCGGAGGCTGGGCCCTGTGGGCGCAGGACACTCCGGGACAACTGCCCACAACCCGGGTCACTGTCCCTCTGCAAACCCGCAGCCTTAGTCTGGCCACAACCTTTCCACAGCCCTTTCGGCACAGAAGCCAGAGCCCCTGTGTTCCGAGGGCATCCTGCCCGGCTCACCTCCCAAACCAGGCTGTGGGTGACCAGCTCCTGACAACCTGCCCCCTAGCTACACCAAGACGGCTGCCTTTTGTTTACCTGGAAACTCCAGACCTGCCCTGGTCTGGCCAAACCAGCAAACGTCTCTGACATCCTGAGAACAAGGTCCCACACCAGCCTTGGAGCAGGAACCTTTCCCTGTGCTCCTCCCGGGGACGGTCCAGACCGAGGTGCCCAGCGTTTCCCCGTGCCCTGCAGCTGTTCCTTGATCCTGTCTGCTCTCCGGCTTCCAGCTCCTGGCTAGACTTAGGATGTTGCGAGAACCAGAGAGAAATTCTAAACCAGGAAGCACAGCGACCGACATGAGGAATCTCCGGGTGGGCCCCAGGGGGACGAAACAGCAGCGGCCGCCATGAGCCTGGAGCTGGGGTGGCAGAAACTCGCCGACCTGAAAACAAAATAGGCCGGAGTCTCATGATCCAAAAAACCCAGCCAAGCCCCACACACGTGGTTGCCGTGACGGAAGGAGCGGGCAGGGAAATGAGCATTAAGAACGTTCACAAACACAATGATGGAAAACTCCCCAGCTGTGTGAAAGCCAACCTCGGGACCACAGAAGCTCCCCTGTTGTTAACCGCGTCCCTCTAGGCCCTGTGGGATGCCCGAGGCACCCCTGACGCTGGAGGGAGTCCTCCTGGGTGACCGCCCAGAGCCCCTGCCACAACCCCATCACCGCAGGTCAGGGCCCGACAACCAGGGTGTCCCGGGGCCCACCAGCCGCCCTCATCCTGCTCTCCCTGCCCCCGATGTGGCCCTGCTCCCTCAACGCTGGACCCCCCAGGTGCCTCCTATCTCCCAGGGATGTCTTCTCCACAGTCATTGCCAAGCCTGCCTGACTCACCGCACCTGACTGACGTGAAGCCCACGGCCCGAAATCATCAGAGACCCCAGAAGCTTCAACAGAAAGAAAACCACACCAGCCACTCCACTGACCCCAAAGACAAAGACCTGGGAGCGCAGCCGGTGGGAGGAGAGTGTGGGCGACGGCTGCCTTCGCGTGGGAAGGGCCCCTTCAAGGTGCTGGACCGACACCCGCCTGCGCAGGGAAGGTGAGGGGGCACCTCGGGAGCGGCAGAGGGAACGCCACGCCAGGAACGCGGAAGGCAGGCCTCCTGCACGCAAGAGAAGGAGGCGGCTCCCACCTCGCCAACAGTGGCATCACAGGACAGCATCCCTCCCCAGCGCCCGGGAAGGAGCACAGACTGCGTCTCAGTAACCTGGAGGTAACTGAAACGCACGCTCCCACCCAAACAGGATTAAAGCAGAAACCGGGAAGGAGTCTAGAAAATCCGCGAGTATTTGAAAACATTAATAGTTACCATCCTTGGGTAAAGAGACCTCAGACTTTCTGCTTCTTGTTTGTCCTGTGCTTTCCCCTTGGCTGTAAAACTCAGCACTGAGGACGCACTGGTTGGGAATCACACTTTTTCAAAACGTATTTTTAAATCGCTTCTTTCTACAGGACAAGAAGCAACATTTTTCTTCCTTGAAAACAAATTAATTGCACGTTAAGAACTCATTTAGAAAATCAAGAACCTGAAAACTCTCCTTTCTCCTGGTCCATACAAAGTAGGAATAAATACAAATTTTTCTTATGTGGATTTGCTGGAAAAAGTCAATTTGACTTATTTACAAACCAAGTCCACAGTTACTGTAACTGAGTAAGGAGACTGTGAAAACACACAGCATCCGTCCCCGGGCACCCAGCCTCCCCCGGCGACGTCTCTGAGCCCAGCAGACAGCCCTGACCCCTCCTCTCGCCCCAGGCCTGAAACTCCCCACCCACGCCCTGGGGCACCTGGCAGACTGCAGCCTGCAGGACCTAAGACTGTGCTCCAGACGGGGCTGAGTGACCCTGGGCTGCAGGAAGAAGACCCTGTCAGGAGCAGGAAGCGGAAGACTCAGGGCCAAGGAGACAGTGTCCACAGGGCAGCAAGATGGGGGCGGAGAGGGCTACTGCAGGGCGCTGGCAACAGGAAGACGCCCATCTGCCCAGCAGCTGCCCAAGCACGCCCCAGAGGATGTTTCTCCAATCTTAATAAAGACCCGTTTCCACTGGGGGATGAAAACCTGAAAGTCTAGGTGAACGTTGGAAAACAAGGGCTGGAACACGTAAGTTTTTTTTTTTTTAATAATTTCTTTTTCTTCTTATTTTTTTCCCCTTAATGGAGGCACTAGGGATTGAAGCCAGGACCTCGTGCACACCCAGTGCGTGCTCCACCCCCGAGCTCCACCCCCACCCCCCAGGTTTCTCCTTCTGAAACAAGTCAATCTTGCAACTGTAACAGCCGTCCCTCTTCTCCCAGAGAAGCCCGTCTGCAAACGACCCTCAGAACCCTCTCCCCCAGAAAAGCGGGGTGGGCTCCGTGAGCTGCACACAGACACGGCCAGCCACAGACTCACGGGTCTCACAGTACCTCTTTCCGCTCCGCGTCAGCCTGAACACGGGCCTGGGCCACGGCGGCCTCTCGGTAGGAGCTGGCCTGCTTGGCTTGTTCAAATAGCGTCTTCAGCTGCTGCGCCGTGTTGAGCAAGGAATTGACCATCTCCTCCAGGTACAGCCAGCTCCGCTGCTCTGACATCTCCAGCCCGCCGACCACCGTGGGAGAGACGGCTTTGGTGGGGGTGGAGGGTGGCACCGCCAGGGCCGGCAGGGAGGTCAACACTAGAACGTTTGGAAGCAAAGTAAAGCAGGAAGTTAACAGGTTTCCTGGCTCCCAGGTGCCCATCAAATGTGGGAGAGCAGGGCGGTGGGGAGGCCGCGACAAGTCCTGCCCTATACAGGGTGACCGCAGACTCGCAGAGCCAGCGAGAGAGCAGGGCCGGCTAGGGGTCCTGGTTAAATCGCATAATCATGAACCAGACAGAGTGAAATCTCCTGGTTTCATTTCTGCTCAAGCAGAAAGCCTTCCGGATGCCTGAAGTCACGGGGGATGGATGAGGGATGCTGGGAGGCCGGAGAAGACGGAGAAGGAAGTCAAGAAGACGCAGAGGGGACCCAGAAGGGGCAGGACGGGGACCCCCATGCGGAGGTGTGCGCACAGTGCCCACCTCCGTCCCTGGAGGGGCCTGGGGGCAGAAACGCCCTGTGGCCCGAGCGCACCCAGGGCTGTGCTGTCGGATGTCTAACATTCAGCCTCCAGGAGAGAATCCGATCGCGTCTGCCGATTCCCTGGTGTAAATGCTCAGCCTAGGCCAGCTTCAGGCTACCAGCGCGAGGCCACCAGACGTGGGCCACACAGGACGCACAGACCCACTGTGGCCAGGGCCAGACTCAGCCGTGAACCCCATTCCCCACTGACAGGGTCAGGATCTGGGAGGAATGGGACACCACCAACCCTCGCTGGGCCGGACACTAAGGAGAGGCCAGCGTGACAGGGCAGCTCAGGACTCCCGCTGGCCAAATCTGGGGCCGCTGCATACAGATCATCACAGCAAGTTCGAACACCCTGAGTAAGACAGGGACCCACGAGTCCACGCTGACGTGAGATGAGCCAGAAAGCAGCCGTGGGACGAGACTGGCCGATGCAAGAAGCCCCGCTCAGAGCACAGGCTGACCACAGCGCGATGACCCTCCTTCTAGGGGCTGGGCTCTGGCCGCAGCAGGGTCCCCAGGGCCGTGGCCTGGCTGAGGGGCCCCGTCCAGGTGCGGGGAAGGAGGTAGAACTGAGGTGAGCTTCGAGGACGGAGGAAGTTTTAAAGCAAAGGAGAGAATAAGGAAGCAAGCAGACGAGAGTGGGAAGGCAACGCTTCACACGCTCAAGGACAAGTTCCTATCTTGTAGCCTCATCCGTGTTGATGAAAAATGTGAAAAACACAAACGTCCACCAGCTGGGACTACAATGCTCCCTTTAAAACAGTGAACTGACAAGAAACGTATCCAAAACATGTGGCTAGTGACAAGTCAAACTCAAAACGCACAGGCAGGGCGACGTCCCTGTGCGGTGCCAGGCGGGCGCAAGGCAGACACACGCCCCGCCGGGCCCGCTCACCCAGCACCAAGGGCCCAGGCCGCCTCACGGGAGGCGGGCCCAAAGCGTGGTGTCTGGTGAGAGCCCGGCAGAACCTTGGGCTCAGCGGGTCACCGGTCACCAAGGGGGCAGTCTCACAGCACAGGGAAGCCCAGGGCTCCCAACACCGGCAGGGCCCGGCGCGGCTCGGCCAGCTGCCATCTGAAAACCCAGCACACCCCACCTTGCCCGGAAGGCCCCCCAGAAGCAGCCGTTGTGAGCGGACGCGGGGCGGGGGCTGGCCCACACTGACCTATCTTGGGGTGAGCGGTTGGCAGCGCTGCCTCGGGGAACGGTGCGATCTGGCAGCTGTCCTGGTACCCTGGGTAGTGCGGCTCCGGGTGGCCGACCCTGCAGGGGGGCTGCACCCCCGCCTCTTGCACTGTCAGGAGAAGAGGACGCGACAGCCCGTGACCGGCTGCTGGCTGCAGGTGTCACGGCTCAAGACCCTGCAGCTGCGCCAGCCAGCAGGGGCGCTCCGGGCTGAAACACCGGGCGGAGCGCACACAGTGCCGGTCAGCTCCACCTGCTCCCTTTCCCTCCCCTAACAAGGCCACAGGGGCACACAGGGACACAGGGGACGTCTGCGCCCCGTGCTTCCATATCCAGTCCCCTCTCGCCCCGCTCACCACTCCGGGCCAATGAAAGGCCCCCACTGGAGGGGCCAGGCTGCCCACAAACCCCAACTCTGTGGGCGGACCCGCAGCATGCAGGCGCCAAGACAACTTGCCTGTGGCTCCGGCAAAGACGTCGCCCTGTGCTGGGCTCTCCGAGATGACGGCGGTGGCCTCCACAGTGGACGCCCGGTCAAAGGTCAGCGCGCCGGAGGTAGTGATCTGGCCTGAGGGGGTCACGGTGACTGGAAGAGAAGAAGCAATTTCACTGCAGGGCCGGTGGCACCCCACCAGACAGGTCTCAGACACCGCGGAGGGCCGGTCACCCCCCAGGGACAGCGCCTGGGTGCCTGTGGGGACGAGGGACGCCCGACCACTCCACTCGATGGCTCAGGCTGCTGGACTCCAAGCACATGATGTGCTGTCTCAGCAGAAAACAAGAAACGAAGTTTAAGGTAACATAAAAACTGCCTTGTAATTTGAATTAGAAAAAGGTTTTCCTCAGAGTTAAAGACAAAAAGGCATTTCGGGGGCTCAGTCTCGTCTTGGCCTATGAACAGCCAAGGACACGGGGCGGCCCTCACCTGCCACCCGCGGGGTCGGCCTGGTAGCGCGGGAAGGTCTCTAAGGACCGGACTGACTCTGACGACTCTGAGACGGCTTCTCTGGTTCCCCCACCCCCCAACCTGAGGAGCAAGGAGCAGAAGTTTCCTCCTCCTCTTCCCTTCCTGGACCCTCATCAGCCGTCCCCATAGCAGGGGCCCCGGAACCCCCTATGGGGCCGAGAGGCTGCACTGACCAGTGTCCTCGGCTCCTGGTCACCACAGGTGGTGTCCTGGCGGAGGACACAGGCTAGGCCCCGCTGACCACCCTCCGCCCGCAGTGCCCAGCGTGTAAGCGGCGTCATGCGGAGAGCACGTCAGTCTCGGGATCTGCTCCACGAACACTCACAGGTGGTGGCGGCAGTGGCCGGGAGCAGGGTGATGTTCTTGGGTGAGTCCTTCTTGACCGGCACCGGGGGCAGCTCGCTTTCCCTCTTGCGCCTTTTGTAGGGGACAAAGAGCCGGACCGGGCCGCTCTGCAGGGAGAGGCAAAGGGGGATGAGTGGACACCCACGTGTGGCTCTCCGCCCCGACCACATGACCGGCCTCAAGACGGAGCTGCAGCCCGAGGCCCGACCCCTCTGTGGCCCCAAGCTCCTGAAGACGAGAGGAAAGGCCTCCCGGACAGAGCGCATGGGGGCTGCCACCCCAGACGAGTCCTGGCAACACCGTGCTTTCAGGGAGCCCTGGGAGACAGGGAGGGGAGAGCCCGCAGACACTGGCCCCCGGCCCGGGGCCTGGTGGGGCAGGGGCAGCGGGAAGTGGTGGAAGTGAGGGGCGTCCCGCTGGCCCTCTATGCCGCCCTCCAGACCCACCAGGGTCCCCTAGTGGACTTCCAGCCCGCTACGCTCGCCCCGGCTTCCAGAGTCCCCACCGGGCTCCTTGTGAGGTCACTCTCTGCTGGCCTCCTCCACGAGGAGACGCTGCCACCCCACCTTCTGCTGCGGCCAGCACCGTGTCCCCAGACTCACATGTGAGGCCCTGCCCCCAGGCCCAGCAGTATTCGGAGTAAGGAGGCCACAAAGGTTCAATGAGGTCTTGAGGGGGGCATCCTGATGGGATTAGTGTCCTTGCAGGGGGAGCCCTGGATCTCAGGCGGGGCTGCCAGACTCCCCTGCAGTGAGGAAACTTCTGAGGCCGGCCACCACTGTGGTGCTCTGGCCCCGCAGAGTCCCCAGGGCCCCTCCTCCAGCTCTCTGGACACAGGAGGCTCTCGGAAGCCTCTGTCCGCTGCCCCGTCTCTTCCTCTGTGCGGCTCACACACCTGTTTCTTTACACGTCTCAGAATTTTGGGGGGCCCTGGACACTTCACGTGATGTGTTGTAGCAACTGTGTAGGTAACCCTCTACCTCTGGGCTCCCGGCTGTGGCCGTGGGGGGCCAGGTGCCCACTAGGCCGGCAGCGCTCCACTTGGTCCGCTTCCCAAGTGCTCCACACACAGGCGGCCCCGCCGTCTGAGCCAGTCGTCCCAGGCTCCTTTACCGGCTGGCTCCTGAGGGAAATCTTCGAGGAGGGCTCCTCGCAGCCATCACCTTCCCTGGTCCCTGGTGTCACTGGCTGAGCCTCTCCGCTCGGAGCTGCAGGGACGGGGCTCACGGCCCGGGGCCTGCCACCCTGTGGGCGAGGTGGGCTGGAGGGACTGGGGAGGGGCAGGTCCTGGCTCAAACGTCAGACTCAGAAGATTTTCCTGCATAAACGTCTTTTCTGTTGTATGCCCCCAGAATAACGTCCAGTCACCTTAAACGGTTGCTTTTTCTTTAGTAACTTTCACCAGTTAAGGTTATTCCTCTGGGGAGCGGGCCCATACCACCGTTCCTGTCGTGGAAGCCAACACTCCTAAACCTGATGGAGCCGGGTGTCCAGGTTGCTGTCTTATGGACTGTGCCTTTTGTTTCAGGTCTAAGGCATCCTGGTCTAACCCGGGACACAAAGATTTTCCTGGGTTTCTTCTCAAACTTTGTGAGTTTTACGTTTTGGATAAATTTTGATCTCTGACCCATTTTGAACTCGTTTGTATGTACAGTGTCAAGTTTAGGGCGCAGATCGCTTCTGCGCCTATGAATGTCCAGCCATCCCCACACGCTGCACTGGGGAGACCCTTGGGGGACTCGTGTGGATGGCCGGCCTGCTCCTGGATGGGCAGTCTCCCTGCACAGAATCATGCAGTCTTGACAACGGAAACACGGCGACTCTGCAAGCCCAGATTCAGCCTCTTTCCCTACACCCTCCTGCTCTCCTATTTCTTTTCGTTCCGACATGAATTTTAGAATCAGCTTGTTGACAGCTACAAAATCCTGCTGGACCTCTGAAGAGAACTGTGCTAACCACACACCAGTTTGGGGAGAACCAACGTCTTCACTACGCTGAGGCCCCCTCCAGGGACAGTGTGTAGTCACGTCTTCTCTGACTTCTTTCGTTGGCGGTTTCTAGTTTTCAGCGTACATACTCTGTACATGTTTCGGCAGATTTACACCTGAGATCCCAGCGTTTTGGAGTGGCTGTAAACAATCAACCATGCACTCTCACCCCCTCAGTGGAACCCAGTCCCTCTTACTGCTCCTTCTGTCCTCGTGAGATCTCTGAGGGTCTCACCTGCTGGTTTTCCCAAGCAACCTTTACAGCTATTTTATTTTCACAAAAACATCCCACTGGTTATTCTACTAGAAGGAATCTATACATGATCTATACGTGAACTAAACAGTTTTAGGATATTTAGTTTTTCCACTTAAGAGCATGTCTCTATAGTTTTTTTCTGTATCTTCTAATAATTAACCAGATGAGTAATCAAAATTTAAAAAGAAAACCTCACTAAGCAATTCTTACTTAATTTTAAAACGTTTAAAAATAACACCTAACGACAAGGAGAGCTCACACACAGCTGGCGGTCCACGCGCCACTCGCCGACGTCACGCTCTGAAGGCTGCACGGGCAATGTGTGCTAAAATTAATCAAAGTTCACTTTTTAAACAGTTAAGAATTCAGCATAAATATTAGAAAACACATTAAAAGCTCTGTACACAGAACAGTCCAGGGTGGTGTTTTTTACAACACCATGTTAAAAAGTGTGGAACGTAAAATAGGATGTGTACATTTGTTGTCACCATTAAAAAAAAAAAAAGCATCTTTGCTTTTGGGGTTAAGATGTGACATCACAGGAACTGTCCATCACTTAGGAAAGTTCCCTTTCATGCTCCTGAGCAACCCTGGGGGCCAGCCCCGGGGCCCACTGGAAGCATCACACATCGAGGAACATCTGAAAAGCAGAACTAGCTCGGGGGAGACAGCGAACAGGTGAGGACCGCAGCAGTGCTGCGGGGATGCCAGAGCAGAGCGGAGCCCGCACTCACCAAGGTCATGTCATCACAGCAGGCAGCACAGGTGCAGGAGGCCGCGTGAGGGTTCAGGATCCCGTCCTGAAGAGCAGAAAGTCTCACAACGTCAGGAAGTCGGCCCCATGCGAGCGCCGTGACCCTATACTCCAGCATGTCCCACCACGCACCCCCACCCTGGAGGGCAGCCCATCTCCCCAAGAACCCCGCTCCTTCCTGCAGCGTGCAGACTCCCCACCAACACCCCGTGGGCTGGACCACAAACAGGGCAGGCCTCTCTGTCCCTGTCCTCCTGGGTCTCGCTCACGAGCACGTGTCATTAAAGTCTGACTCTCATGCTCGGACGGAAGCCGTCATGCTGCCCACCAGTCCTTGCCTCACCGTGCGAGTAACACCCTCCTGGGATGCCAGGGAGGCAGGGCACAGCCCATCTCACGGCGGGCGAGTGGGGGTCTCTCCCCAGGGCCTGCACACCTGGATGAGGCACTGCAGCGGCCGCCCAGCGTAGCGGATGCTCCTCTTCCAATCCTTGCTGCTGGCCCTGCCCGCCATGGCTTCAAACTCCGTTGGGCTGTACCAATTCTCCCCCTGCTTGATGCACCGGCCCCGGCCTCCTGCAACCACACGTGAGCGTCAGGAGCAAACGGCCAGGCCCGCAGCTGCCTTCTCCTGCCTCTTCCACGGCCGACCACAACCACTAGTGCACCCTATCCACTCCCTTGGTGGCCCCCACAGTGAATCTGTGGGCCCTGCTTCCAATCACCCGCCAATCCCCCCACCACCCCAGGGTCACCACGAGCTCGTCCATGTCGCACACGGCGCTCACAACCTCTGTCCTACTTGCAGAACCTGGGCCTCCGGGTCACTGAGCTGACCCAGGAACTCAGAGGACTTGGCCCAGCCCTGCCCACCAGGCCCCGGTCACCACCATTCCTCAATGCACCACCCCCCATTTTCTTAACAGGTTCACGTGTCATTACAGCCGTGCTGGACCCTACTTATTGTGGGGGGCCACAAAAGGAAGGGACGCCTTGAGCCCAGGCAGCAGAGCCCGGGGGCCACGGCTGCTGCTCACCAGAGCCCAGCCGGCTCTTGTAGAGGGTGCCGCTGACGTTCCGGCACCGCACCGGCAGCTCCCCGGCGTACACCGACGGGTCCCAGTTGTACTTGGTTCCACCCTTTTCTTGGCCGGGAGCCAGAGGAGTCGGAGGAGACTGGGGGCCTTGAGCAAAGAAAGCATTTTAAAAAGAAGAGACAGAGAACGCACCCCAAAACAATAGTAAGCACGGTGAACACAGCTTGATTCTAGCAGCAGGTGGCCCAGTGGTCCCCAGACCATCCCAACTCAGCTGCACTGTCTCCTCTGACTCTGGGCAATGCCTTCTCTGCCTGGAAAATTTCCCTTTTTCTACTTAAAACTGAATAGAATCTGATAAATGAGATTCACACAAAGTGAATGAGTCTTCCCCCAGAATAAACTCCGACTGGCAGTGTTTTGCCCCTGGCGCACGGGGTGGTACCTGGAGTGAGGGGGGCAGCGGGTGCCTTCAGCCCAGCAGTCTCCACGATGCTCCCATCCGTGTGCACAACGATCAGGGTGGCCTTCTCGGTGTTCAGGCTGTCCCCAATCTGAAGGGCTGTCCTACCCGACTGCAGGAAAGACCGCCCAGAAGTTGTCTCAAAGGACAGTGGGGGCAGGACACCTGCGTGCTGGGATGTGGTCCTGCAGGGGTTCTAGCTGACATCACCACCGGGAGGCCCACCATGCCTCGCTCCCCTAAACAACTCACACGCAGAGCCAAGGCCAAGAAGAGGCATCGCCAGGTCTGCGTGGCCCTGAGCAAACGCTCACAAGCCCTTGTCCAGGTTAAGGAATGATTGTGTCCCTGGGCTCACCCCCGCCAGATCACAGGTCTAAAGGGAGGCTTTCCAAGAGGCTGAGTCTACAACCACAGCCAAGGCCTGGTCCAGGACCCCTTCCTGTGCCAGTGTCACACCCAGAGGCTGGGGCCTCCGAAACCGGGCTGCTCACACGCCTCTCCAGGGGGCTGGAGGCTGCCCTGACCATGCCTGCCTCCCTCAGGCCAGTCAGACCCCCTCCTGTCCCCGCTGGAGCCGAGCCCCACTCTGGCCACCCCGGGTGCACTCCTGGGCCCGTCAGCTGGTCAGCTTTCCAGGCTTCGCTCGGACAAGCCTAGGGTAGACTAGAGACCTCAAAGCACTCTGTCCAAACGCAGGGTCTGGACGCTTTAATGCTCTCCCAGTCAGAGAACACGACTAACTGAGGCGACGTGGGGAAGGACGCCGGCTGCAGGCAGGAGCCCACCGCCTGGCTACCAGCAGGGCATCCTCACACCAGAGAGAATAAACTGAGTTTCTCAAGTCTGTCCTCCAGAGTCCTTCACTACCCTGCCCTATTACACTTAATCGTGTGAGCTTTCTGTCCACATCCAGCGATAAGAACTCAGCTTTTGGGTATAGTGTCCCAGGTGTGTGATCAAGGCTAAAAAGACAGCGACCACTTCCACCTCCCCTTCCTAGGGACCCAGGGCCACCACCCCACCCCCCGCCCCCAAGGTCTGTGGAGAAGCCGGTGAAGGGGTAGGCGGAAGTGCTCCCAGGCCAGCTTACCAGCACATGTCCTGACAAGGAGGCGGCGTTGGCCACCGATGTGGTGAAGACGTTGTCCGCAGAGGCGCCCACGTTGGCCACAGTTACGGTGGTCACCTCTACAACACAGGGGCCTGACTCAGCGCAGGCGGACCCCTCATGGCGGGTCCTGGTCAGGTAGCGCACGGCGGGGGAGACCTAATGCTTTCCACGCAATGTTCAATTGATGTTTCCAGACCTCAGTCTACATGACTCGGTTCCTCCGAGAAAGAGGCTTCTCTCTCCCAGCAGAGCATTCTGTGCACAATGAAAACCCACAGCGTGCCCGCCCCCAGACAAGCTCATGTCCATACCCCACTTCCCTCCTGCCCCCCCATCTGCCGCAGATCTCTTCCTCCTTAAAAGCTCATCAGACCTGCCTGTGCCTCCCTGCCCCCCACCCGCACCACGTCAAGCTCAGCCCCTATCAGCGGCATCTGTGCACAGGGGGGCTGCACCCCCACCACCACTCAGCCACCTGTCACCCCCAAACAGAACCCGCTCCTCCTGTCTGCACACACCTCCTTCACCAGCCTGCTGCCCGGCAAACGCCCCCTTGGGTGGCACAGCGTTCTAGAATGTCCCATGTTGAGGGCGGTCTCTGGCACATGGGAGGTACTCAAATTGACAGAGAGAATCCTGCACGTTCCGTCCACCCCACACTCACGAACCTGCACTAAAAACACCTACTGCCCATCTGTCTCTACTGTGTCCCAGGAGCCCAGTGCTGAGGGGGTCTGTCTGGAAACACACACACTCTCAGTCTAAAGAGTGACAGACAGTCACAAGCAGCTGTCTGTCCAGAGGAGACAGCCTCAGCTCAGCAAACGTGTCCTGCTGAGTTACTTACACCTGGACTTTACCAGGCCTCAGTAATTCATACAAAAAAGTTTTACCGTTTTAATACGTGTGAAAAACACAACAATAACAAACTGTGGTTACGGGGTGGGGGTGGAGGGGAGAGGGAAGGGATAGATTAGGAGTTTGGCATTAATAGATACACACTACCATATAAAAGATAAACAAACAATAAGGACCTACTATACAGCACAAAGAACTACATTCAATATCTTGTAATGAGCTGCAGTGAAAAAACCTGAAAATCTGTTTATATATATGTATGTGTGTGTGTACGTCTATGTATAACTGAATTGCTTTGCTGTACGCCTGAAGCTAACACTGTAAATAAATTTCAATTTAAAAAAATACACAACTATAAAATTCTGCCAAAAACCCCCACATGATGTAGATACATTTCTCTGGTGTTGCAATGAACGGTGTCTCTTTTTTGGGTTCAGAAAATACATGCAAAGGACATAAACCTGAAGAAAAACCTCACAGTCCAAAATCTCAGCGTTAAACCAGAGTTTAACAATGAAAATGTAACTCTCTAAGGGCCACAGAGCCTGCCTCCCCCACCTTCTGCAAAGATCCCGAACACACCACATGCAGACCAGGTACGCTGACCCAGATGCACCCGGAGGCGCGGGACCTGGGCTGCTGGCACAGGGCTGAATGAACACCGGAGCAGCAGGGTTGTGAGGCCGCTGTCCAGTCCTGAAACCCATGAAGCTCCTGAGGGGAAAACTGCCTTAGGACACTCTCCAAGGGTTCTGGCACCCAGCTCTGAGGGCCCTCAGGAGCCCCCAAAGGGAAGGGAGGAACACTTGGGAAAGTCTCTACCTCCTTCGGACAGCACCCTGGGGAGGCACAGCCTCTAAAGATCGCTTTGGGGCGGGACTCACAAAACTTGATGAAGTTCTGTGCTGCAAGAACAAGGTGCGCCGGCAGCCCCGTGGTCCCCGGGAAGGGACGTTCCATAAAAGGAAACGAGGGGCAGATAGAGACCTGGAGGGGGTCTGAGGAGCACCGGGCTGATCTCTGGGGTCACTGCCCCCGAGGCTGCGGCCCTCCCAGGTTGGGTGAGCGCTGCTCAGTTCACATCTACACCGGCCCTTGGGATTCTGGGTGACCAGATGCGCCCACTCTTGGGCTCCTCCAGGGCAGGGTCCACGTCTGACCCCCGTGTCACCAGCACCCAGGCAGGACAGACGGAGGAGAGGACAAGCAAGACAAGAAGCAGGTGCTGAGAAGGTTCCGGAAGGAGCGCAGATTGCTGAAAGGACGGGGTTGGGCTGGCACAGGGAAAGGGGTTCAGGGAGCACGTGTGCTGCACGGTGGCTGCAGGATGCTCACATGGGGCAGATGTGCAGGGACACAGAGCACACAAGGTAGGTGAGAGGCATGTGCAGGGGGAGGAGGTGGGCTGGCCGGCCAGGCGTGTGCAAGGCAGGTGCGCGTGCGGGGCCAATGTGCAGGGCAGGTGCGCGCGGAGCAGGTGCGCAGGGCAGGTGTGGGGCAGGCGCGGACAGGTGCGTGGGAACCGCGGGCGAGCGGCACTTGCCTGCGAAGGCGGCGGCCGCGGCGGCCTCGTCGGGGCCAGGCAAGGCCTCGGCGCCCATGTCCATGTGCCCGGGCTCGGCGGCCATCACCGCCACGGCCGTCACCCGCCGCGTCTCGCGCTCCGCCTCCGAGTCTCCGTCCTCCTCCGAGTCCTCGTCCCTGCTGAGCACCGGCTCCTCTGCCTCTCCTCCTGCCGCGGCCGCGGCCGCCGCCGCCACAGCGGCCGCGGCCGCCACCGCCGCCGCTTCAGCCAGGCCCAGCTGCTTGGCGGCCGAGTCCGAGTCCTCCATCCGGACTCCACCGAGCCCGCCCGAAGGCCGGGACGGGGCCCGAAGCGCGCCGCCCGAGGAGGCCGCCCGAGCGGGCCGAGCCGAGCCGAGCCGAGCCGAGCTTGCCAGAGGAGCGCCGCCCGAACCGAGCCGAGCTGAGCCGAGCCGAGTCCGCCCGAAGACGGCCGCCGAGCCGAAGCCGCCCGCCGAGCCGAAGCCGCCCGAACGGGGGCCGAACCGGCACGAAGCGGCCCAGTCGCACAAAGCCGAGGCCTAGAGCCCGGAACCGAGGGGGGCCGAAGTCGTCCGAAGTGCGGAGCCGAGCCTGCCCGAATTGGTCCGAGGCCGCACGAGGGCTTTCGTGAGGCTCTGCGCTAGCCGTCCTCAGCGCCTATGAGGCCGCGCGGGCCGCGACCCCAGCCAACTGTGAGGCCGACTCTCGCCGGCCTCCGACGCAGCGTGACCCGGCCAAGAGAACCTGGTGCCGCAGACTCCGTTCGCCCCCGCCTCCAGCACGAGCCGAGTCCTCCCGAGGTGGAGCCGAGCGGTGCCGAACGCTCCCGAGCCTTGATCCTTACGAGCCTCGGCTCTCCGCCTCCTCCTGTCCGAAAGTGCCCGAGCGCTGTCGGACATGCTAATCGGGCCTCGGCCACGGTTCGGAAGCAACTCCCGAAACGCGGCGCCGTCGAGCCGCTTCGGGAGCAGAAGCGAAAATGGCCGAAGGGACGCCGCTCGCGTCCGGGACCGAGAGGCTGCCGGGATCGAGGCGGGCTCGGCGGGCGGGACGGGGCGGAGTCCGGGGGCAAGATGGCGGCCTCGCGGCGAGGTAAGGGGAGAGGGGTAAGGCGCTCGGGCAGGTCGTCCCGGGGACCTGGGGGACGGGGTGGAGGTCGCCCCGGGAGAGCGGCCGGTCGTCTCGGTTCTTCCCGGTGCGGGAAGGGCAGAGTGGCGGGCGTAGTACGCCAGGGCATTACCGGGTGGACTCAGCGGTCCGCAGGGTGAGATCCCGGCCGTGGAGAGTCCGTCCGGGTCCGCGCTGCCGCCCCGCGTGGGCGCGTGCGGGGCTGCAGACCCCCGGCGCTGCGGTTACCCCTGCGGGGACAGTCGGTGCCCGCGCTCGGGGCGGACGCGCGTGTTCGCTCCCCAGGGGCCCGTCTGACCTGCGGAGCAGCGGCCGCTCCGCGTACCCCACCCGCCGAACCAGAACCCCTACAGGGCAGAGGGCGGGCGAGCGAGAAGGGCTGTCCGGGCTAGGGGCTGCGTGGGCCGGGGGCTGCCGGGGCCGAGGGCTGTCCGGGGCCGGGGGCTGCCGGGGCCGGGGACTGTCCAGGGCCTGGGGTCCCAAGGAGGTGGGGCGGGGAGTCGGGCACCCCTGCTTTGAAAGCGGGCACTGCCCTGCGTGCCTCGGCTGCTCGGGTTCTCGGAGCAGAGGTTGCACACCCCGAGCCTCGCCCGCTCACTAGCACAGCCGTCTAGGGGCCGCCCCTCTCAGTGGCCAGGGTACCTGCCTATCAGCGCCTCGTTTAAAGTGCTGACCGCCCAACTTGGAGCCGCTCGGCTTGTGTAACCAGGGGAAAGTTCGTGTGCGACATGGGTTGTTCACTCAGCCAGATAAAAAGGGCAATTTCCATACCTCAGCTGTCCGCTGTTCACTGGAATGACTTGTGCCAAGAGATGGAGTGGTGAATAATCTGGAGGTCAGTTGGGCATCTTACAGAGAATCAGCCTCTCTGGTCTGAGTTTCATTCAGACCTTTCTTGGCATGAGGGCTACAAATCACCAGACCTTTGACCTTGGAAGGCCGCTGGTACTGGTCTGTATGTGTTTTTATTTGGTGGAAAATTAAGTTTATACCAGAGCAGGACTTCTTGGCACCCCTGGAATATTACCTCAGGGCAAACATTTGTTCTCTTTGCTGCCATGTTTAACTTCTGTTCTGACACACCTGTTCACGGCTCCGCTATTGGAGTAAATTGTTGACCTAAAATGCTGAGTTCTAAAGGCCACAGCTGTATTTAGTGAGAATGAGCTCCTTTTTGTAGGTCTGAAATCGTTAGAACAGCATATCCGATTGTAACTACCCTTGGTGTTAATTATTTAAACCCTATACCACTCAGGATTTTTATACGGCATTGTTTTCCCTGAGCCCCATACCTTTAATCTGTAACAATGGGCAGCTGGCAGAGAGATCTGAAGTTCTGAAGCAAACCTTCGAGAGAAGACTCGGGAGGGAGGAAAACCCCAGTTAACATGGAATCCACCCAAATAACACCAGGTGTCTAGGCGGCCTAGCTCGGGTCTGGAAGAGAACTGATCAGGTTTAGGGAGCACACTTCCTGTAATGCAATCAAGTGTGCGAAGGAGCCGGGCTCAGCAGCCCTCCTTGGCTTCGTGCTCAGTACGTGCTGCCTCTCCCAGAGCCAAGTTCTGAACATCACATA
The DNA here is from genome assembly GCF_048773025.1 of Camelus bactrianus. Classification (NCBI taxonomy): domain Eukaryota; kingdom Metazoa; phylum Chordata; class Mammalia; order Artiodactyla; family Camelidae; genus Camelus; species Camelus bactrianus. Next base: position 501,595 of record NC_133548.1, read on the forward strand.
CTCAAGTCCTGAACTGACCCGCTTGAGACCCCCAGCCAATTGAGACTCCACAGAGGAGCCTGAATTGCTGGAGGAGGCGTGGCTCATCCTTTGACAACCCCCACAAAGCTCCCCCAGGCTGGGAGTTCCTCCCCTGCCCCTGGGATGGAGAGAGCGTGCCAGCTGGTTCGCGTCGCTGCCCTGCCTGCTGTTCGGCAGCACAGCTCTGATGGGGTGTTTCCCAAATCCTCAGTAACTGCTAATGTATCTACCCATCACGAGTGTGCAGCTAGCGTGAACCTCTTCAGAGAGGAAATCTGACCCAGGGTACGTCCAGTCCAAGGGTGGGCTGAAGATCTCTTCAAACACAAACTCTGTAACTCGGAAGACCCTTCCACACAAAGTGGGGCTCTGCTCACTCCAGGGCACTGTCACCTCCAATGAGGGGAGGATGTGGAACTGCTCTGGGCTGGGAGACTGTCCAAGAGATGCACCATTAAAAGAGACTGGATTGCTGGCTTAGGAAATTCTTAGTTTTGGAGTGATATTTGGGGCCATGAATAAAATTCCAGAGGAACGCCAACGTCTTACCAACGACAAAGACTTGTAACCTGAACCAGAAAAGATTCTCAGATGTACACTTGTGGCAAACATGCAGAAACCACAGAAGATGAGAAAAGCTGCCTTTGGCTCTTTCCCTGGTGGAGGAGTGGATCCTGCCTGCTGGCGTCCTGCCTCAGGCAGGGATCCGGCCTTCACTGCACAGGTGCGCCCTGTCTGCCCACCTCAGGTCCAGAAAAGCAGGTGGTCAGATCCTCCTGGGCCGGTGCAGGGTGCTGGGGAGGAACTAGCTGACGGCCGCGAACAGGTGGGAGGAGGAGGACAGGCCAGGTGCACGTCCCACTAGGACTTGGGGCCTCACTGCCTGGTACCTCTCTTCCAGGGAGAGCCTCCTCTGCGGTGGTATCCTGCTGCTGTGTCCCCGCGTCCCCAGGCCTCCACAGGACGACTCCTGAAGTTGGCCCTCAGCTCCTGCCTTTTGCTCCTTTAAGCCCCCATCCCACCCCCCCCTTTCCCGTGAGCTCCAAGTGGTAATTCCACTTCCAGGTGGGAGGTTGATAGAGCTTCCTCCAGTGGAGCAGGCTGGCTCCCTCGCCCTCCTGCCAGTCTCCCAGGGGTGGGGGTGGGGGTGGCAGGAAAATGAAACCCCTCACTTGGAAAGCTTATAAACTCATTTTTTAGCATAAACAAACACGAAGTATCCAGAGCTCAGGGAAGTTGTTTGGGGATATTTAACTGTCCCCCAAGAGAGAGAAATGCATTCTCTTTGAAGAAAAAGGAAAAAGGCATCTTTTTCTCTTTGTCTTATAACTGGTACCTGGGTCGGGGGATGCCACCTGCTTGTGGTCACCGAGGATGTGCCCAGTTCTCTTGCTCCAGCCTAGGACATCCCCGGGGGGGAGCCCCAGCCCCACCCTGGAGCCCACAGGGGGCCCCGCCAGGTAGAGGGACACCTGGGGAGGTATTAATGGAAGCCAGGCAGGGGGTTGGCGTTCAGGTCTCCGAGGCCACCTGCAAGTGCCTAAGCTGGGCCCGTGTGTCTGCAGGGCCTCCTGTCTGCCCCCTGGGTGGGCGTCCCCCGGGGCAAACACGTCTGCTGGGCCTGAGAGTCCTTAACCACTGGCCAGCTCTCGTCCGTCCCTCTGCAGGCGCTGCTTTATCTGAGGGGAACGTATTTTGCCCTTTATTTCCTGGCTACACTCCTGATGGTCATGTATAAAAGTAAGTCACACTCAGAAGGCAGCTTGCAGGCACAGGTGCCCTGCCTCCTGCGACCAGCTCCACTCTGTTCTCCAGGTCAGGTTTTCACTTACCCTCACGGTTACCTGGTCCTTGACCTGGCTCTGCTGTCTCTGATGGGGATTCTGGAAGCAGCTCAGTTATACCTGGGTGAGTTGACTGAAAACCGTATAGTACTTGGGATAACACAGTTGCTGGCTTTCCGCGTTAACCTGTAAACGTTCTTCATTTTGTAATGTGGTTCTTAGAGACACTTGATTTAAACTGCTTAACCATTGTTTTGTGGGCCTCATCTAAGTGTCAGTAATGATTAGTTTATCCAGAAGCTTTGTCCACAAGACAATACTGGCAGCATCCTCGGTGGGGACACTTCCTGTTTGGAAGGCTATTGGGCACAAGCCGCTGGGTGACGGACGGCACCGAGATTAGATCCCAGCTTAGCCATCACGCCGGGGCCCCACAGTATTCACCTCACCTCCTTCCTCCCCTTCCGTTGGCCTCAGCGGTCAGGAGGTGAAGGATCTGGAAAGTTCTGTCATGTCTCCACCAGGGCTCCCTCAGCCCCCTAGTCCAGCTCCCAGGGCCCCAAGTCTGGAGCCCCTTACAACACCCTGACAGCCAGCTCCCAGCTCCTCATTGCTCACCGCTGGTGTTCAGGCCCCCAAGTGCCCCAGCGCAGGCACAAGTCTGTGATAACGCCTGTTTCAAACCGGATGGTGCTGTGCATGTCCCACTGACCCATCTAAAAAGCGCTCCTGTAGTTGGAATCGCTGATAAATCAAGGACAGCTGTACCTCCAGGCCCCGCACACCTGTGACACCCGGGCAACAGCAAACGGGTGCGTGCTGGGGACTCCAGGAGTGGATGGGAGCCGATCTCCTCAGCTGTCCTGCTGAGCTGGCTGGGCAGTGGCAGACCGCACCGCCGTTGCTGGGCCCTTGCCCGCCTGCCCTTCTTCGAGCCCCCGTGCATGCTGAAGGCTCCCGGCCGGGTGGTCAGCCCATGGCAGCTGGAGCTATGCGTCTTCCGTGCTGACCCATTTGTTTGTGAAATACGCGCTTGCTTTGTTTTTTTGTAATACTCCTGAAGTTTTCCAGAATGACCTTAGCCAAGAGTAAAACATTTTTGGAAATGTTAAACAAAATCTCCTCAGTCCACCTGGAATTAGGAAAAGGTGTCAAAATTCAATTGGGCTCTTTTTTTTTTTTTAGTTCTTTTTTGTGCGTGGGGTGGGGGGTAATTAGGTTTATTTATTTAATTTTAGAGGAGGTACTGGGGGTTGAACCCAGGACCTTGTCCGTGCTGAGCATGTGCTCTGCCGCTTGAGCTATAGCCTCCCCACCGGGATCAGTTCTAGAAATGCTGACTCCCTCTGCCGCCCACACGGCCCACCCGGCTGTGATTAAAGCGTTGCAGCTGCCGCTGGCTTTTCCCCTCTCCTTGGAAAACATGCCCCTTTTGGGGTTTGCTGACACTTGTCTTTCTTTCTTTTTTAACAAAGGGGCTGGGGATTGAACCCAGGACCTCATGCACACTAAGCAGACACTCTGCCCCTGAACTGTGCCACCCCCGACACACACACCTTCACGAGTCCCGTGCAGTGGTCACGGCGGCGTCTTCTGCTGGGAGTCCTTGAGCGCCACGTGGTGTGATAAGCTGGTGTTGTCTCACAGCCTAGTCGCCAGGGCCCTCGGGCGCGTACCTCCCAGAGCCCGGCTCACCTGTCACATCTGTCTGTCCTTCAGGTGCCAAGGGCAACCTGCTGGAGGCTGAGGCCCCGCTGGCCGCCAGCCTGGTCCTCACGCTGGGCGACGCCCTGCTGACGGTCTACTTCCTGCTCTGGCAGACACTGGTGCTGCGGGCGGACTCGGTCCTCAGTGCCACGCTCCTGGCACTGCACAGCCTGGAGGCCGTCCTGCAGGTGGTGGCAATCGCAGCCTTTGTCAGCTAAATGGGCGGTGCCCAGGCCCCCAGGACAGCCCTGGACAGGCGCCTCCTCCTGAGAGCTAGACTGTCCCCCAGCCATCACCTCCCTTGCCGCTGACCCGCTGACCTGCTGACTTTCCGTGGTGTCAGAAGCTCAGGTGGTGTGGGTAGTCTGTAGATCTTCGGTGGAGGTGGGGCCTGGAACCAGGCAGAAGAGGGCGCTGGGGCCGGGGGCTGGGCACGGCAGGAGCTAGGATGGGGCTGTCTCCGAGGGGAATCACAGGGACAGGTGTGCAGCCCCCGCCTTTGGCTGGTGAGGCCCTCACTTCAGCTGCTACCCCGACCCGTGAGGACAAGGGACAGGGCCCTGCTGAAAGCAGGCAGCCAGGCTGGTGCCTCTGGGGGTCTGGCCACCTCCCTCGGGCTTGGGGTTGGAGGTCCCTGCTCTCTGGGGTCGGGCGTGGAGCTTCGGGACAGCGGTAGGGGACAGTGGCCCTCCACCATCTGCAGGCCCGTCCTGGACCAACAGTGCACTCAGCCTTCCTTGAGAAAGTAAACAGCAGGGGGCCAGGCGGCACGAGGCCCACAAGTCCTGCCCCTTGGGGATTCTGAAGAAAGGTGATCTGCAAACCCCAGGGCTGAGGAGTGGGGGCTAGAGGCTGGATGTCACACTTTGTCCCGGAAGGATTCCAGCCATGGGGTTGGTTTTGCGAGTGCGCTGTGAGTGCTCCGTGAAGAAATCCAAGCGGACGTTTTCTAGTAACTTTCCTTCTTTTGATTCAATCGCACATTTTCTGTGTTTAGAACAACCTTGTGTTCAAATATCTGGATATTTTCTCCTCACTATTTTTTTTTTAAATAAATGTTTATATTTCTCTGAATTTCTCCTAATTAAAGCCACCTACCTCCGCCAGCGTTCTCCAGGGTTCTCCCCCGGTGCTGGAGCGCAGGCCCCGCCCCCACCTCCCCCAGCAGCCTTTGCGCAGCACTTCCTAGTCCTGGGTCCTGGCCCTCCACAGGGGGCCACACTCTGTCTGCCTTGTTCTTTTTATTTTTTTATTTTATTTTTTTTAATATACAAGAGCCAAAAACATTTATGTCTGCCTTGTTCTTGGGGGGCGGGGTGGGGGGACTCGAGAGACTTTTGGCTTGGGACGAGTGCACGCCTGTAGCCCCGAAGGCCAGGTGGAGACACCCTCCCACTTGCCCACCCTGTCCATTCAGCAGTCCCCACGTCCTGCTGCCCTGGGCACTTGCCCTGTGGACTCAGGGAGGCTGGGGTGGGACGGAAGCGCCTGCTATTCGGGGGATGCTCAGTCCTGCCCCTGCAAGCCCAGGGGGCGTGGCATGTTGCCCGCCAGGCTCATAACCTGTCTGGGGGTCTGGGCCAGGCCCTTGACACCCCCACCGCTTTGGCCACAGGGCATAGCATACTCAAGGTGGCCACCAACCAGCCTGGGCCTCCAGGCCCCTCGCTGCATCTTTGAGAGGGTCAGTGCTCCAGATCTGGACCCACTGGCCATCACGCTGATTTCAGGCGTGGAGAGTGCCCACCTCAGCCACTCCTTCCCTGTGTGCCTTCCCATGCGTCGCACATCTGGGCTCAGCTCCCCAGAAGGGCCGGGGCAGGCATATGCCTTCCCCTCCGGGTTGTCGGCAGAGTGAGGAGAGAACCAGGAAGCCAGGCCTCAGGGGCAGGGCTGGGCCCGATGGTGAAGGCCACTTCCTGTGCCCTGCATGAGCTCCCCAGTAATGCCCCAGATAGCAGACCTGCCCTGGGGTCCTGGCAATGTGGGAAAGGACAGCACCCCTGACCTTCCAGGACTGAGTGTGCCTCTTCTCTGGACTCCCCAGGAAGTGCTCCGTAACAGCCCCAGCAAACACACCAGCTGCCCTGCCCTTCCTGGACCATGACCCTGGGACCCTGCCTCCTGGCACACCCTTTTCTGCTCCCCCCCACCCCAGAAACAACAGTGGGAGCCCTGGGGTCCCTGCAGGTGCCTACCACTGCCGGGTCTGCCCTCTGCCAGTTCACTTCCTCTTCTCCCAGCTCGGTGGGCACAGCCATCCTGAGGGTTGGTTCAGGAGGAGGAAAGGACAGAACTGTGGGCAGAGCTTGGGGCCTAGGCTCAGGAGGGGTTCACTGCCCAGGCAGCCTCATGTCAACTATTTGCCCTGCACTCAAGGACAGCCTGGGCCACAGACACCCCAACCCCCTCATCAGACAACCCCGCCCTTCGGGTGCCCACACTGGACTGGAACGACACAAAGAGAATTGAGGAGCTCCTAGATGGTGGAGGAAGGAGACCCATTCACCTGGCAAGGTCAGAGCGCAGGACTGCAGGGTCTCTGGCTGGTGATCCTGCCTTTGAGACCCACCCACAGACTGAAGCCTGGCTCTAGAGCTCCCTCCAGACCAGGGGGGCCCCCTCTGAAGAGAATGGGACTCTGCCCTGGGTCCTGGGGTGCCTGAGGCTGGGGGACACCTGGCAGGGTCAGGTCTGATCTCCCCAAGATTCCTCTCCACCCCTCTGGGGCGCATCAGCTCGGCCTGCCCCTGGAAGGTTTCAGAGCTTCACGGTGCATTGTAGCCCTGCACACCCCCGCGATGGATGGGCTCCCGGCCCCGCCCACCCGTCCGTGGGCGCCCCAGCTCTAGGAGGGGGTTGGCGCAGGGAGCCCCCGGAGTAGGTGTGGGGACCATCGGCTGGGAGCCGCGGCGGAGGCGGGGTCTGGAGCGGGGACATGGTGGGGGCGGAGCATCCACGTCCCGCCCCCGCCCCTGCCCAGCGCCAGCCCTAGCGCTGCGACTCTAACCTGCCGCTCAGGTTCCTCCCCGCGCCCCGCCCCGGCCACTCCGCGCGCCCCTCCCTCCTCCAGAGCCAGGCGCCGACAGACGGGCGGACGGACGCGCGGACCAGAGACCGGCGGGCGGCCAGGAGCGGGTCTGCGAGGAACAGGTGAGCGCCCCGCCGGGTCCTGGCCCCAGCGCGCCCGACCCCACCTGGCGCCCCGCGCGCTTTGGCGCAGGAGCGACCCGGGAGCCCAGCGCACGGAAGGCACACCGCCCGGGCCTCAGTTTCCCCAGGTGGCCGTGCGATGCGGGGCTCTGGTCTGGGTCTGCAGACTGGGCCGGGGCGCAGGGGGCATCGGGCAGAGGGTCTGCGCTGGGCCGGCTGGCTTCCCCTAGGCGGGTGGCCAGGAGCCCAGTCCCAACGGCCGGGCCTGCCCCGTCCGGTCCTGGGGCGGCGCCGAGCACTGAGTATGTTTGTAAGCCAGTGGCTTCTGAGTCAGCCTGTGCCTCCCAGCCCTGGGGCTCCGTGGGGGAACCCCCTCCTCCAGTGAAGAGGGTGCTGAGGGGATTCTGCCCCTTTGCTCCACCCCAAGGCTCCACACTGCCCTGCTGGGACAAGCTGAGGGCTTCTTTGGAGCCAGACACTTGCACATGCCAGCTGGCTTCCTGGGTGTCGGAGCCAGGACAAAATGCAGGGCCGGGAGAGCATCAGGTTGGGGTCAGGCTCCTGGTCAAGGTTGGGGTGTGGGGATTTCAGGGAGAAGCGGGCTGGGGGCTAAGCTGCCACATCCTGTGTGCCTCTGACCAGGCTGGGCCAGGCTGGGGCAGCCTCTGTGTGTGAGGTGCCCCTGGTGGCAGAGGAGCTGGGTAGACAGGGCTCCTGGCGATTCTGAAGTGCGCCACAGACCACCTCTGCCCCCGCCCCGGGTGTAGTCAGGCCGGGTGTGCTGGGAGGCAGGGCCCAGCTGGCTACGCCTCTGCTCCCCGCTTCTGCACCTCCCCCACGGCCCTGCCCAGGCCTGGGCCTCTCCTGGTCCCTGCCTGGTGCAGTCGGGGGCTCAGCACTCTGCCCAGCCCTGTCTCAGACCTCTCTGCCTGCCTCGGTCTCCCAAGTGCACACTCCATGCCCACCTGTTCCCCACCCACGGCTTCCCAGACCTGGGCACAGCCAGAGCCCAAGGGCCTCCCCAATTCCAGGGCCCCACCCGGCTCCCCTGGGCTTTAAGCTGACTCCTCCCCACGGTCACTCAGCTTCAAGCTGGAATTTGAACTTGGAGCTGGTCCCTCCGCCCTCCCTGACCTGCTGAGGCCTCCTCCCCCTCCACTACCTCACTGGGCACCATGCTAGTCTCTCCCTTTGCACCCGGAAAATGGCCACAGGAAAACCAAAGTGCAGTCTGGGCCCCAGGGCCCTCGGGGCCAGTGTCATCCCCACCCCAGTCAGCTGAAGACGTTGCCCTGCTGCCCACTGGAGCTGGCCTCTCAGTGGCCCCTCCCCAAGCTGCTCCTGGACCCAGGAGCCAGGGCCTGGACCCACCTTCCTGGTTGGCCCTAAGGCCCCCACCCCATCCAAGGAGCTGAAGGCCTAGTGTCACAGCCTAGCTCCCTCCCTGTGTGTGCCCACAGGCCTGGGTTTCGCCCAGGTGTGTGTGAGTATCTGGACACTTAAGCCGAGCAGCCTGGGCTCAGCCCGCCAGGAATCCCATTAAGCAAACACTCGGGCTCACCCACTGAGGTCATGAGCATTCCGGACATTCTCCACGGACAGATGGACAGAGGAATCTGGCCAAGCCCCAGACCCTCAGTGCCATGTGGGAAGGGGTGGCCTGAAGCCCCCAGACCCCTCACACCTCCAGGGAGCCCTCCCTGTAGGCAGTACCTGGTCAAACCAGAAAGTCCTGGACACTCCCTGCCCTGGATACCCACACCCCTGCTTTGTAACCCAGACCCTGGCAAACCCCGGCAAACCCCTCGACAGTGAAGCCACAGGTGGATGGCCTCACCGGTGACACTTGATGGGGGTGCGGTGTGGGCCCAGAGGTCCCCACAGGGCACAGAATCCCACAGGCTCTGCTAGCCCTCCAGAGGGTGGGCTCTGGCTGGGCTCCGGGTCCCAGCCCCCCGCCCCCACCGCAGGCTCCAGGCTCCTCCTGTGCTGCCTTTCTCCGCTGTCTGGGTCCCACCTGCCTCAGGGCCTTTGAACACACTGCTTCCTCTGACAGATGCTTCCTCCCTCTGACCCCCCTTCAGAGCCCCCAGGACACCCTCCTCTCAACCCCACCCCAGGCAGCCCTTGGAGTGGGGCCCCCTTCTGGGGGTCCCTGTGGAGGATGAGGGTCTGGGGAGACACAGGGCTGCAGCGAACACCAGCTGGGATATAGACCGGGGTGGTCCTCATGTGTCCAGAAGGCAGGGCTCTGCTCCCGGAGGACCAGACCCCTTGGGGAATCTGACCAGACCATCAGCGCTCCAGCCCCTGGGTCTGGGTGGAGGGGGGAAGTCCCAGGCCCTGTGCTGGGGGTGCCCAGGTGCCTGCCAGGCTCCAGCAAGATGTCAGCTTGGCTCTCTGTCTTCACAGGTGTGGGCCGGGCACTAAGCCCTGGACTCAGACCACACTGAGATCTGCCCTTTCACTGCCAGCCACCGTCGCGGACACCATGAGCCAACTGGGGTCTGTGAGCTGTTGCCCGGGTGCTGCCAAGTGAGCCCCTACCCCAGCCTGCTCACCCCTGACTGACCCCTACCCGCCCAGCAGTCCCCAGGGAGGGGTGTGGCAGGGGCCCCACCCTCACCAGCCCCTCCCCTGCAGTGGCAGCCTGGGCCGGTCTGACTGTGTGGCCAAGATGAGTGCCAAGGACCTGTTTGGTGAGTGAGGTCTGAGGACCAGAGGCTGCGGGAGACAGCCCCGCGGGGAGGGTCTCGCGGGCTCCCCTCCCCCTGGCTGTGCCAGGCCCCCGCCAGGGGAGATGCAGGTCAGCCCTGGGCACCCAGAGGAGGCCTCTGGGCCCTAATCAACCAACAGATGCCCAGGTCCCTGCCCAAAACTTTAGCCCCTGAATAGCCCTCCCCTCACCACGCCGGTAAGGGGAGAGGCCTTACTAATAATTCAGAGAGCATCAATATTAATCCCGCTGTGCTCTTCCCTGCAACGTGATTCTCTGGGAGGCGGGGGCTCATGCTGGACTGAGTGCCAGGTGTCTGCTTTGGGAGGGCGAGGCCGGGCCAGCCCCCACCTCCCCAGCTGAGTCCCTCCCCAAGACCCCCAGCCTAGTTTGTGCTTTTGGACACAGGGCCAAAAGGGTCTGGAAAGCAAGGAGCCCAGGGAGGGGCAGGGAGATGTCAGCTGGCAGCTCTTAGAGTTGGGGGAAACCCTGGACTGGACCCCTCCCCAGAAAAGGAGGACAAGGGGCCTCCACGGGAGGAGGCTGAGCCACCTACACCCCGCCAGGACAGACCTGCAGTCACGGTTGTGCCGTCACCACTCTGAGCTGGGGGGCCTTCCCCAGGTCCCCTGCGTGCTCTGCCAGGAGGGGCCATGACCCCCATTTCATGCCCTTGAGTCCTTCCTGGCAGCCACGAGGGGCCCACAGAGCAGTGCCCCTCACCTCCACTCTGCCCTCCTGGTGGCCCCGCCTGGGGGTCCAGTCCACTTGGACTAGGGTCTGCAGGTCCTGCCCTCTGGGGTGAGTGACCAGTGTCTCCTCGTTCAGAACAGAGGAAGAAGTACTCCAACTCCAATGTCATCATGCACGAGACCTCCCAGTACCATGTCCAGGTGAGGCGGCCCCCGGGGAGCTCCCCCAGCCCCGCACGGCCCTCCTGTCCTCTGTGCTCCAGGGTCCCCCAGCAGGTGGGAAACAGGCCCGGGGAGAAGTGGTCAGCCCAGGCTCTGATGCCCACAGCAGCCGGCTGGAGCCAGACGCTGCCCCACCCCTGTCCTGGGCTCATGCACCGTGGAGAGCCTCCCTCCGGCTGTGGGGAGCTCGCAGTCCGAGGGACACAGGATCCCTGGAGCTACGTCGGGGAGGGAAGGTGTCGGGCCGACACAGGCCTGCGAGGGCAAGCTCTGGGCGCCTCCGGCAGCCCTCGAATGGGAAGACCCAGTGGGGAGGGCCCCGAAACAGGGAAATGGATTAGGAGGGAGAGGCTGGAACAAAGACACCCCTTTTCTGAGCTTCTGCAGGGAAGTCCTTGATGGCTAATTCTGACTGAGTCTGGGAGAGTTTCAATGGGGTAATTTTAGAAAAGCTGTTGGCTCCTGAGAGCTTTTACCCTAGGTCAGTTTTAATTCACACTTAGAACTCAGAAAATATGTTTTTTAAATGACCTTCCTGCTTTTGGCAGCTGGCCGAGTTCCTGGTTCCTGGCCATCATCCAAGCCTGCAGGACAACAGGGCTGGAGATGGCTGAGGAGGGAGGAGAGGGAGGAGGGAGGAAGTTGGGGGGGCCCCGAGATGAGGAAGGTGGGGGCCCTGGACCAGGAAGGTGGGGGCTTTGAATAAGGGAGGTAAGAACTCCCTCCCCACGGAGCCCTTCACACCCACAGAGGACAAATGAGTCACTGCTTTCTGAGCTTTAGTTCTCCAACGTCTGTGACGGGTCCATCCAGACGTGGGGAGTCTCTTGCTCTGCCAGCCTGCTCAGGCTCGTGACTGCTGCTGGCTCATTGTCCAGAGGCAGCTGGGTCACCGCAGAAGGGCCAGTGAGGGGCCTTGGTGAGGGGCTGTCGGTGCCCTGGGGCCTCCCAGCCCTCCTGGGCTTTGGTCCATGCTCGCCTATGGAAGGACCCCGGCCCAGGGGCACTTCTCCTGCTCACCCAGCAGCCAGCAAGGCTGGGGAAGTGGGTGCGTTTGCCTACCCCTCCCAGATGAAGATGCTGAGGCCAAGAGAGAGGGTGAGAAGTGGGGGCAAGATGGGACCCACCCTGGCACTGGGGATGGGGGCAGTGCCGAAGCCTTGTGGTTTGTTTTTTTCACTTTTTTCTAAATTAGCACATAGTAAAGTGACATGAGGGTGGGTGACACCACCTCTGTCAGGACACAGAACAGCTCCAGTGCCCCACAGCCCCGCTGTGCCCACCCCATGAGGTTGCAGACTTCCCTACCCCGACACCTGGCAACACTGCTCAGGCCTCCAGCCTCTGGTTCTCTCTTTTTGAGAAGCCCCTAAAAATGAGTTAATATATTTTTTGTTTGGTTGGGGTTTTGGGGGGGAGGGTATAATTAGGTTTTATTTATTTATTTACCTGGAGGCACTGGGGATTGAACCCAGGACCTCGTGCATGCTCAGCACATGCCCTGTCACTGAGCTCTGCCCTCCCCCCGAGTTCATATACTTTAGAACCATCTTTGTGCTTCTGCTTCATAAACGTATTTCACAAAAACCCTGTGTGTAAAGAAGACTTCTCTAGGGCGCTGCGACCTCCACCAGCTGCGCCCCCAGCGTGTGTCCACGCGCGTGCCTCCACGCGCCTTACTGAACGACAGGGGTCCTTCTCGTGCAGGTGAAGGTGCACGGATTCGACATACCTTCTCCCACTCTGGCTTGTTGATTCCCGTGCGTAATGTGTCTGGGTGAGCAGAGACGTTTAACTTTGATGACGTCCGATCACATCCATGTTTCTCTTTTATGGTCAGGATTTCTTTGGGTTTTGGAGGGTGTTTGTACTTTGGCCATTGCTGGGCCCAAGGCTCTGAAGCTTTCTTCCTGCGTTTTCTCCTAGATGCTTCGTTGTTCAGGCTGTTACACCCAGGCCTGTCACCTATGTCAAATTCATTTTTAGGCGTGAGACTCAAGGCTGACGTCCCCATAGGAATGTGCAGTCTAGCAAAAGACTTTCCTTCCCACATTGAATGACTTTGGTGCCTTAGTCAAAAATCGATTAATTGGACACGAATGGGTGTACTCCTGGACTCTCTGTTTCATTCTCTTTCACTCATTGTAGCTTATTAGGTTTCTTGAAATCAGGCTACTTTCTTCTTTTTCTTCAAGATTTTTGTGACTGTTTTAAGTTCTCTGGACTCGCATTTACATTTTAGAATCAAAGTATCCATTTCTATCCTCAAAAAAAGCCTGCTAGAATTTTGGTTTTGGTTTAGGTCCAGGGAGAATTGACATCTTAAAGATGTCGCATCCGTGAACATGGTACCTCTCCACTTACTAGGTCTTCTCTGATTTCTCTCAGAACTTTTTTGTGATTTTCACCATAGAGGGCTTGCAAATACTTCTTAAAATATTCCTTAGGTGTTTGGTTTTTACATACTGTTGTAAATGGCACTTTTTTTTTTTAATTTTTTGGTTGCTTTTTCTTCTCTTTTTTTGGTGTCGTTTTTCAGTTTCCATTTTTCAGCTGTCGGCTGCTAGGACTTGTTTTGTACGACTGGATTTCTGTGTAGTGAACAAGTATCCTGAAACCTTGCTGAATCGATTTATTTCTTCAGTGACTTGCTTGTAGGTGCGCTGGATTTTCTGTGTACACAATCACGTCTGAAAACACCTTACTGAATGTCTTATCCTTTGCCACTTGGCTTTTCTTGCTTCACTGCCCTGGCCAGAACCACCAGGAGATGCTCAGTAGAAGTAACGACAGTGGACGCCCTGGCCTGGGTCCAGTCTTGGAAGAAAGTGTTCGGTATTCCCCGCTGTATACGCTGTGTGTTTCTGTAGACACCCTTTAGCAGGGTGGGCAAGTTCCTTTCCATTCTTGGTTTGCTCAGAGCTTTTGTCATGAAAGGTGTTGAATTTTGTCGAACACTTTCTCCGAATCTACTGAGATGTATTTACTGTTGCTAATGTGGTGAACCCATCGCACTGACTTGTCTTTAATGTTGAAGCAGTATTGCACTTCTGGGATAAACCTCATTTAATTATGATGTATGATCCTTTTTATGTGTTGACAAAACTTACTTGCTAATGTTTTGTTAGGGATTTTTTGCATTAATATTTATTAGAGATTTTGGTCTTTACTTTTCTTTTCCTGCAAAGCCCTTGGCAGTTTTGAAATCAGAGGTAGCCCTGTGAAGTGCATGGAGAATGTTCCCTACTGCTCTGTCTTCAGGAGGAGCTAACGGAAGATTGCTACGAGCTCTTCCCTAAGGATCTGTTAGGGTTCACTTGTGAGGCCCTCTGAGTGTGGGGCTTCATTGTGGGGAGCCTTTTTAAATTATGGATTCACTCTAATGCCTGTAGTCTGCAGTGACGCCCCCTCTTTCCTTTGTGTTACTGACACGTTGTGTTTTCTGTGTTCTTTACGTCTTGCTAGGGGGTTATCAATTTCATCAGTCTTTTCAGAACCAACCTTTGAGCTTTGTTGATTTTGCTCTGCTGTTTGTGTGTTTTACTAGTTTGTTGGTTTCCACGCTTAGTGTCCTTCCTTCCGCTTTCTCTGGGCTTTGTTTGATTGTCTTTTCCTGGTTTCTTTAGAGGAATGAACGCTTAGATCACTCACATTAGGTCTTTCTTCTTCTCCAGCTTACTCGTAAAAGCTGTGAAGCTCCCTCCAAGAACCCCTTTAGCTGTCTGCCACCAGTTTTGATGTGCATGTTTTTACGATCGTTCAGCTCAGAATACTTTCTAATAGTCCTTGTGCCTCCTTTGACCCACAGACTCTTTAGATTGTTCTTCTTTTTAGGCATTTAACCATGTAAACACTTACAGCTATAAATTTCCCCTTTGCACTGCTTTTCCCGCGTCCTGTACGTTTCAGTATGCCGTATTTCTATTTTCATTCGTCTCTGGGTATTTTATTTCCCTTGTCATTTCTTCTTTCATTCATTCATTGTTTAATTTCAAGTGTTGTTGACAAATGCTGAGTGTTTCACGAGTGTTTTGTTTGATTTCTACAGAATTGGACCCACGAGTTTTTAGAAGTGTGCTGTTTAATTTCTAACGACTGGAGGGTTTCGTGGCTGTCATTCTGCTGCTGGCTTCTGCTTGAATCCGTTCCGGTTGGAGCATGTGCTCAGCGGGCTCAGTCACGTGGGGTGCACGGGCAGCATGGTTTGGGTGGTTTGCTTGTGCTGTGCTTTGCTAAGAATGTGCCTCATGCAGACAGACCCGCTGCCTGATGACCGCAGCCTGTTTCCGCCCACGCTTTCTAACCTGCTGGTGGACATGCAGGTTGGCCTCCAGCAGCTCTGCAGGGAGCAGCCGTGAGCCTGTGCCACACTCTACACCTGAGCAGGCGGCCTGGGCGGGATTGTAAGAGGAAAGGGGCACGCCATCCCAGTGTCATGGCTCCTCCCCAGGTGGCTGGGCCAGCGCCCAGCACGGGCTCCCACTTCCCCACCCCTTAACCCTCCAGTGTAGCCCACAGGGGCTTGCGGCAGAGTGGGTGAAAATCTCAGTGGCTGACACGTTCCTAAAGTGATAGTCTCACAGTTTCAATCTGCAGTTCCTTTATTGAGTCTATGTACAGTTTTCTATATTAAAAAGTTACCAGGGGGAGGGTTAGCTCACTGGTAAAACATGTGCCCAGCATGCAAGAGGTCCTGGGCTTCATCCCCAGCACCTCTTCTAACTAAGTAAATAAACCCAGTTACCGCCTCCTCCCAAAAGGAGACAGAAAAAGTTACTGAGATTTATTTTCCCGTAGACTCTTTGTTTATAGCTTTTGCCAATTTTTTCTGTTGGGGTTAACTTTTTACTATTTACACATTCTTTCATTACATATTAATTTATTGTTGGTATCCTTAATTATTAAAAATAGAGTAGAGCTTTTTTTTCTAACGGGGGTGCTGAGGATTGAACCAGGACCTCGTGCGTGCTGAGCACACTCTACCCCTGAGCTCTAACCTCCCCCACAAAACAGAGCTTTTAACAGAGTCAGAACTGGCACCGTCGTGCTCACTGGTAGTTTTCTATATTAAGAAGATTAGCTTACATTGCGTCTGTTATATCTGCTATTGTATCTGTGTTTTCCCACTTTTTTTTATCTTTGTATATGGTGTTTTTTCTCAGCAGAGATTTTCTTCGTTAAGTCAACTGTGGTCTCATCTTTCGAGTGTCTGGCTTTTCCTCCTTGCTTAGCAAAGTCCCCAGGGAAGAAGGCCTTTCTGAGGTCATCAGAAACCACCCAGTATTTCCTTCCAGCACTTTCATGGGTCCGCCTTTGCGGTCAAATCTCCACTGTCTGGAGTTTACGTTAGTGCCTATCCAGCCGTCCCAGCCTTGTTGACTGAACTCAGCAGCGGTCGGGACAGACACACAAGGGGTCCTGGAAGGAGGAGGGCCTGAGCCAGGCTTGGAGACAGAGGAGAGGGCACTGGGACGGGCAGGGCTGGCCCCCGTGGACTGTGGGCCCGGCACTGGGGATTCGGCAGCTAAAACAACAAAGAAGCATGTCACATTAAGTCCAATTGTGATAAATAAAAAAAGCAGGTCAGGGACGTGGTGACAGAGATGCTTTGGCTGGGCGGTCAGGGGGCAGCATCCGAGCAGAATCCAGAAGGAAGAATGAGCAGAGATGGCACATGCCAAGGCCCTGCCGGAAGCCCGCGCCAGGGCTGCTGGGGGAGCGGGGCGCCCAGCAAGGAGATGGGCGGGGCACATCCATGGCCCCCACAGAATCCACCAAGGAGAGCAGAGGACCCCCAAAGGTGGCGCTTTGTCTATCCAGACCCCCAGGGAAGGGACGTTCCCCTCGGACCCCAGGGCACAGCCCCTTGGCCCTGGCTCCTGGCACCAGGAGGGCTGTGCCCAGGGTGACCCCCCACTGCCCGCCCCAGCACTTGGCCACATTCATCATGGACAAGACGGAGGCCATCGTGTCTGTGGAAGACGCCATCCGGAAGCTGGTGCAGCTGAGCTCCAAGGAGAAGATCTGGACGCAGGAGATGCTGCTGCGGGTCAATGACCAGTCGCTGCGGCTGCTGGACATCGAGTCCCAGGTACGGTGGCGGCAGGAGGGAGGGCGAGCGCAGTCCTGCAAGGCGGGCGGGGCTCTGACCCAGACGCACCCTGGGCCTCCCTGTGGGAGCGGGACGAGGGCAGAGGGCAGGGGGACCTGGCAGGGCCCGGAGTCCAGAGAGGCCACGTCACACGGGGCCACGGCCGCCTCCCCAAGAGCCTCTCCGCCGGCTGAACTGAGGCAGGGCCTCGCTGTGTGACCCTTCCCGTGGAGGCCGGGCCTGTGTCTGTGTCCAGGCTGTGCCCTACTTCTGTGCTGTATCCCTGGCACGAACATCCCAGGCCAGGCCTGCAGGTCAGCCCGGGCCCCTCCTCGGGTCCTTCCCGGGCCCGTGGCTGTGAGCCCACAGCCGAGCCCGGGTCAGGTGCGCATGTCCTGCAGGAGGAGCTGGAGAACTTCCCGCTGCCGACGGTGCGGCACACCCAGACGGTGCTGAACCAGCTGCGCTACCCGTCTGTGCTGCTGCTCGTGTGCCAGGACTCGGAGCAGACCAAGCCCGACGTGCACTTCTTCCACTGCGACGAGGTGGAGGTGAGGGGGCTGCGGCAGGCGGGCGGGGGGCACCCCACGTCCGCAGAGCCAGCCTGATGCCCCGTCCCCCCAGGCCGAGCTGGTCCACGAGGACATCGAGAGCGCGCTGGCCGACTGCCGGCTGGGGAAGAAGATGCGGCCGCAGACCCTCAAGTAGGGGCGTGGGTTACAGGGGCGGGTGGGGAGGGGCCAGGCTGGGGCTGCACTGGGCTGAGCGGCCCTTCCTCCCATGTCAGGGGCCACCAGGAGAAGCTCCGGCAGCGGCAGTCGGTCCTGCCTCCCCCTCAGGGCCCGGCCCCCATCCCCTTCCAGCGCTACGGCGGGGACTCCCCTTCCACCAAGAACCGAGTGGGCCTGTCGGTGCCACTCAGCGAACCAGGTGGGCCAGGGGGCTGGGCTGGGGCTGCAGGCAGGGTCTGAGGCGGTGGGCTCAGTCAGCAGCAGCTCTGCCTCCCCATCCAGGCTTCCGCCGCCGGGAGTCGCTGGAGGAGGAACCACGGGCCCTGCTGGCTCAGAGGATAGAGAAGGAGACGGTGGGTCTGGGCCCCTATGGCGCCCCCAGGGGCCAGGGCAGCACGTGGGGGTGTCTCTGCAGCAGGCAGGGGCGCCCGAGGCTGACCCCATCCTACTCTGACCCCAGCAAATCCTCAACTGTGGCCTGGACGACATTGAGTGGTTCGTGGCCCGGCTGCAGAAGGCCGCTGAGGCTTTCAAGCAGCTGAACCAGCGGAAGAAGGGCAAGAAGAAGGGGAAGAAGGGGCCAGCAGGTGCGGGCACTGCTCCGGGCCCTGGGCAGGGGGTGGACAGCGGGGCGGACAGAGGAGTGGGGTTGGGGACGGGTGGGTGGCCCCTGAGCCGGGGCAGGTCCGGTCAGAGCAAAGGAGTGGCAGCAGATTGAGGCCAGACCCACCGGGCGCAGACGGCCCGCCAGGCTCACCCCACCTCCTCCTGTACAGAGGGCGTCCTCACACTGCGGGCACGGCCCCCCTCTGAGGCCGAGTTTGTTGACTGCTTCCAGAAAATCAAGCTGGCCATCAACCTGCTCGTGAGTGCAGAGGCTGCCCCGCTGCTCTGTGCTGACACTGGGGGAGGGGGGTCCCTGCTTGTCCCCAGCTCCACCCCCATCTGTCTGCCTGCTCCCCACCCCCAGGCCAAGCTGCAGAAGCACATCCAGAACCCCAGTGCGGCAGAGCTGGTGCACTTCCTCTTCGGGCCTCTGGACCTGGTGCCTGGGGCTGGGGGGAGGGAGTGGGGGCCAGCGGTGGGGGAAGCAAGTGCTCACCTTTGGCAGGTGGCTGGGGCCGGCGTCCACACTCCAAGTGGTGGGCGCAGTGGGCCAGCCTGTGGTGCTGCAGGTGGGGGGTGGGCCCCTCTGACCCGCCCTGTGCCCCAGATCGTCAGCACCTGTGGTGGCCCAGACATCGCTCGCTCCGTCTCCAGCCCTTTGCTCTCCCGTGACGCCGTGGGCTTCCTGCGCGGCCACCTAGTCCCCAAGGAGATGGCGCTGTGGGAGTCCCTGGGGGAGACCTGGACACGACCCCGGTAGGGCAGCGAGTGGCACGAGGAGCACACAAGGATGGGATGGGGGTCCTAGGCGGGGCCAGCCCTGGTGGTGGGCTCGGCTGACCCAGGTCCTCCTACCCCAGCTCCGAGTGGCCACGGGAGCCGCAGGTGCTCCCCTACATGCCCAAGTTCCACAGCGGCTGGGAGCCGCCCCTGGACGTGCTGCAGGAGGCTCCCTGGGAGGTGGAGGGGCTGGCGTCCGCCCCCAGTGAGGAGGTCAGAGCACCTGCAGCCCCACCCCTCTCCACCTCTGTGCCCCCTGCCCTCGAGGCCCTGACATTGCCTGACACACCCAGCCCACGTGGTCACTTTCCCACAGCCAACTCCAGTGAGCCGGCAGTCCTTTCGAAACTCCCTGAAGCACGGCCTCATATCTGAGCCCACAGCGCCAGGAGACGTCCTCTCCCAGGTCAGCTCCCCGCATGCTCACAGGTAAGCTCTCCTCCGCTCACCCCTCAATTCCAAGGCTCGGCTACAGGTACGCTGCCACCAGGTGGCGGCAGATGCCTTGTTCTCAACGTGTCAAAATCACATTTTCCACACTAGGGCCAGGTTTCTTTTCAACTCTGCTGTGTACAGGTGTGGGGAAAACGTCAAAAGCGCCCGTAAATCCGCTGCCCTGATGCGCCATCTCTTCCGGCACCTCCATATTTGTGCTTTAGAGTCCTGGTTAGGAATCTACTGAACCGCTGAACTGAAGTGGCCTCACCAATGCTTGTCACCCTGTTGGGGCTGATTCAGGTGCAGCCTCAGAGCCAGAGGAGGAGCCGGAGGGTCTGGGCTGGAACAGCCGCCCCCACTCCCTTCACACGCACTTTCACAGACACGTCCCACAATCCTGGGCCCAGGGGAGTCCCTATCCGTCCTCACCTCCCCTGTTTCTTTCTGTTCTCAATCCTGGCCCAGGATTTGAAACCTGGCCAGACCCCAGGATCAGTTTCAGGAGAGGAGGGGCTGGAATTCCTGTTTTAAACCAGCGTGCCCCTCCCTCTGCCCTAAGTCACCAGCCTGATACCCCTGTTCCCTGGCCTGGGCCACCTTTTACCTCCAGCCCCTAGCGGGTTCCCCCTGGCCCATCCTGACACAGCCCCCAGACAGAGCTCCAGGGGCCACCTCAGGCTCAGCCCCCAACACCCCCTCCCCGGGGTCCCAAGGCCTGAGCCTGGAGAGGGAGCCGCCCTCATGGTTAGGGGTCAGACTGACTAGGAGGGATGGCCCAGCCCAGGCGGCAGCCACAGGCCTGCTCCATGTGGGAGCTGGGACACCCCATGACCCCGCAGCTCATGGGTGGTCCTCCGCCGTGTGTGCCTGGGCACTGTCTGCAGTGCTGGAAGGGCTGTGACTGAAAGCATCCGGCCCTCCCTCGATGGGCAGCTGCTTTCCAGGGACAGCCTGTCGTTCCTCCGTTACATGCCTGGCCGTGGGTCCCCAGTGGGGCTGGGCCTGGAGGCCCCTGAGGTGGCCTGGGCAGGGGCGGGCCCTGCCGCGCCCACGGGCGCCCACGTCCCACCCACCTCTGCTGCCCCCCCCATGCAGGGGCCCCAGACGCAACGAGGCTGTCACAGTTTCTGCTCCCGGCTGACAGTGCAGCCTCCCTCCACTGCAGAACCAGAGGCAGGACCTGGGAAGCTGCTGCCCCCGGCCCTGTGCCAGGCCCAGCCCTGGGCCTCAGCCATCCCATTCCACACAGGGGCTACGAACCCACGCCGGCCATGGCCAAGTATGTCAAGGTCCTGTATGACTTCACAGCCCGCAATGCCAACGAGCTGTCAGTGCTGAAAGACGAAGTCCTGGAGGTGAGGAGGGGTCCGGGGATGGGGGGAGAGCCAGGGGAGGCCTGACCCCAGGGCTGCAATCTAGGACTGCAGCCTGGTGCCCACCCAACACAGCCTGGCTGAGGGGCCTCCGTGTCTTGGGGATCTCGGAGGGGGCTCAGGGACCCCTGCACTGGGCTCAGGCTGGAGGGTGGGCCCTCTCTGTGCCAAGGGGGTCCCCCCAACCCAGCAGGGGCTCATCATTTATGTTCACCCTGGGGGGAACGCTCGGGGGCACCATCTGTGTTGGGTGACCATCCCTGAATCCAGGCCACTCACAGTGGGAGGGAAAGTGGAGCAGCTGCGGGCAGGTGGGGGGGTGGTGATCCAGATCCACAACCAGGCCGGAGGCTCAGGACGCTGCTAGAGGGGGTGGAGGGAAGGGGGCCCCCATAGGTGGGATGGGAGGCCAGGTGGGCCAGGGGCACCTGGAGGGGGTGTGACCATCACACTAGGACTAGAGGGGACAGGCTCAGGGGAGACTCTTGGAACTCTCTCTGGCTTGTCTGTAAAGGGGGGCTCACACTGGTGGTCCCAGCACCCTGCAGTGGTGCCTATGGCTGGAGGAGGGTGGGGAGCTGTGGGTCGAGGGTGATGGTGGGCTGTGGCCCCTACAGGTGCTGGAAGACAGCCACCAGTGGTGGAAGCTTCGAAATCGCAGTGGCCAGGCAGGCTATGTGCCCGGCAACATCCTGGCTGAGATCCGGCCGGAGGATGCCCCCCTCGAGCAGGTGAGGGGGAGTCTGCTCTGTCCCACTGCAGGGTCAGGCCAGGTGGCTGGCGTGGTGAGAAGGGACAGGAAAGACCCAGCCCTGAGCCTGGACTCTGCTGCAGGGGCTGGTGTCGTGGCTCCGGGGGTCTGGGCCAGGACTAGGAAGGGCTGGCCCACCTACCATGTGGGAGCTGGGGCAGATCCTGGGAGGTGGAGGTGGGGGAGGAGAGGTGGGGAGGGGTGCCTCCCATTCTCCTTACTCCAGCCCTGTGGGGGGGGGGGGTGGTCAAGGCCGTGAGGGGTGGTGATGAGCTGAGCCTAACGGCACCTCCCAACCTTGCTCTTCCCCGCACCCCTGCAGGCCAGTCTGAAATACTGGGGTCCCTCCAGCCCAACCCACAAGCTGCCCCCAAGCTTCGCTGGGAACAAAGACGGTGAGGGATGGGGGCCGCCAGACCCCTGCAGACAAAGGGCCCAGAGCCAGCTGGGGGGTGGGGGAGGGGAGCCCTGGGGTCCGTGCACTGCGGAGCCTGAGCCGCCGGCGCCCCGCCTGCCCGCCCGCCTCTTAGAGCTGATCCACCACATGGACGAGGTCAACGACGAGCTGGTCAAGAAGATCAGCCACATCAAGGCGCAGGCGCAGCCGCAGAGGCACTTCCGCGTGGAGCGCAGCCAGCCGGTGCACCTGCCGCTCACCTACGAGTCCGGCCCCGGCGAGGTCCGTGCCTGGCTGGAAGCCAAGGCCTTCAGCGCGCGGTGAGCCGGCCGCCCAGGGCGGGCAGGGGGCCACAGGTGGGGGCGACGAGGCCGCCGCGCCCCCGGCCAGGCTCACACCACCACCTTCCTCCTGCCTGCAGGGTCGTGGAGAACCTGGGCGTCCTGACGGGGCCCCAGCTCTTCTCCCTCAACAAAGACGAGCTGCGGAAGGTGTGCGGGGACGAGGGCGTCCGCGTGTACAGCCAGCTCTCCGTGCAGAAGGCCGTCCTGGAGGTGAGCCGGCCGTCCCCCCAACCCCGCCCCGGGCTCTCGGGGAAGGGGGCCGGCGGGACCCTGACCGCAGCGGCCGGCCCCTTCCCCTCCCGCCCCAGAAGCAGCAAGGCGGGTCCGAGCTGGAGGAGCTCGTGAGCAAGTTCCATTCCAAGAGCCAGAGGCGGGCAGAAGAAGACAGCTAGGCTGCCGCGGGGCCGCCCCACCTGCGGAGGCGTTGCTTCGGTGCCTGCCGTGTTCTGGGACCGTGGACACGGGTGGAGAGTGGTGCGGGCTGGGGGCCGGCTCTCCCACCTCCTGGCAGGTGGGGCCTGTCCTCAGGCTCAGCGACGCCCCAGCCCACCCTCCCTACCCAACCCTGAGGCCCACCTCAGCCAAACGTGCCACCAGGAGGTGCTGGGCCCTCTTGCACCTGCCCCCTGAGGCCAGAGCTGTGGCCGTTCCAGACCTGGCCCAGGCCTTCCCCACACCTCTCCCCGAGGCCGCAGGACCTGCCAGGAAGGGCAGGGACTTTTCTTCTGGCCGCCTCCATCCACACGGGGGTTCCTCCTGGCACTTATCGTCCCACCCATGACGGCCGCTCACTTCTGCAGCCACCTGCACCCAACTGCACCCCTACCCCTCTGGACGGACGCCCACTGCCCTTCTGGTCAGCCGCCTAGCCACCCTTGGCTCTGAGCTGGCCAGGCTGGTGACTCCTGCCCTCAGACGTTGCCCACAGCACCCCCCAGTGCACTGCTCCCCAGGGTGGCCCTGGGGTGCTCCAGGCCCCCCTGGGGTGGGTGCACGCTGTGCTCCCCTTACCGTTTCGAGAGGATGGACTGAACACCTCTCACCCAAGTCCTGGTCTTAGGCACCCCTCACCCCCACCCCACCACTGCCCCCACCGCCTCATCAGAGTCCAGGAACTTTCTCTGACCAAGCCTCAGACCAGCCTCGCCTGGCACGCTGTGCGGGAGGCAGGGTGGGAGTGTCTCGAAGCCATGGACTCTGCGGGCCACACTTGAGAGGTGAGAGGTGGCCGAGGCTCAGAGTCCATGTCATTAAACCATCTGAGCCTCCAGCTGCCCTTTGTCTGTCTTCTGGAGGTGGGGGTGGGGTCACTGTGGGTTCTGGAACCACCTGAGGTTGCACCCTTTGGAAGAGCTACAGGGCCGAGGCCAGGCCATGGACCCAGGAGATCCTCCCCTCCACACCTATCCCAGAGGGCCCAGAGGACGTTCCGGGGAAGTCAGGGCCGAGAGGGCTCCCCTGCTCACTCTGTTTGCGTTGTTCTCCCAGGCCAGATGTGCAGAAGGCCCGAGTGGGAGTGGTGGAGACCGGGTCTGCCAAACCTCCAGGCGGGCCGGGGAGTGGGCATGAGTCAGAGGGGCAAGGCCGAAACCAGATTTAGAGAGCTAAGCCCCAAGTGTGAGGGAGGTGCCCCAGGAAGGACGTGGGGCCTGTGGGGCCGGGCAGGCGGTGGGCGGGGCTGGGGTCGGTGCAGGAGCAGAGGGGTCCCCGAGCACACGGTGGGCTGCACCCTACTTCTTGCAGGCACCTGACCACTTGGCCAGGGTCTCTGAGCCCCCCAGACCCTGCCCTTGGAGAAGGCCTCTGGCACCCTCTGCTGGTGGCTCTGTGTACTGTGGTGTGCAGTGGCCAGGGTGGAGGCGTCTTGACCTGTGTATTCCCAGAGTGGCCGGTGGACCAACCCTGGCTCAGGGAGTCTGGAGGGCTTGGTTCTGGAGTCTCCACCCGATGGGCGGGAGCAACCACAGGAAGCGCAGACACAGGGCAGGCTCTGCCTTTCGGGGGGGATATGGGGTGCCTCTTTCTTGCTAGTCGAGCCCTGAGCCAGGCCCGGTCCCCAGACTCAGAAGCAGGGCTCAGTCAAGGGGAACTGGGTGTGTCTGATGCCCTCTGGGCCACACCAAGACTTGACCGCCATACCCCCTGGGAGAGGAGCAACGGATACCCTGACCAGGCAGCCTCCCCACCCTGCTTGGTGGAGCCCCTCGCTCAGAGTAGGGGTGGGCACCCCAGCTCCTCCTGCTCCAAAGGAGGCCTCTCCTGGCCCAGGGGTACCCAAACCAGCACTGGAGGTCAGAGGGCAGCCCCCACCTGCCCACCCTCTGCCCCCACCCAGCAGGGCTCCATCTTCAGCGGGGGGTCTGGGCTTTGGGGAGCCTGCCTCTGAGCTGGGCCACTTATCTTTTGCGAGCCCCAGGACCTCCACTTGCTTTCTTCTCACCCCTCCCTCCCCTCCTCCAGTCCATCCACAGGCCACCTCCTGCTTTGTCCCCCTTTGTGTGCCCCACCGTGCTTCCTGGACAGCCTGAGGAGAGCCCAGCCCCCTGTACCCCCAGGGCCCCAGGCCGGCTTCCACTACGCCAGAGCTGCTGGTCCTGGGGGTCCCCGGCCTCGCCCATCTACTCAGGCCTTGGCCTTCCCCGCTGACTGCTGGGCCCCTCCCAAGAGCAGGCAGCCCTGGGCAGCCCCAGTCACACAGCTGTCAGGGCAGGTGTGCCGAGTCACTCTGCGCCCCAGCCCAGGGCATCACCATCCAGGGCCCCAGGTTAGGGGTGCCTGAGCACCACCTTCCCTGGAGCCCCGGGGATGTTAGTGTCCGTGAGGTAGACAGAGAGGGGCCAGGTCGCCTGCCGGAGCCCAGGGTGGGGCAGGGCCTGGCTTCAGTGCAGTTTGGCCCGATCTGTGTCCTAGCCACTCACCTCCCCACTTCCCACTCCACAGTGGTCAGGCCGGGAAGAGGGAGGCTGTGGAGGGTCTGACTATGGGCTGGGCAGGAACGTCACTCCAGGGGAGCTGCCAGCCCCAGGGCTCGCTCTGTGCGCCGCGCTGTGCACCAGCAAATGTCCCGGCGAACAAGGCCAGCTCTGTCCTCGGAACAGGCGTGTCTTTGTGAACCTCCTCCTCCCAGTGGGGCTCTGATCCCCCCTCCTCACCCCCATAGGCCTGGCCCGGAGGCCAGAGGGGCTTCCCACACCATCCGGGTGAAGCTGCTTTTTCCTTTTCAACTTTTTCAAAATATCTGATTTACTGCAAGGTTCGTGCACAGAATAGCATGAGGGTAAGATGTCCCTCACACCCGTATCAAGCTGCCCGGGACAGAATTGAGGTGAGAGGCACACCCGTTAACCTGGAGAAGGTGGGGCTGGCCGGAGAAGAGGACTCACAGCTGAAGGTGGTGCTGAAAGCAGCTCTGTGTTTAGAGAAACATAAAAAGGATTCCTATGACCTAGCCCCTCCCCCCCAAAATGATTGACTTCCTCAAGTATTACATGAGAGGCACACTTATCAAGATGGTAGAAGAAACTGCAGGAAGTATCTTTGTGATGAAACTGACAAGGAACTTTCTGCGCAAAACGTCAAAACGGGTGGATGAGCTGGGCTTCATCCGAATGATGACACACGTTCACCGGAGGACCCCAAGGGGCTGCGGGAGCTGAGGGGCTGTGGGCCTGTTCAGAAGTGAAACCAAATGGAACAGACCCCCGAACAGCAGCATCCCAGGTGGGGTCCCCAGGCCCCTAGTCGGGGGGCCTGAGCTCTGAATGAGTTTCATAACAAGGCAGAGTACGCTCTAGGTTGAATTGTATCCCCCAAGAATCATGTGAGGTTAGGTCACTAGGTTGGGTCCTAACCCAACATGACTGGTGTCCTTATAAACGGGACATCTGGACACAGACCCACACAAAGGAGGTCATGTGAAGATGGAGGCAGAGATCAGGCTGATGCTTCTACAAGACAAGGGTTATCAAAGCTTGCAGTCGGGGGAGGGGCCTGGGCCAGATGCTCCCTCCCAGCCTTTGACGAGCTGCCCGGGTGGACACCTTAGCCTCCGACTTGTAGCCTGCAGGCTGGGGAGACCGTGAATCCCAGGCGGTCTGTGGTAATTTGCTGTGGCAGCCCCAGGAGCTAACACGAAGCGATCTGCCGCTTTCTCTGGGCTCATGTTGGCACAGACGGTGCAGAAGCCCCAGCGGGCGAGGCTGCTGGCGCCTCAGCCAGGGTCTGGGTGCCGGCCCGGCGGGGCAGGGCCCCTCATCTTCCCCACCACACACCCCCAGGGAAAGAAGCACCAGAGTCCGGGTGGGTCCACAGACGTTCCTCGTGGGACTGAGCCCAGTCTCGGCCCCGGAGTGCGAGGAACCGGGTCCCACGGCACCCTGCTGCGCGCGGACGTGGTGCCGCCCCGGGGTGTGAGGGGCCAGGTGCGAGCTGAGCGCGACCCCTGGGCTGTGCTGGTCACACCTGGGTTCCTGGCAGCCGGCTTCTCCAGAATGAGGGAGGGACCTGTCACTTCAGGAAAAGGCACAGGCAGGTGGGGAGAGGATAACTCAGTGGCAGAGCGTGTGCTCAGCACGCTCGAGGCTCTGGGTTCAACCCCCAGTGCCTCCGTTGAAAAAAAAGATTGGTAAATAAACCTAACTACCTCCCTGCCAAAAATTAAAAATTAAAAAAGAGAAAGAAAAACAGAAGACAGCCTTTACTGTCATGGTAAATTCGAGCTTCCTAGTGGAAATTAAGAATTTTGGAACCTGCCACCGTAAGCGAGACCGCTTCCCGAAAAAAGAGCTTTCTAGGGGCGGATGGTGTTGGAGAGCGTGCGTTCCGCGGACGCGGAATGTGAAACTCTGACACAGGATGTCACAGCATCACGACGGCCAAACGTCCCGTCACAGAGCGAGGTGGACCGAGGCTTCCCGAGGCCCGGGCGAGACGTGCCCTGGGGGGACCACGTGCCGGATGGCAGCTCCCCGGGAGACGCCGCTTGTGGGGGTTTGGTGTCGGACCGAAGGGGAAAGTCCACGATGACCCGAGATGGCCATCCACGTGCTCCCGCCTTTCCATGTGCAGATCTGTGCGCGGCCGGATTCCCTCCGTGCCTTCAGCCTGGAGGATGGGCCCCAGCAGATGGAAGGCGGGGGCAGGGACGGGCGCCAGCTGCTGTGAAGGCGCGTCCAGGAGACCTGCAAAAACGTGTATTGATGCCACTCTTCTTGCCGGGTTTTTTCCTGATACAGTCAATACCGACGGCAATAACCCATGTAAAAGAGAGTTCTTTGAGGCCCTCGATAATTTGTAAGTGTGTGAAAGTGTATCGAGGCCCCAAACCTCGAGAGTCATTGACACAGAGGCTGCAGGGAGACCACACGGCCGGCAAAGCCGGTGATCCCAGCGGGAAATGGGCAAGGCCGTGGGGGGCGGTCACGGGGACCCTGGGTGCCCCCCGGCCTGAGCAGGTGCTGACAGTCGGCCATCAGAAGGGGCAAACAAGCCTGTCAGCTCTCGGGTGGCAGAGCCAGACGCTGGCCTGGGCCCGCGGCCCGCCAGGCCAGGCCGCGCTGGGAAGTCTCCAGAGGACACCGCTGTGCGCGTGGGAGGGGACAGAGGCGGCAGAAGTCACCAGAGAGGAAGGCAGGGGCAAGGATGGGGCGCAACCAGCAAGGCAGGTGCCTGTGGGAGGAAAAGGGTTGAGCGAGTATTAGAAGCAACCTGCATTCTGCAGAAGCTCATGCAGAGGACTGGAAGAGTTCTGCAGGGGCAGGGAACGGCCCCGAAAGGGCGTCCATGTGTCAGTAAAGACAGGGGAAACTGGGCAGGTGAAGCCGGGCTCTGTGACCAACCAAACGCTCATCCCCAGCCTCCGGAGTCGAATCCCTGGGTCCCTCCTCAGTCCCGTGAGCACCTACGCCCCGAAAGGAACTGCTGTCCTGAGTCTGGGGTTCCCCTACACACACACTTGAACTTTAAGGCCTGTGTCCACGCACCCCATCGCTGTGCAGGTCTTTAAAGGGGAAGTTTAAAAGCTCTGGGGAACAGGACCTTGAAGCAAGCCTCACCTCCCTGCCGCTCCCCCTCAAGCTGCAGACCGGACAGGTGCCAGACCACGTGTGAGGACAGGCCAACCAGGTAACAAACAGGGACCTCCCGCCACGGCCTGTGGGCAGCACAGTGCAAGCTGCCCCACTGCCCCTCAGGCCTTCAGGTGACACAGCCTAAGCCTTGGGACAGAGCCAGAGCCACCCAGCCCAGCCACCCTCACAGGCTTTCATTTAAATTGTGGTAAAATACCTGGAGCATAAAAGGTACCCGCTTAACCGTTTTTGTCTGTGCAGCTCGGGCACTAAGCTCTTCCACACTGTTGTGTGACCATCACCATCCTCCTCCAGGACTTGTCCATCTTCCCAAAGTGACACCCTGTCCCTATTAAACACAGCCCCCCAGCCCCTGCCCCCACCGTCCTACTGTCTCTCTCTGTGAATGGTGACCCTGGGGACCCCACGTGAGAGGAATCTCACAGGATGTGTCCCTCTGTGTCTGGCTTATTTCACTGAGCATCACATCCCCGAGGTCCGTTCATGTCGTGTGTGTCAGAACTGTCTCCCTTTCTGAGGCTGAACAACGTTCCTTCGTACAGACCACATTTCTGCACCCAGTCCCAACATGTGCGGCTTTTTCCCCGAACCACCAAGCACTCCTCCACCACCACCAGCTGGAGGTCAGACAATTCAACTCACTTCTTCTTCTGACTCTGTCTGCCTGGAGATTGCACCAGAGTCCACAGGGCAAGGGCTCAGTCCCACGGGACGGCCCCCACTTCAGGTGCCAAGCCAGGTTGCCACCTGTGCTTGTGACCAACCGACGACAAGGAGCAGGTTCCCACGACCCCCTTCTCTGGTTCGATTGATTTGCTAGGGCAGTTCACAGAATCCAGGATACCAGTTTACTTACTAGATTGCTGGTTTATTACAAAGGATATTAAAGGGTACAGATGAACAGCCAGAGGAGAGATACACAGGGCGAGGTTTGGAAGGGTTGCAAATACAGGAGCTTCTGTCCCTGCGGAGTTTGGAGCCCAGCACGTGAACCCATTCTGGTTGGCCAACCTGGAAGCTCTCTGAACGCCCCCCTTTATGGGTTTTCACGGAGGCTCCACCCCTCTAATCATGGGTGGTTCCCCTGGCCACCATACCCCCATCCTTGGGGGATTTCCTAGAGTCACCTCATTAACACAGACTCCGCGTGGTCGTGGGAGGCTTGTTATGGATATCAAGACACCTGTCTCACTTCCTGGCTCCGAGGGGATTTCAGGAACTGAGGCCAAAAGACCCAATGTCGTAAAAAGATGCTCCTGTTGCTCTTAGGAAATTCCGAGGGTTTGGGGGTGTGTGAGCCAGGAACTGGGGACAAAGGTCAAACCTGTATTGACCACAGATCACACTGCCACATAGGGTTGTACCACGTCTCGTTTGTCCGTCGTCCGTCGATGGACACGTGGTGGTTTCCATGTTTTAGCTGTTGTGACTGATGCTGTGAACATGGGTGTGCAAATACCTCGAGACCCTGCTTTTGATTCTTTTGGGGATTGTGGAAGGAAAATAAAAATGGAAGGGGTATTGCTAAGGGCCAGCTCTAAAGCAAAGCCAGGAGCTCCCTGAGGAGGTGGGACTGTGCACGCCTCAGTCTGGATGGAGTCTGACCTTTGGGCTTGTTGCCCGAATGCAGCCATCCGGAACATTGCCAGAAAGTCAAGACACTTGTCAGACCCTGACCCTAAAACAGCAGCTGACTCCTTAGGGACAAGCACCTCCTGACTCATGTCAGAGTCAGTCCCCAGGCTCAGCAGACAGCTTCAACGTCCTCCGGCTCTTGTCTTTGAAAGCTGGACTCTTCCTCTTCCCCTGAACCCTCTTTCTGTTTCACCCAAATTTGTGTCTCCTGAACCACAGTCCTTAAGACCCCAGATCAACTGTCTTCTCCTATTTGTAGCCTCCTGCTTTGTGCTTTGGTCGACAGGATGTTCCCAGAAGTGGAGTTGCCAGGTCACATGGGAATTCTGTTTGTTGTTTTCTGAGGCCCCTCCACACCGTCCTCCACGGTGGGAACATCCCCCACCAGCAGGGCAGGGGCGGGGGTCCCCTTCCCCACACCCTCACAGACGCCTGTGTTTTCCGTTACCTTGAGAGTAGCCGCCCTCACGGGGGTCAGTGGTGCCTCCTTGAGGCTGTGACTTGCATTTCCCTGGTGGTCGGTGACTTCGGGCATCTTTGCTCATGGGCCATTTGCGTGTCCTCTTCGGAGAAAGGTCCTTGCCCGTGTTTGAATCAGGTTGTTTGTTTTCTGCTGGGGTCGTAGGCGCCCTCTGTGTCTCCTGACACCAACCCTCATCAGATGTGACGATTTGCCCCTTCATCCCGCAGACTGCATCCTTTGATACAAAGTTTAAAATTTTGATGTCACTCCCTTTATCACATTTTTCATTTATTGCCTGTGCTTTTGGTGTCATATCCAAAAAATCATTGCGCTCGTGGGGTTCCTGACCCACGGAAACGACTCTCTTCCTTCCTTGTGACTAAGGCCAGTGGCAGGGATTGCTCAACCCAGCAGCCCCAGCCTTCCACACCTGCCCTGCGTGCTCGCCTGACTCACCTGCCGTGACGTCACCTTCACGCCCTCCACCCAGCACCCCCCCCAGGACCTGCCCTTCTCAGCCTCACCTGTGTCCATGCTCCCCTCCTCCACCCACAGCAGCTTCTTTTCTCTGGGCTAAGCCCCACTGAGGTCAAATCCACCTTCTGCCCCTCCTGACCCCGCCCAGAGTTGCTGGAGGAACAGGTGGCACCCACCTGCCAAGCCCAGTCGCCACATCTCACTGGCCCAACCCCGCCCCTCCTCCTCCAACCCCCGCCCTCTCGGCTGGTGACTGGCCTCCTGGAACATCCCTGAAGACGGAAGTGGTCAGCAGAGCCTCCGCACATGTCCCCAGCATTCTGCCCCTGCCCGTCGGTGCCCAGGCTGCTGCCCGCCCCTCCCATCACCCCTGATGCCCTGTCTGGTGACAAAGGCCAGCCTTGCATGAGTGCCCCCACCCCAGCCCTTATGAGCTCTGCTCCCTTCACAGCCCCAAAGCCTTGAGTGAGCAGGACTCTACCCTTGTCCCACCTCCTCCTCCCACCCCTGACCGTGGTGGTCCCTGGCGAAGTTAGCACAGAGTCCCAGCGGGAGGCCACCCTCAAGGCCCTGGAGCACCCCTCCCACACCCCCAGGGAACCTAGTTTTCCAGATGCTCCTCCCAGATCCAGGCTCCACCTTGCGCATGGCCTGGCCTTCTCCATCTCTCTCCTGGATGGTCCCTCCTGCCTCCTGGCTTCAGGTGCCCTGGTTCAGTGCCTCTCAAATGTGCTTCTCCAGGCTAAGCACCCACTAAGCTCAAGACCCTAAACCCTCTGCAGCTTGGCTTTTAGCATCAAGACACCCCAAACCAGAAGCTTCTGCCCCCCACCCGGTGCACTCCCTCACATCAGCCTGGGATTCAGGTGCTGGCTGTCTTGGCCCCTCTCTCATGTCCACTCTGCACCCACTCCATCCTAGCCGCCCTCTGGTCACTGTCCCTGCCCCAGGGAGAGCAGTGGCCCTGCACTGCCTCCACCCTCGCCCCCTCAGTCTGTTCCCCACACAGCACCCAAAGAAACCCTTTAAAATTAAGTCCTATCTCATCCCTCCTCTGCTCCAAGCCCTCCAGGCTCCTGAAACAAGTCTTTGCAGAGGGCTGGGTGATCTCAAGGGGTCCCCTGTTGCCTCCAGACCTCAGCTTCTTACAGTTCCTATGACAAGCAGTGACTCCTGCCTCAGGGCCTTTGCACTGGCCGTTTCTTTTCTGCAGTGCCCTGCCTGGCTCTCCCCCAGAACCTGGTGTCTGCTAAAGGCCAGCTTCTCAAAGAAGCTTCCCCGGATGCCCCTGACCCCTCGCAGGCCCATGGCCTCTGCCCCACGGAGTTCCTATTTGGCGTGGTCCACAGGAGGGTCCTGGTGCTGCTGGGACAGAGTCCTGGAGTGCTCCCTGCCCACCCTCCCCGGCTGTGAGGATGCTGTGCTCTGCGCTTTCAGGGCCTGCAGTGAGGCTGGACCTCCTCAGGGCAGCCACCTGCCCACGACCCAACCCGACCCTCCACCTGTCCCCAGGGATCAGTGTACTGGGTGGGGACCTGGGTGGGGACGCCCGGAGGGCACCGAGGCCCCTGAGGAGTCTCCTCCAGCCCATGCAAGAGCACCCAGGGAGTCTTCCCTGCCTTCCACCACCTGGGCCACAGGGCCAGGGCTTAGGGGCACCCTGGGAAGGGGCCGAGTCAGGTGCTGGACCCACGGGAAGCCCACCTGGATGGATCAGAGCTAGCCAGGCACCCCCAAGAGCCTTCTCCCAGCCCCCTTTCCCCAACCCCTTGCTCCTTCTGTGACCCTGAGGCTTTAGCTGTACCTTGTCCCCCTTCCTTCCTGTCTCACTTTCGTTCACTGTAATGCTTGTGAGAATTAAATGAGTTGTCGCAGGTGTCAATGAGACAGGAGATTTCAATTAAAAAAAAGGTTTTAAAAAATGAGACAGGAGGGAAGGGGGTGGGGAACAGCCATTAAAGGAATGACACAGCAATTAGCACCAAGATGGCGGAAACGTCAACTCCCAGTAGACCCGGAGGCCCAAGATGAGGGAGATTTGACCTCCACTGGACCTTGAGCTTCATTACACATACTGTAACGTGTTAGCCTGGTGAGTGACCCGAGGCTAACCATGAAAGGTGAAGGAGAGGGGGTGGCCCCGTTCCTGGGAATCCCTGCCCCCTCCCCAAAGTAGCTGGAATAACCCCCCCACTTGTCAGCACGTGGCGACTAACAGCCCTGCGCCTGGGGTCGTTCCTGGCTTCCCAGAAGGCCTGCACTCTGCCTACGGAGTGTGTATCTATTTCTACTTTACCCCACCCCTTCCCCATTCATCTCTCTAAATAAATCTACTTTTACTCAACTGTGGCTCCCTCTTGAATTCTTTCCTGTGCAAACCCAAGGACCCTCACTGGGCGGGGTGCGTCCCAGGGACTCGTCCAAGACCTGGGACACGGCCATCCTCTCGTGCCCTACATTTTTCCTGTATCATCGCTAGTCCATCACTATTCCTGGACAGGTGTCTCTGCTGCATGACGCTTCTGCTGATGGATATCCGGGTCCCTTCCAGCTGGGAAGTTTAATCAGTGACGCTGCTGTGATTATCCACATGCAGATCTTTGTGGATGCGTTCTTCTGAGGAGTGAGAGTGCCGGGTCACATGGTAAGTACGTGGTTGACATTATGAGAAAACACCAAACCGTTTCCCCAGCAGTTCACCTTGTGTCATGCTGTGTCCCCTCCAGCGCCGTGGGAGTTCCAGTTTCTCCACAACCTCACCAGCACTTGGTATTGCCATTTGAGTGAGAGAAAGGAGACTGTGGTTTTAATATGCATTTCTCTGATTAACACATATCTTCTGCGAAGTGTAGTTCCTGCTTCTACATTTCTCTGTGAAACTGAGCAGAGCCCCATGGGGCAGTTCCAAGTACAAACCCTTTCCTAATCCCCTGTTTCCTGTTTGCAGGAAGTAGGCCTCATTCAGCCTTCTTGGCCCTCCAGAGTGCCAAAGGGCAGATTTGGCCAATTGCTACACAGGGGGGGAGGGAGTGCAGACGCAAGGGAGGAAGAGCCCAGAAACTACAGTGCAGCTGGGGCAGGTCCTGGCTCCTTTTCAAGGAACATGCAGAAAATTATCTTGTTTTTCTGCAGGAACTAAGGCCCCCACCCAGGTGGAGGATGGCAACTTCTGGCTGAGCACAAGATTCTGGAAACTTCACCTGGTTACCTCACCATCAACCAATCAGAAGAAAGTCACACATCCTGCCTCCCTCACCCCCAATTTTACCTATGAAAACTTCTCCCTAAAAACCATGGGGGAGTTCTGGGCTTCTGAGCACAAGACACCGGTTCTCGCCCGGCGCTGCAGTAAACCTTTCTCTGCTCCAGACACCAGCTTTTCGGTTTGTCTGGCCTCGCTGTTCGTGGGGCACGTGAACTTGCCTTCAGCAACACTTCCTACGACTGATGCTGTACTGCCCGGGACACCTTCTGTCGATGAAAAACTAAGCAGTTGATCTAAGAAAGAAACGGAAAATGTTGTTTGAGCCAAACTGAGGATTATAACCTGGGAACAGCCCCTCAGAAAGCCCCGAGAATCATTCTGCCCATTAGACGTCAAGGCACAGTTTTTGAGGTGGAGGGCAGGGTGTTAAATGACACATTGTTGACAGTCTATACAATCCAGGTCTGGCTCCTTACAAGATCAAGAAGGAATTGTGGGGCCAACATCCTTCAAGTCCAAGGACACCATTCTCAGACGTCCGCCTGCGATCAATCCCTGAACAGATAAAGTACATTCTTTCCTGGGCGTGTTTCCCCAACAAACTGACAGCCTCAGGTCATGCCTAACCTCACAACAGCTCCGGCTGGCTTGTTTCAGCCCACACCTCCACCTTATCAGAGCCATAGACCCTAAACTTCTTACCTCACCTGCAGCCAATCAGAGACGTGTGCACAAGCCGATCAGGCTACCTTGTGATCCGACCTGATAAAAGACCCCAACACCCGGCCCTCGGGGCTCACATGAGCCCCTCTCGCCTGTGGCAGCATGACCTAACACACTCCTTTCTGTTCTCACCCTTTGCCTTTTGTACCTGCTTTTACCAACCTGCACGCAACACCGACTGCTGAGTTGTGTTCACGACAGGAATGTTATCTCCAAGGAGCTGTCTTGTTGGTGTTGGGACAATGTTGCTCTTTATGGTTAAGCAGTATTTCTGTTGATGGGGAGCTCGACGCATAATGCAGATACACAATGCACAAGAGAGGGGAGACAGGAGGCCAAGTGGCAGAGAACACGTTTTTTATGTTTAAATTTTTCTTGTCTTGCCATAAAATGTGAATTTTATTTCGTATTTCTGAACATAGTACTATTCATCTGGGGCAGATTCCCAGAATCAAGGCAAGGAGGCAACTGACCCATCCTGGAGAAAATGAAGCCACCTCACCGCCCCTCCAAGCCCCTCCCCAGGCACCAGGCCCGCCTGAGGTAGCCAGGGCCCGGAGGAGCGGCCAGGCCTGAGGAGAGGATGCGCACCCTGGGTGCCCCCAGCCCCACGAGGGTTGGCAGGGGGCGGAAACCCAAACCCACGAGCACACCCCCAGCGCACTCGCGCCGGCCGCCCCTCGCCGCAGGCGCCCTGACCGCCGGAGCGGCTGCCGGTCAGGGAACAGGGCTAAGAAAGGCCTTTTTCACCGTCCGCGGAGGCCGTGGCCCAGGGTCTGAGCTGTCCAGGCCACTCTGGGACTCCGCTCTCCCGAGATCGGCTTAACGCCTCAGCCTGAACTCGATGGAG
This sequence comes from Camelus bactrianus, assembly GCF_048773025.1. Lineage (NCBI taxonomy): Eukaryota > Metazoa > Chordata > Mammalia > Artiodactyla > Camelidae > Camelus > Camelus bactrianus. Next base: position 536,843 of record NC_133548.1, read on the forward strand.
CCTCGTCGACCTTTACTCCAGCTCTCTCCGCACTGGAGGCGGGAGGGAAGTGAGCCGGCGCGTTCGTCGGGGACAGCACCTCTCAGGGGATCACTGCCCCAGGGGCGCATCAGTGCTGGGGGAGGCGTCACTCCGGGCTCAACGCTCCGAGGAGCTCAACGCCTCGCTCCGCGGGTACACCGATTTCGGGGCGCATCACTGGAAGGGTGCCCTGCTCCAGCGCACTCCCGGCTCCAGGGGCCCCGCCCAGCCCAGCCCACGGGGCGCGGTCTCCGGGGCGGGGCCTCGCCCGCGCTGGCGCGCACGGCCCTCCCGCGCCGCGCTCCGATTGGCCGCGCCCGGGGGCGGGACCGCGGGGCATTGTGGACTTCCTGCTCCGGCCGCCGCTCGCCATGTCGGGGTCCCCGATCAAGCGGCAGAGGATGGAGAGCGCGCTGGACCAGCTTAAGCAGTTCACCACCGTGGTGGCCGACACGGGCGACTTCCACGGTGAGACCACGCGGGGCCCCGCGCTCCGGGAGCGGGCCGGGCGGCAGTGCGGGGGCTTCGTGGACGCCGCGCGCCGGCCGGCCCGGGGGTGAGGGGAGACCGGGCGAGGGGCGCCGGGGTGCGGGCAAGCGAGTGAGGGGCGCCGGGGGGCGGAGCGGGGCCACCGGCCTTCGGCGTCCCGGGCCGCGAAGTCCGCCGCCGCCCCCCCAGGCCCCCGATCCCCCCGGCCTCCGCCCCCCTTCTCCCTAGAGCCCCGTTCCCGGCTCCCCGTCCGCCCTCGGCCCGGGGCGAGGGGGTCTGCCTCGGGACCCAGCAGTCGCGGGGCCTGGCGCCCAGGTTCTCTCCGAGCTGCTGGCAGCCCGCGGGAGCCGGCTGTGAACGGTCAGTGGGTCAGCGGGTCAGGGGACGGTGACCAAATGCTTTGATTTGGGGAGATTCAAGGCCCGCCTTGGAGCTGACTTTCTCGCGGTTAGTTGGTGGTTACACTAGGCAATTTTGTTAAGCGAATGTTCACCGCCGAGCAGGAAAATGAGTTAGTTCTGGGCCCAGAAAGACCAGAAACTGCGTATGACACCACTCGCTTTTGAAACCTCCTGTTGCACACACTTTCCAGCCCTACCCAGGGGACAGCTGTGCATGCTGGTGACTGTGGCAGGGTGCAGACCAGTTAGACGTTCACCGCCTGGGGCCCAGGAACTGGATGGGTAAAACCTCATGCGTTGAGGAGAGCAAAGCTTGTCCCAAATTTAGATTTTCCCCGGTTTGAATCACGTTCCTTGGAGAGAACTGGAGAACTAAGCTTTTCTGCCCTCTGCAGCGCCCAGACTAGGTGAACCTCCATTCCGTTGGGCTGTGAAGTTTAAGATTTTCAGGAGAATCTTGCAGTTCCCTGTGGATATGAGCGCTGTGAGGCACACAACACACAGACGAGTTCCTCTGTTTTCTGCTTTCTCATGGTGACTTGAGAAACAGGCTTTAACTCCTCTTTGGTAACAGTAAGTCTTTATCTGGCAGAGCCTAGCAGAGTGAGTAAGCATGTTTGGCTGCTTAAATGTAAAAGATGGAGACAGTGATTGGCTTGAGCCCAGCCTGTGTTTTAAACCATCTGACAGATGTCCTCACCCGGTCAGAATTGGGGGGCCTTGGGAGATTCCAGCTCCTGCTCCCCCAGGAGGCCTCCATCCTCTTTCAACCCCGCCCTCTGTGGTGCAGGCCTCTGACAATGACATCAGTAGGATAGAGAGTGCTGGAAAAGTGGCTGCACGTCTTCCTGCGCCTTCTTAGCTTGGAGTATTTTCCGTCTTTCTCAGTTGACAGAGCTCTGGTCTCACCTGGCGGCAGGGGCAGGGTGGCTAGTCCGTCACCTTCTGTCGTGTAGGGCCTGCAAGGCAGGGGGTCCTGGGGAATGCTTGCTACCCCCCTTTATAGAAATATCTAAACTCAAGTACTGACATTTAAAATTCTTAGATTTTATTAAAAATCTAACTTTATTAAAAAATACATGCTCTGATAATGTATATCCATAAATGTTACATAGTTGTAAACAGGGCATCCGGTTTTATGGTCATTTTATGAACTGAAGGCTCTTACTCTAGGGAAGTCATTGGGCCTCTGACAATATAATCAAGGCAGTGGACACTATTTTCAGAACAATGCCCCGTCCCCAGCTTTGCATGCTATTTAACAGTCCCTGGACCATGAAGCCCCTCTGTTGACCCCAGATAGGTTTTGGTTTCAGTTGCAATTTTGTCAGAAGTCAGCTTCATCAAGCATAATTTTATACAATGAAAGGCACCATTTTCGGTGCCTTGCTCTGTGAGTTTCAACACATCTGTGTAAGCTTCTCCGCTCCAGAGCACTTTTTCTTAACGTGTCATTTTGAAATAATTATAGACAGGAAGTTGTAAAATTAGCCCATACAGACCCATGAATCCTTTGCCTCTCATTCCCCAGTGGTGACACTCTGTGTGACCACAGTGTGACATCAGAACCAGGAACTTGGCACCAGCACAATACTGTGAGGAGGCTGCAGGCCTGCCCAGTCTTCAGTTTCCACCTGCACAGCAGAGAGGGCAGTCTGTGGTGGTTTGGTAGCACGGAAGGTCTCGTAGCCACCAGCACTGCTGGGACACAGAGCTCTCCCTCCAGCTCCCAAGAACCCCCTTATTCATCTCTGTAGCTTTGTCATCAAAAGATACTTTGAAAATACTAACTTGCCAAGTCAACTTACTGAACCAGCTAATCCTGGAAGCTGAGCAGTTTGAACATGAGCTCCGTGCTGCCCTGACTGCCTGGGTGTGAGGCTTCTGATCAGCCCGCTGCTTTCTCAGCAATCCTCACCTGGTTACTAAGGAAGAACTGGTGTGCTCCAAGAGAGAAGAGTTGAGAGAACAGAGCAGTCGGGGGAGATGCTGTGTGCACTCCCCCAATGTGTCGGGCGGGCTCCCGCCCCACCCCCCGCACTGATCCCTGGCTTTAGTCCCCGACATTGCTTGTTGTGCAAGCAGCTGCCCCATGGCCGGTCCTCTAGGACAGGGAGGGAGATGTGCGCTCGGAAGACATTCTTGGCTCTTCTTGTGTTTAGGGTTTGTAGGGGGTTGTCTCAGATCTCTTGGTGGAAGCGAGCACCCCACTTAGCTTCCTGCTGTCCGCAATTATTTCCCCAGCCATCGAGGAGTACAAGCCACAGGATGCCACCACGAACCCATCCCTGATCCTGGCTGCCGCGCAGATGCCCACCTACCAGGAGCTGGTGGAGGAGGCCATCGCCTACGGCAGGAGGCTGGGCGGGTGAGGCCGGGTCGGGGGCTGTTTCAGCTGCCTCCCCCCAACTCTCAGGGGTCTTAGACTCAAGGAAAGGTCTGTTTTCATGTTTACTTCTGTCAGCTTTACCAACACGTTATTTCCACGTAGCCGACCACCCCTGCTGCAGGAGCGTGTAGAGACAGCACCCTGTTGAGATGCAGAACAGCTGCAGGCCCCCCCCCCAAAATCTCCCTCCCCTTTGTCGTCGGTCCCCCACGCCTGGTAGCTACGGGCCTGCTTCCTGGCATTTTGTTAACTTTTCTTTATAATTTTGTTTTGTTTTTTGGGGGGAAGGTAATTAGGCTTATTTATTTATTTATTTAAATTTAACAGAGGTACCGGGGTTGGAACCCCAGACCTCATGCATGCTAAGCATGTGCCCTGTCCCTGAGCTGGATGCCCGCCCCGCCTCATTTTGCTATCTTTCAGCAGCTTTACTGGAGTGAGACTCACTGTCTAAGCTCACAGTCCAATTGGTTCTGATAAATGTATGCAGTGGTGCAGCCGTGGCCACAGTCTAGTCTCTGAGGACAGGCACCTCCCGGCTGGCCCCCGCTGTCCCCAGCTACCGCAGCCTGGCTCTCCCCTCCACAGGTCTGCCTTTGCTGGTGCCATTTTAAATTTAAATTTAAATTTCCATCAGGCTGATACTGCCCAGCTGGAAGCGGCCTGCAGGGAATAGGGGTAACCTGGCAGGAGCTCATCCTGGGCTGGCCTGCCCTTTACTGGCCCCATCGTTTGCTGAGGTGCTCTGTCACTGCCCCCGCCCACTCACCACTGGGCACACCCAGTGTCACTGCTTCCCTGTCCCTTCTCCATGTTCCTGGAACTGGTGACGAGGTGGTGTCCTTGGTGATTGCCAGGCTGCCCTGCTCCCGTCCAGACCCCTAGAGGGCTGTAGCCCCTGACACACAGGCTGGAGAGCTTTCAGTCCATCTTGGAACAGCACTGTGTATATACTCGTCTGCCCAGGCGACTACAGAGATTGGAGAGACTGTCCTTTTCACGGGCCAGAAGGTGGAGGGGTTCAGCTTGGGAAGATGAGAAGGCTGTGGAGATGATGGTGGTGATGGTGGCACAACAGCGCGAATGCGCTTAATGCCCCAGGACCATTCACTTAAAAATGGTTAAGATGGCAGATTTTATGCTATGTATGTTTTACCACAATTTAAAAAAATTTATTTTAAGAAAAAAAATGAAGGGAAAAGAATTTGACAAAGAAATAACAGAATTTGTTATGTAGAATCCTGTGCATTTAAACCTAACAAGTTTCTAAGCTGATTTTTTTCCCTTGAATTTCAGGTCACAGGAGGAACAGATTACAAATGCTATTGATAAGCTTTTTGTGTTGTTTGGAGCCGAAATACTGAAGAAAATTCCTGGCCGCGTATCCACAGAAGTGGATGCGAGGTGAGGAGGTGGGGCCAACACAGGGTCAGGTGGGCTGAGGGGCAGCCACCCTTGGGTCTGAGGTTCCCCCGTGGCGTCCAGGTGTCCGGTGGCAGCTGCTTCCTGTCAGGTAGTTCTCCTGCGGCCTGTGCTTGTACATGAACCCGCTGCAGAGCAGACTGGATCAGGGTGGGGGGGGGTGCTCGGCTGCACGGCTCTGGGCTGGCTGGTGGGTGCCCTGAGCTGAGGCCCCTCCCCACAGGCTCTCCTTCGACAAGGATGCCATGGTGGCCCGGGCCCGGCGCCTCATTGAGCTCTACAAGGAGGCCGGGGTCAGCAAGGACCGGATCCTCATAAAGCTGTCATCGACCTGGGAAGGCATTCAGGCTGGAAAGTGAGTGTCCCGGCGAGGAGGGGGCCGGGGTAGTCTCCCCGGGTGGGGCCTCGCAGAGGAGCAGGTGCTGGGAGAGGCCCGCAGTGTCGTCCTTAGCAGCCCAGTGTGCTGATGCCTGCAGCACGCAGAAAAAAGTTGTGTCCCACCAGACCGCGCTGGGTATGGAGGATGGAGAGACAGGTGCGGCCGGGAGCTGCTCTGGGGCCTCGCCCAGAGGGGCCACACCGCTGCCTCTGGGTTACTCGTTCCACTGACCCGCGGCCACAGATCTGCCGCCTGCCCCCGGACGCGCCTGTTCTGGACCCTTTGCAGAAACCGTGGCCTCCGGGTCTGGCTTCCTGTGCTTGGCGTGCGTCAGGGCTGTGTGCATTTTAAGGCTGCTGTCCCCTCGTGTGTCTACCAGGCATTTTACAAGTCTGTCCTCCAGCAATCGGCCGATGCTGCTGTGGGCGTGCATGCTCGGGTTTTGGGGCCGAGTCTGCTGGGCACGCACCTAAGAGTAAGGTTGCTGGGTACTATGGTCACTTAGTGTTGGCTGGCGGAGCTGCCCTGTACCACCTGCAGCTGTGTTTTGTCACCACCTCCCTGTGGCCAAGCGGCGGGGGCACCTCTGAAACTGTCCCCCAGGACAGGCACTTGGGGCCGGATAGGCCTGAGCAGAGACTCAGCCCACAGCCCACGCCCGCCCCAGAGTGTGGCCGAGGCCCCAGGACGTCACGTGGACTGACAGGTTTTCTGCAGGGTTGCTCGGGGAGGAGGGCAGGGGAGGCTGCGGGCTCCAGTGGGACAGAGGGCAGCACAGTGCCATGCTCAAGAGATGAGCTGGCGATCTGCAGCCCTGGTGGCTCTGTGAGGAAGTGAGGGATTGGGGTCTGGCAGGAAGACCCACTGTGTCTCACAGGGGACCTCTGGAATGTGGGTTTGTTGGAGGAAATTCCAGTCACCCACAACCCACCAGCGGGAGAGAAGCCTGGAGAATGTTCCAGATTTGTTCCTAAGGAGAGTGGAATGACCCTGTTCCCGCCTCTCCCGTTACTGAGTTGTGCACATCTTTGGGGTCAGATGGGGCTCGCTGCAGTCCTGGGCGGGAACGCCTGGCGCCGCCCACAGGCCCACTGACACTGCCCATCGGTCCACAGGCAGCTGGAGGAGCACCACGGCATCCACTGCAACATGACGCTGCTCTTCTCCTTCGCCCAGGCCGTGGCCTGTGCTGAGGCAGGAGTGACGCTCATCTCCCCCTTCGTGGGGCGCATCCTCGACTGGCACGTGGCCAACACGGATAAGAAGTCGTACGAGCCCCTGGAGGACCCCGGTGAGTTGCCCTCAGAGGGGATGGACAAGGGGGGTGGCCAGAGGTGGAGGGAAGCTGGTGCCTTAGCTCTGAGCCTGGCGGGGGCGGGGAGCTGCCGGTCAGCTCGGTTGTCTCCCCAGGGGTGAAGAGCGTCACCAAGATCTACAACTACTACAAGAAGTTCGGCTACAAGACCATCGTCATGGGTGCCTCCTTCCGCAACACGGGCGAGATCAAGGCACTGGCAGGCTGCGACTTCCTCACCATATCGCCCCAGCTGCTGGGGGAGCTGCTCAAGGACACCACCAAGCTGACGCCCATGCTCTCAGCTAAGGCCGGTACGTCCCCCAGTCACCTGAGGGGCGGGATCTCCAGCTGGGGCTGTGCTGGGCCTTGGGGGCTCAGCTCAGCGTCCTGTGCATGTCCTCCCCAGCCCAGGCCAGCGACCTGGAGAAGATCCACCTGGACGAGAAGGCCTTCCGCTGGCTGCACAACGAAGACCGCATGGCCGTGGAGAAGCTCTCGGATGGGATCCGCAAGTTTGCCGCAGACGCTGTCAAGCTGGAGCGGATGCTGGCGGTGAGTGCCAGGGTCTGGGGGGCTCCCTCAGGGGACCCTGCTGAGGCGGGTGAGGAGCAGCCTGGGGCGCGTGGCGGCTCAAGCGTCTGTCTTTAGGAACGGATGTTCAGCGCAGAAAACGGAAAGTAGCGGTGCCTGAGGCTGGACCACAGACCCGCGCCTTCTCAGAAGCACCTCCTCAGAACCAGGGGTCCGACTGCACACGCCTAGTAGTGAATCTTGCCTTTTTTACTAATTGGAGTGGGGATGAATCACAGACTTCTGATTTTATGTAAAATTCTGCTCGGTGCATTAAAGCTCTCATTTTTCCTTCCTGCCTGCAGGGCTTCATTCCCCTCTCCACACCAACCACCCTACCCTGGGCTGCCACCGCAGCCCCAACTGGGGTGGGGTCGGGTTACAAGCCCCATGAGGCCCTCAGGAGTGACAGCCCCTCACTTGATCACAAGCCTGCTGCTGGGCAGTGACCTGGAAGCCTTGACACTGAAGGTGGGGATTGGCCTGGAGCCCCCAGTGGCCCCCCAGGCTAGTAGGGTGTGCAGGCAGAGGGCGGGCAGCTGCGGGCACCCAGGAGAGGAGCAGCCCCACTCCCTGCTTGAGGGCCTCCTGTCCCCACCACCCTGGGGCTGAAGCATCAGCCTGGAGGACCCCCCACACACCCTGGGTTCCTTGTGGGACAGTGGCACCACCTTGTGGGGATGGCACAGTGCACTGGCCGACAGCTTCAAAACCTCAAATCAAGAGTGAGGGGTGGTGAATCATTTGCGGGGCTGGTGACAGGTGGTCCACACAGGAGCCCCACCATCTGCTCCTGAACACAGCAAGGCAGGGACAAGGGTCTGGATGAGGCTGCCCAGGAGCAGGATGGGAGCCACAGGCCAGCACCCCCCACCCCACCCCACCCCACCCCCAATATGGAGGCAGCCCAGCTGGCCCTCCAGACCCAGTGGTGGAGCCAGGTGTTAGGACAGGTATATTGGACACAGCCCTGCTCCAGCTAAGGGTCAGCAGGGAGCCCCTGTGCCCCCCAATCCCTACTTCCCTCTGGCAGCCACTCTCCCATTCTGGGAGCCAGAACACGCTTGTTCTCCAGTTTCCTGCAGGGTTGTGGGGGCACCAAGCTCACTAAGCCCATTTGCTGGAGGTTGCAGCAGAAGGGCTGGGAGTTGGGGGTTCTGGAGCCACCTCCAGCCGCCCTCCCCAAAAGCAAAAGCAATGCTGGGCAGACAGGGCAGATCTAAGGACCGGCTGATCCAGCTCATCAGGGTGCTGAAGAGGCCTCCTTGGGTTGGGTAGGGGCGGGACATCAAACCACAGGGACCTGCCAAGGGTCCAAGTGGTGGACAGGGCTTCTCACCTCTGCAGGGCCCCTCCCAGCTCTCAGCTGCCTGACTGAGTTGGGGGCCAAGCAACCCCAGCCCCCTCCCCCTGAGCAGTCAAGGGGCTGTCCTGGGGGGGACAGAGGTATCTCAGTCCAGCCTGGCCAGAGGCCTCAGGATGCAGCCTACCCACTCAGTGTACAACCTGTGTGGCCAGCAGCACTGAGCTTTAGAGTATGTTTGTTCCCCTGAAAGGAGACATTATGTCCATCGGCCTCTGTTCGCACTCATATGTGACCAACCCACTTTGAATTTTCTGGGTATTTCCTGTCCGTCTGGCTTCTTTCACTTAGCAAAGCGTTTTCAAGGTTCGCTTATACATCACAATGCTGTCAGAACTTCACTGTTTTCCGGCCAAACAGCATTCCACCTTTACAGAGGTTATTATCCATTAATAAGTATGCTGCTTATGGAAGCTATGACTTAATGTCACCAATCACACCATGGACATTCACACACCATTTTTGTGGTGTTGTAGGTTTTTCTTTCTTTGGGTAGACCTCTGGGTCTGTTTTAAACACCTTGGGCATGTGGGGAAACCCCAGGCATCCACACCCACCCATCGGCCACCTCCCAGCTTCAGGGGCTGCCCCCTGCCCCAACCCCAGTGTCCCTGGACCTGGCATACTCAGGACCAAGCCACAGAGGGCGGACTCAGCCACCCAGGGCACAGGGCTGTGGAGGGCCCCCTGCAGGGCCCACCTGGGTCTTGATCTGGCCCAGCAGAAGCTCTTCAAAGATAACAGATGTTGCCCCTAAGGGCACCCCAAAAAACTGTCAGAGCCGTTACTATGTGAGGACTGCAGACACAGGATGACTGAACCCCTGGTGGGGCTGGCCAGGCCCACTGTGTGCACAGAGCAGGCCAGCAGGTGTCGGGGCCCCCAAAATTGTTATTCTGGGAGATGCCAGGGAGGAGCACGCATGCAGGGAGCACCTCAGCCTGGTCTGTGGAGCAGGAGGGAAGCAGCCTCGGACCCAGGGGCGCCCTGCTTCCTTCTGAGGGGTTGGAAGCAGCAGAGTCAGTCAGGCTGAGATAACAAGGAGGAGGGTGACAGAGAAAGGTTGGGGACACATGCAGCTCCAGGAGGACCCGCCTAAGGGCCACAGGCCAGGCCCCCCCAGGGAAGCTGGAGAGCGATCGGGCTGCACCAGGAGCCAGCCAGCCAGACCGCCACCTGGCGTACCCAGCAGAGGTCAGTCCAGGGCCTGCGAGGTAAGGACTGTCCACCACCCCTGCCAACCCACGCCGGCCAGCCACACCCAGGGCTTCCTTCCAAGTGGAACTCGGGCCTCCCTCACTTCCACCAGGCAGAGCAGCTGCAGAACCAGCTGGGCTGTCACCACCTGGAGGCCCCTGGGCAGGACTAGGGTAGCGTATTCACAATCAAAGTGTTCCTCTCAACATCAGAAGGGACATGGTGGCACCGCAGCGTCCACCCCAAGGTCCACCCAGGCCTTACGTGGGGTCGCCCTCACACTGGCAACCATGCACCAGGTAAGGGTCAGCCCCAGCGGGCAGGCCCCTCCCCACACAGCCCCCACCAACACCCAAAGCGATGGGGAGACCGCATACAGGCCCCAGAAATGGGACCCTGGGGCCCTGCCTGTCACTGCCCAGCTAGCCGTCATCCTGGCTTCCAGAAGGGCTCAGCCTCTGTTCCCCTACATGGGTGCAGAACAAGAGCAGGGAGGGGCCAGGACAGCCCCGCAGCCGACTCACTGGGCATCACAGCTTGCTCTCTGTGGAAGACAGAATTCTCAAGGACCATTTGGCAGTCTCGGCGCTCTCCACCTCCTCCCCAAGGAGATGGTGCTGGGGTCGGGGCTGGGCCCGCCCCAGAGCTGACAGCCCTCAGGGACGGTCCTCAGCCTCCACCCCCAGGGCCAGGTGAGGTGTCACAGAGGCAGACCCAGGAGGCCCGAGAGTCCAGCTGCCTCTGGGGACACCCGGGATGCCTGGAGGTGGCAGCACCTGCTGCCAGGCTGCTCCGGCCGCCTCACTTCCTGTAGGACGGATGCCAGGTCAAGGCTTGGGCAGCAATGCCAGCACATCACTGCCCACCTGGCCCAGCAAAGGGCTTGCTCACAAGCCAGGAACCCGCCTGCCACCCCAAGCCCAAAGCCCTCACCGGCTACCGCAGAGGAAAAGCAGGTTCTGCACGGCCGGGACAGTGGAGCTGGCATTTTGGCCGGTGATGAGGTGGCGGTCCAACACAACGTGTACAGCATCAGGCTCACTGGCTGCAGGAGACCCGCGGACACAGGCCTCAGGCAGTGCCACGTGCTGGGCATGGCCCCACCCCACTCCCCAGGCCGTGAGCTGCAGGTAGACTCCGGTGGTCAGGGGGTGGGCCGGCCTGCCTGGTCTCGGGTGCTGGCCCCTGAGGTCCACTGGACACGGCTCCAGAAGGCTGGCCTGGCCGGGCTGATCGCAGGCTGCGGCTGCAGCCCCTGCCCATCGCCACCCCTAAGTGCCCACCCAGCTCACCACTGAAGCAGGCGCCCGCGTCCTTCACGAAGTCCTCCACAATGAGGGGCAGGTGGGCAAAGCCGGGGGCCCTGACGAGCTCATACACGGAGGGCTGTGGGGGAAGGGGTGTTGCCCCAGGTCAGGCAAGTACCAACCGGGTACAGGGCCATGTGAGGGGTCACAGCCGTGATCTCCCCCAGGGGCCACACAAGCAGACAGGGAGCCCCTGCTCCAGAACCACCGGCTAGGCCAGCCTCGGTCCTCTCCCTGCAGATCCTGCCCCAGGACCCACCCCCAGGACCCTTCCTCTGCTCCCTGTCCAGTCAGGCCCTCCACCCAGAAAAGGAGTAATACACCCAACAGGCACCTCAGAAGGGCGGGAATGGCCCCTGCTCCTCGCCGCTCCCCCAACCCTGTGCTGGAATTCTCCACAGCCCCATCTGGGCAATGAGCAGTGCCCCCACCAGAGGGACCCCCAGCTGGTCCCTGGCCTGTCCTCATGCTTCCAGGCACAGGGGCAGGTCTGTCCATGCCTGTCACCGCCAGGGCCCCTGCAGTGCACTCACCCCCGTGACGCTGTAGCCTTGGAACACCCATGACCTGTCCTCGTTGGTGGCACAGCAGAGTGCGGCGACGCCGTGGCCCACAGCGCAGATAGGCTCTGAAAGCAGGGGTGACGCTGGGCCTCAGGCCACCCAGCTCCCAACACCCCCCACCCTCCCTTTCCACTCCCCAGACACGTCTCAGAACTGGGACTGTTTCGGTGACCTAGAAACAGACAGCAAGGAGTAAGGTGAGTGCTGGGGTCCGCTGGTCAAACTTGGAGCGCTCCCACCCTCTCCCCTCAGCACCGCCTGCACGGCCCCAGGCTCAGATGTGGCCTGAGGATGGATGTCAAACGGCCCAACTGTCACGGTGTGGCAGCCCACCTGGGACCCTTCCTCCTTCTCTGAATGCAAAGGAAGCCTCTGTGCTGGGGGAAGGCGCCCTGCCCCAGTCTTGCCCCTCACGGCCACTGGAGGCAATACCCCCACCCGCTGAGCAGTCACCCTGGCTCAGAGCCTTCCTCTTAGAAGGCAGCCTGGCACCAGAGCATTCCCACGGCTGAGGTGGCCAGGGACAATTGACGCCTGTCCAGACCCTGCTGGGGACAGGAGGCCCCATTCCCACCAACAAAGGCCGCTGTGTGGAGCCCCTGGCTGTCTGCTGAACCCTAATAAGCACCCACCCCCACCCCACAGACTTGTCCAGCACAGCCCGGTGTCCCCACAGAGCAGACTCTCCCAGCCGCCACTGGCTTGAACCCCAAGCCCCACCAGAAGCAAAGCCAGCATCCTGCCCACCCACCTCGGAGGGGCCAGGGAAGGGGGGGGCATCTGCAGCCACCAGCCCCTGAGGGAGACAGGCAGAGGGACCACGGGGGCAGCGACCTGATGGGCACAAAGTCAAGGGGAGGGAATGCCCTGCCCACGTGTGTGCACACACAGAGTAAACCTGCCCACTCACTGGTCAGAGGCTCTTCACATCTGCCGTCAGGGCACTTCCAGCACCAAAACCTGAATCCCACACTCCATGGCCACCATTGCCCACACCCCTCATTGGTGTGGCCTGCCCCTCCCTACTGTGGGGGGAGCCCCATTTTTTCATCAACCTGTAGAACCACCCCAAGCCCAGCTCCGAGGGCCACCTACTGCTCTCGCCGTGGAAATGCTGCAGGATCCGAGCCAGGGACCCACTGCTGGCCAGGTCAGCCAGGGCCCCAGGACAGCTGGGAATCAGGAGGGCATGGTACCGGGCACCTGGCAGGAGACCACAGGCCAGTCAGTTACAGAGAGCGAGGTCCCCGGCCAGGGTCTGGTCCTGCACGGCGACCAGCCAGGCTCCTCTCTGCTCCTGCTGGCCAGATGTCATCATTTGTCACTTTTCCCCACATAAGCAAAGGTTCCTGAGGGCCATGAGCCACCTCCATGCCCCCACCTCTCTCCCCGAGGCCAAGCTCAGGAACTCTGGCCACAGGCTACAGGACTGGACACTGCCTTGGCAGGTCACAGTACTTGGTGGCAAGCCCCTGGGTGCTCCAGGAACAGAGCGAGAGAGTGCTCTGGGGCCACGAACCCCGTGGGAGCCCCACACGCACCCCAACGCTCACCGTCGATGGACTCGAGCTTGGCGGGGCTGGCGTAGGCCTTAAGGCGGAAGTCCTGCACCCAGCGGGCGTTGCTCTCATTCACATCAATGAAGTCCATGGTCTTCCCCTGCGGAGCCCAGAGGCCAAGGGTCAGCACAAGACTCCCCACGCTGGCGAGCACAGACCCGAGCAAATGCCCACAAGTCCCTCGGGACAGCCCTGCCCCTCACCAGGCCTCGCCGCCCCCACCACCTGCCCCTGGTTCTCCGTCTCCCGCCTATGAAGCAGCAGCAAGTATCCCATCCACCTCAGAGGTGACACTGGAAGCATCCAGGGTCACCACTATGACCGAGCCCCACACCATCGAGGGTCAAGAAGTCCTCCTGATGGACCGTCTGTGCTACCCTCACTCACGAGTGCAGACATGCCGAACACACACTATCAAAGATCTCAGAGCCCAGAAAGTGAGGACCAGAACTTGACAGTACCCCTCAGCCCAAGCTGGCTCCCTCCTTGGGTGGTCACAGTGCTTGGTGGCAAGCCCTCAAGGGCTCACACCGGCCTTGGGCTCCCTGCTCCCCCCAGGGAGTGACAGCACTCTCCTGGCCAAGACCCCAGAGAGGGAGGGACCCTGCTCGACCACTCTAAGAGGGTGGCTGGACTTACCCCGGGGGTGGCCACCTGCAGGTTGAAGGCACCGCTGGCCAGAGTGAAGCAGTGGAGGAAAGACTGGGCCGACACACCTGCAAGGAGAGCGCGTCCCCAGTGGGTGCAGGGCGCCACAGCCCCACTCCCGGCCCAGACTGCCCTGAGGAGCAGCCTCTTACCCCACCTCACCCAGGGTCTCCTCTCACATCCCTGGGGTTAGCAACCCTAGCCCACTGGCCCGTCACCCCCTGAGGCGGGCTCTCTCCCCAGCCCGAAGGCAAACCCAAATGTGAGGTTCTCTAACACTCAATTCATCCACTCACTGAACCACCAGGGACTGAGCCGCCACCCCCCACACACATGAGCGGAGCCACCGAGGTGGGGCTACAGCCAGGGTCAGCAGGAGGGTGGGTGTAGCCGGACTCCTCCGCACAGGCCAGCACCCAGCCCTACCCTTGCCAGAGGACACTCCGCTCCTGGATCCTGCCCATCTCCCCATCCCCAGCGCTGTAGCCAGTCCTCTTCTGCCCATGCCCAGTCCACAGGGCTCCTGGGAGCTGAGGCCCCAGCAGAGACGCCTCCTTCTAAAGGGACTTGATCTGCGTTCTTCTACAGTTATTTTAACCGAGAGACTCAGTCCCTAAGCGTCACTTTCATCTTTATTCACAATTACCAATTAATACACATTCATCGTAAAGAGTCATACGTTGCAGTCTCCCCATTTCTGCCCTCCCAGCCCCCGAACCCTCTCACCAGCACCCGCTTCACCCCAGGGTCCTCTGAAGGGTCTTTGGAGGGCCCACTCGTCCAGCCCACAGAGCCTAGTGGCCTTTTCAGAGCTGTGCCCCGACCGGATGTCCTCAGCATCCCCTTCCCCACGGCACAGCCAGGCCAATGCTACCTCTCCTCACCCTTTACCCTGCTCCAAAACCCCCAGCCTACCTCTTTAGAACTGAACCCCACTCTCAGAGGCTCACTCTCGAATTCTCCACGCAGGGAGTGGGCGTTCCTCGGGTCCTCCATCCCTCATTCTGGGCCCACCGCTCGGGGCCCTGTGGCTCAGCACACTGACCCCATGACCCGCAGTCCCCTGCCTCGCCCACTTGGGCAGCTACAGACGTCAAGAGGGAGACAGGCCCCAGAGTCGGACCCTAGGTCCCAGCCCTGTCTCTCCACCTCCCCGCGGTTCGACCGTGGGCTCATCACTTCCCTCGGAGCCAGAGGAGGCACAGAGGCTCTGGTAAGTGCTCGTGACAGTACCAGGCGCCCTCATCTGTTCACCCTTCTGGGCTGGCCCTGAGCACCCCGAGGACCCGACCGAGAAACAGTGCGAGAGACGCGGGCCCCCGAGCTCTCCCGGCGCCTCTGCCACGGCAGGGCGAGGGCTGCTCTACCCACGCCGTCTCCCGGCCCGCCGGACAGTCCCTTCTCCAGCCCTCCTCGCCGGGCCGCGCGCCAGGCCGGCCCCGCCTGCCCAGAACACCCACCGCCCGGCGCACCGCCCCGGCCGCCCCGCGTCCCTGAGGGCAGCGGCCCGGCGCACTGACCTGGCTCCGTCTCCACAGAAGCCGAGCCCAGGCGGAAGCGCTCGCGGCGGGAGGCCCCCGGCCCCGGCGCCCACCCCTCCCGCCCTCCCCTCCGCGAGCCTCACCTTCGGCGGCGCCGCTGGCCACGAGGAGGCAGGCGGGCCGGCTCGGGAGCCGCTCGGAAGCCATGGTCTCTGGGGCAGCCCGCGAGGCCTGCGCGTGCGCGGAGCATACGTGCGTGCGTGCGTGCGCGCGGCCAGGGGACGCGGTCACGTGCCGCGGCAGCCTGGGGGCGGGGCCTGTGCTGCGCCGGACGCCCGAGCCGCCCCTCCCGCCCCGCCCAGCCCCGCCCCGCCCTGCCTTTCTTCCCCGCGTGGGTCAGGGTCCGAGTCCGCCCGGCTTCGCTGCGTCCCCATGCCCCTCCCCCAACACACTCTGCCCTTGGCCCCGGCGCATCTGCACAGTGGCCTGAGGTTAGCCGCAGGACCTCAGGGGAGGCCCCCGAGGGTCTTCCTGGGCCACATCCCTCAGCAGCCCTGAGCAAACCCCTGGCCCGACTCCTACTCGCGGCTGGGAACATACTTTCTTCCCCTTCGCTCGTCCCTTACTCTGACCAGGAAACAGTTGGGGCAGAAGCGTGAATCAGGAGAGAAAACCATGCCCCGTGGACGGGTGTCTCTTTTCGTGGTTGAGGGTCCCCCTCCCCGTGAATCAAGGTCCCTTCCTGTGAATGAAGGTCCCTTGCCTGTGCATTTAGGTTGCCTACGCCGCGGATGGGTGGAAGTTCCTCCCCGTGGATTTGGGCATTTAATATTCCGTCGCTGAGAGCCACCTGTGTCTCCCTCCATGCTGACACCGGGGCCACAAGATGGAATGCCAGAGGCAAAGTGCTCTGCTAGTGGGGCTTGTGTCCTGGGTGTGGGGCTGGACCTTGGATCCAGAAGGTGACTGCACTGTTCGTCAGCTGGTGAGAAGAGCGATCGGGGTGGGCCAGGGGGACAGGGAAAGGAGGGTCACGCAAGGGTGGGAGAGGCTGGGATCTCCACGGAAATGGTGGGGGCATGTCTGAAGGGGTAAAGGCTTGAAAGAAGAGGTGGCCGAGCCACATGGCTCCAGGCAGGGGAGTGGGCCTGTGCTGGTGGGTCCCTGTGAGGGCGAGGGTGGGAGCCCAGAGACCAAGAAGTGGTCCGTGGAGGTGGAGTGGATGATTGTAAGGGCACAGAAGTATCCAGGGTCTCTGGGGTTCAGCTGAGTCTCTGGAAGAATGCGGGTGTCACTTCCTGCGATGGGGATGCCTCAGGGGTGCTGAGTTCAGAAGGAAAATCAAGATGCCACTGGGCAGAGCTGTATTTGAAGGAGTTTTTCCACAGGAGAGCAAGGGGGCAGTCAGGTGGGGGTATACATGTGGGTCTTTAGGGACTGGCTGGAGAAAGGGGAGGCCTGTGGAGGAGCTTGGGCACAGGCTGGTGGTTAGGAGGGCTGGCCCTGCCCCTTGGCCCCACAGGTCACCCTCTAGTCCCTGCTCTAATGTAGAGGAGCGGCTGCTGCAGACATCCTTGTCATGGGTGGGAACTGCCAAAGTGGGCGAGTCTAGGCCAAGGTGCTCCTCCTGGGCACCCCCTCCCTACACAACCATTAGCTCTTCCCTCTGCCCACCCTGTCCCCTACTTCCAGGGGCCCTGACCACCAGCAGCACAGTCAGGAGCACCCGGTCCTCACCCACAGGCAGTGCCTGAGTTGGGTGTGGGTGGGATTTGGATGGAGACCTGCACAGGAGAGCTTTCTGGGTCCATGAGTGTCAGACCCAAGCATTGGAGGGGCCAGGCTGAGTTGGGGCCATGGGGTCCCCCTGCTGGTCCAGCCCCACCTGCACCACGCCAGGGCATCTGAGCCAGCCACCGGTGCTGGACAGAAGGTAGGGAAGAGCCCGGTGTCTAGGAGCCTCCTTGCCTCCACCCAGCGCACAGGGACATCTGACGCCCAGTCATTTCTGTCTCTAAGGAAGAGGAGGGAGGAGGAAGCCGGGGCCATGACACTGCAGCGAGGCTGGTGTGTGGCAGGCAGGATGCTCCAGGTGCACACCCGGGGTCCAGGCTGGGGGGCTGACCTCCAACTCCAGGATCTCGGGTCCAGGTCTCCCACGTGCACATGACCCCAAGCCCAGTCCAGGGCAGCCTGTGAGGCACAGGTCCCACGTGGCATTTGGAGTTGGGGTAGGCAGACTGCACAGGGCCTCAACGACCAGAATCCTCGTTCTGGGCTTGCCAGTGGCCGGCCTCTCAATGTCTGCCCCTGTGTGCAGTGGAGAGGACACAGACAGGAGGACTCCCAAGGGCCTGTCCTGGGGATTAGGGTGCCCACAGGGATTGTATTCTGTTGCTTCCCCTTCCTGAGTGAGTTCCCATTCTAGGGGTCAGCCCCCTGCCCCTCATACCCCCATCCCAGTGGATGAGGAGGGGCATGTCACTGAGGCCCGGCCGTAACCTGGGCCAGGTGACAGGGCACACCTGGGCATGGCGGTGGCTGCTAAGACAGGCGGTTCCTCCTCCCAGGGCAGAGTGCAGGAGGGCCTGGGGACCAGATGGGTGTGCAGCTGGCAGTCTAGGCCCAGGTGACTGTCTCCTGGGCAGAATCTAGACGTGAGGGGAAGAGGCTCCCTTTCCCTGTCGTGCTGAGCCTCCCTCGAGAGCCCTGGCCCAGGGTCACACCCGAGGTGTGGGCTTACCCACCTTCCCTGGGCATCGTCTACCTGCTCTTCAGGTGCCTCATCCTCCGATAGTGAGTGTCCGCGTGGGGCCGGTGAAGGTGGGGGAGCATGGGGGCTCTCTTGCTGGGGGTTGTGACGCTCTTGAACCTGGGCTTCTGCATTTGTTTAGGACCCCGAGGCACAAGATACATGGAGATCACTGGTCCTGTTGTCCTGCACCGATGTTTCATTCCTACCTCTGCTTACGCTAGAGGCCAAGGATGGGTGAGTGGGCGAGTGTCCTGTGGGACTTTCTGCCCTGTGGGGCTGGCCGTTGCCTCAGGTCACCCCTGCTTCCTCCCCTGGCAACTTTTTGGAGCATGTCTGAGCCTTTCCCTAGGAGCCTTTGCCCTTGCTATTCCTCCCTCTGAAATGCTGGAGCTCCTTGCTGCCTGCCAAACTCCTAACCATCCCTCAAAACCCAGGGGCACCAAGGCACTGTCTACCCTGTACTTTCTTTGGAAAAACACCCCCGCACAGGATTGCACTGAGTGTCCTTTGTTAGTTCAGCCTGACTGCCGGGTGGGCCTCACATACAAGTCCCGGGTGGGGCTTGGGACTGGGGTTCTCCAGGGTGAGAGTGTCATAGGAAGCCCAGTTACCCAGGCTGCCAGCAGATGCGTCCCTCTTCCCATCAGGGCACAGGCTTCTCAGCTCCTGGTTTGCTTTTAGCCAAGGCTGTGCTGGGTGGGGTCCCGAGACCTAGACCCCAAGCACCTATGAGTTATGCAGACCCTGCACCAGAAAGCAGAGGGTGGCAGGTGGCAACCCAGAAAGCATGGGGCTGCTGAGGCCATTGCGGCCAGCTGGAGTGCTGGGCCCTTCTGCCCGGTGAGGGAGGGGGCATCAGCAGTCCTGTTGGGAGGGTGGAGCAGCCGGTACCACTGCCCCCAGGCTGCTGGGGCCTGGCCAGAAGATGTCAGACATGTGGGCAGGCAATGGTGCTTTGTGGCCTGGAGTGGGGTGATGTGATATGGAGATAGGCTCTGTCCCAGGCTGGCCCAGCCCAATGTCCATCAGGACAGGAGCAGCGGATGCCCGGGAGGACCCAGAGGAGGGTCGGAACAGGGTTCCCCCCAAACACACATCTGGGGACCACTGGGCTGGAGAGGGGCCGACTTCCACCCAGGCTTTGCTCCCACGTGCCAGGGGTGGGTCCCAGGATGTCACCTCAGCGCTCTCTGCAGCACCATGGGCGTAAGCCTCTCTCCTGCCAGGGCAGGTCCCCAGTGCTGGAGCTGGCAGTGCACCTTGCTCCGTTCAACCCTCCAATAGCCGGCACCAGCTCCGCGGGTCAGACACTAGACAGGAGGTCCAGGCACACTGGGACCAGTCGCTGGGACACAGAGAGCCTCTGCCTGCCTGGGCCTGGGACCTCCTTGAGGCCTGGGAGCTGCGGGCCCAGGACAGGGGGCACTGAAGGCCTGACTCAGCAGCCACAGAGAGGGAGGGTCTGGAGCAGTGAGTCACCGGCCACCTCCGCCCTCCCCAGGTCTTAGTCACTCTGCCCTGATGGAGGAAGAGAGGCTCTGGAAGCCCCTACCTGGCTGTGCCCGTGTCTGGGGAGGGCGGGTCCTGAGGCACTGGCCAGCCCTCCCCACCACTGCACCAAGAATGCATTTCAGGGTAGGGGCCCCCAAAGGGGAGTTAGGCACTCTTAGGGGAAGAAGGGTGCTAGGGAGGAAAGCCAGCTGGGCCCCTCTGCATCCCTGTAAGGTGATCCCACGTGAGCACAACACAGCCCGGCAGCATCCTCAGTGCCCAGCCATGGGCACGCCTGCCCCTGGGGCTGCTGCCGCCCATCCGAGGTCCCCGTTTTTCAGATGTCCTTGTAAGTCTGAGGGGAATTTACGGTGTGTACTTTTTGGACACTGGATACTTTTTATATCTGGTATTTTTTTTGGACATTGAAAATAGTTCTGTAACAAAAGTATATTTAAGCCAACCTTGGGCGTCCCTGAGAGTGTTTTTGTTTTTCCACTTTGGAGGCCCCCCTGCGTTACTCAAGCTTGGGGATGCTATGAACCAGAGGCTGAGAGTCAGAACTCACACGGGGCCCCAGGGACCTCAGCTAACCAGTCTGAGCCTTCCCCGTGGAGGGGACACTGGTGACTCAAACTCATAAGAGATGGAGAAACGGGAGCTCATTGCAATGTGATATCACAAAACTGCAGTGTGGCCTTGTGGCAGGTGCAGGCGGGCCCAGGACAGGCCCTGGCTGTGCAGGAGGAACCGCAGGGGACAGCATCACTGTGGGGTCAGGGGGACCATCCATTTCCCGAGGCTGGGCTGTCGCATCTGCTAGTGGGAAGGAGACAACATGAATTCTGCAGCTTACTCCACAGAAAACCTGAAGTCCAGGTGGATTAAAGGCCTAAATGCGAGTAAATTGCAAGAATGTCAGACTAGCATGAGAAGACTATCCTTGAAACCAAGACCGCAGAAGCTTGGTGGTAAAGGGAGCAGCTGAGGTTTTGGAACTTCTGGACTCAGGAAACAGAGTGAGAGGCAAGGCAGCCAGCAAATGAAGACAAGTGCAGGTCGGCAAAGGCTTGGAATACAAAACACAGACAGGCGTCCTCCGGTAAATGAGGAGAAGGCATCCCATCAATAGAAAAACGGACAAATGGCACCACCAGGAAAAATCACAAGAGGCAAGGCCCAGATGGCCGGGAACCTGGCAAGTAGTAGCAGTTGGACCAGTGCAAACGGAAACCACCAGGAGTGGCCAGCTTGCCCCGTTCGGCCTGTAGAGCCTTGGGTGCTTCGCAGCGCCTGGTCGCTGGGCGAGGGCAGCGCTGCTCTCACGGCCAGCCCGTGGCACAAGACCGAGCGGCAGAGTGTAGGATGCACACCCGGCGTGGCCCAGCCATCCACCTTCGGGTGTGTCCCAGAGAGGGTGGGCGCAGGGTCCCAGGTGTATGCACACCTGTGTTCACAGCAGCGTTACAACAGCCAACAGGTGGAGCCAGCCCAGTGTCCGGCAGCGGATGGGTGGATCCACAAAACGTGGTCCATCCACACAGTGGGATGCGATTCAGCCTTCAAAGGAGGGAAATTCTGACACAGCTACAACATGGATGAACCCTGGGGACGTGATGCTCAGTGAAATAAGCCAGACACAGAAGGACACGTGCTGTCTTGATTCTATTCATACGAGGTCCCTAGAGGAGTCAGACTCATAGAGGCGGGAAGCGGACAGTAGGGACCAGGGGAGGAGAAGGGGGCGGGGAGTGGGTGTTCATGGAGACAGAGTGTCAGTTTGGGGAGCTGAGTAGTTTCCAGAGATGGGTGGCATGATGTTAACACAACAACGTGAATGTACTTAATGCCAACCATCTGTGCACCTGAGGGGCTGAGATAAAATGGTACGTTGTACGTGATGCACATTTTACCACAATAAAACAAAAAAAAGGTGTGCCTGCAGGATGCCCAGAGACAGGGTAGGGGGCAGGGGGGAGGCCGAGGACTTCTGTGACAGCTTTGTCTGAGGCTGCAAACGTCCTGAAACAGCCTCCACGTGCTTTAATGGAGAATCGAGTCGCAGAGTGAGATGAAGCAGCATCCTGGGTGGGGCGTCTCAGCGTTGGGAGGGCCTCTGGGGGATGACCACAGAGCCCATTTCAGTCACCTCTGCCCCTCCCCAAGTCCCCGCAAGTGTCAGGAGAGTTTTGTTTCCTTTTAAGCTACCAGCCACAGAGCAGAGAGAACGGGAGGGGGCACTGGGTGGCAGGAGGCTGGAGGTGGGGGCAGCCCCTCCCCTTCGGTGGCTGGGCTCAGGGGCAGGAGGCTTGGGTGCGGAGGAGGGGCGGGCTCAAGGCAAGGGCGTCAGGTCTGTTTGGGGTGTATTCACCCCAGGGAAGCTCTCCGGACTTGTCTGGGCCTGAAGTGTGCGTGTAGGGACGGGATGTGCCCCTCGGGGGGGTACTGGGAAAAGACGGGAAAGAGGTGCCACATGGCCCCCCACCCCCCCAGCTTGAGGAAGCCCAAGGGGAGTGGCCTAGGGTGACAAAGCCTGCAGGGACACTTCTGGAGCCCAGGAGGCCCTGCTACCCACAAGCCCACGCCCCAACAGGCTCCTCAGATGGACACCTGGCCAGAGCAGGCTCAGGGAGCTGTGGGTAGGTGAGGAGAGGAGGAAGCCCTCCCCTTGAGGGGGCTCCGCAGCCCACCCCTGGGGGGCCAGATCACTGTAGAGGGTGGGGCGGAAAGAGCCCCCCAGCAGAAGAGTTCAGCCTGACAAGCAAGGTCCCCTTCCCCGCCCCACGTCCTTGTGGCTACAGTCCGGCTCGGCCCACTGCACTTCGGCCGCAGCCTGGGCGCAGGGGTGGGTCCTGCAGCCTCGGGTGTCTATCTAGGGTGGGGGCCAGCAGGGAGGCCCGGCTGCGGCTGTGGGTAGAGCCCACCAGGATCAAGGGCATGGAGGTGGCAGGAGGGGCTGGGAGGGGCACCTGGGGATCCCTGCACCTTCCTGTAAAGCCCTGGGTGTGGATACATGACACCCCCTCCTGGCCGCACGCAGGTGAGGACCCCGGCCCAGCCTGTAGAGAACAGTTTATTTCAGACTCAGCCTCCACTCGGGCCCAGGGTTCCAGTGGCCATTGGCCAGGCAAGGGCCCATCGGGCTCCCACCGTGCCTGCTGCCACCTTTACAGACTGCCCCTGCCATTGTGCCATGGGCCAAGCTGGAATGGAGGCACGAGGGCAGGTCTGAGAGCATGCCTCCCTGCAGGCACGATGGGGCCGTGGGCATGGGTGAGGGCTCCCCGCCCGGCGGCTCTACCCGTGTTACTGCATTTATATGCTTGTGAGACTCCAAGGACGCCGGGTGAGGCAGGAGGGGCCGTGTCTGTGGGGCCTGGGCAGGCACTGCCGCCCACCTGCTGGAGTCTCAGCGGCCCCCAGGACAACTGCCACAGCACGGGGAAGGGGCTCAGGGCAAGGACTGTGGGAGCCCAGCCAGAAGGTAGATATTGGGAGCCCCTCCCAACATCAGCCTCTGGGCTATTTATCCACACAGCCAGGGCACAGGCCACCAGCCAGGTGGTGTTGAAGCTCTGATGATAGGACCACCTGCCCCAGGTCAGCCCCAGGGAGTCAGGCCCACCCAGATGGATCCCTACCCCCACCCCACCCCACAGCTGCAAGCAAAGAGCAGAAATGGGGGCAGCAGAACAACCACACCTTTAATGTCCCTGTGTGGGCCGGACCCAGGTCAGAGCCCATCCCAGGCCCCTGCCTAGCCCTGGAGGATGGCCTCATGAGGACGCTGCTGCCAGGAAGCCCACAGCACTGCTCGGGCTTCTTAGGACAGACTGACATGTGGGTGTGTCCACCGTGGATGGGCGGCCACACTCAGGGGTCCTCCCTCCTCTGCCACCAGGCGCCCCAGTCCAGGCCGAGCCCTCTACCCATGTTGCTGCTCTGTAACCCCAGCGCCTGGGTGCCTTCCGCCAAGGTTGGGCGGGGGACGTGCTGGGGGCCGATCAGCCGAGCGGGCTTGGTTTCCACCGCTGGGCGGGTTGAGGGCTGCCCGTTTCTCTCTCCTTCTGTGTGAATCTGGGGGTCTACAAGTATGCATGTTACGTGTGTAGAGATAGCTGTGTGTGAACTTGGCATGCACTAGATTCCCAAGTCTATACAGGAGTGGCTGTGCCCGACCTGGGTACCAGCCATCATTTTTTTCGGGCCAGGAAGGCTACACCAAGAATCAGGGCTGCTGCTGCCACAGCCACACCCCCAGCCACAAGCAGGGGAGTCAAGTTCTCAAAAGGGCAGGGACCTCGGCCCCCGGGACCCCCACTGGGGGCCTCGTCCTCCTCAGCCCCATCCCCAGGGCCCTTGGGCTCAGGGGCTGCATTGGGGCTGCTGGGGGCCAAGGGGGCCGGCTTCAGGTTGCTGTGGTTGTTGAGAAGGGCAGGGTCTGCCTTGGCTGGGGTCTTCTTGGCAGGTGGTGGGGTGGGGGCCGCTGGAGGCTCCTGCTTCTCCACTGGGGCTTCCTTCTTCCCGGGCTTAGCTGAGGGGGCTTTCCCATCTGCAGCCGGGGGTGCTCTGGCCTCAGCAGCGGCCTTCGTGTCGGCCTTGGGGCTGTTGGCCGACTTCCCTCTGGACTCCATGGTGGGCGTGCGTGGGTGGGCAGGTGTCTAGACCACAGCAGCTCAGGACAGCTCGCCTCTGGGCATTCTATGGGCCTGGAGAGACACAATGAGGCTATGGCCAGAGACTTGGCCCTCCTGCCCATCCTCCACCTCCTCATCCCTGTAGAGACCCTGCTCAGTTCTCTAGACTCCACGAGACCCCTCCAGGACCTGGACAACCTCCTGAGAAGCCCCTCCAACCACACTGGCAGGCGCTATGCCCCCATTTGGGCTGGGGGTGTCCAGATGAGAGCAGCCAGAGGTTTCAGTTTCCTTATCTGTGAAACCCACACATATGTGGTGCCCATCACACTAGCCCAGGGAGGGGCAGTCCTGACAGGGAAGTGAGAGCCCCCCAGCCCTGAGAAGGGTATGCAGTCAGGGAAGGTGGGCTGCAGCCCAGTGGGCCCATGCAGAACTGACCGTGTACCCTTCTCAGGAGGGGAGCTGGGTCCAAATGGGGGGCAGGGCAGGGTGGGGACTCAGAGTCTGGGCAGGGAGGAATGGGCACTGGTAGGGAGGAATGGGCCCAAGGCCTCCAGGACCCAGATGTGACAAAATCAAGAAGGCTGGATAAGCCAGGGGGCAGCGACAGGCCTGTGCCCCCCGGCTGGCCATCTTCTCCCTAGTGCCAGGCACCCAACCCCAAGACCAGCCTTGCCTGCTCCAGCTGACGGACAGGAAGTCCTTCCTGAGCCTCTGGTGGGAGAGGGGATACCTGGCATGACCCTAGGGTGGGCACATGCCCTGTCAGTCAGCCTCAGCATCCCTGAATCTGGGCCAGGCTGACTGACACGTGGCAGAGGATGGGGCCATAGGAAAGGCCTGACCCAGATTCTCAATGTCTGGGGAAGAGGAGGGGCTGGGGGCCGAGCCATTCTGGACCCGAGTCCTCCCTCCCTGGAGACCTGGACATCAGTTGTCTGCCTCTCCTCCGGGAGGCTGAAACTCCCACCTCTACCCCCTGGGAGAAGGAGTCCAGGTGGGAGGCGGCAGCCTGAGTTCCCCACCCTGGTGATGCACACTAACCGTGAAGGTCGCCTGAAGGTCACAGCGTGATGGGGGTGTCCTGATGAGAGGCCCAGCTGCTGTCCCACCTCCCAGGGATCCCCAGTGGCCCTCACTCCCTGCCAGTCTGCAGGGTCACCCAGCTGCTGGGCATCAGGTTTGCGAAGAGCAGGTGGTCCACTCCCCACCCTCCTCCCCAGACCCTTGGTTATTTTGGTTTCATACTGACGTCACCCAGCTGCCCCTCCCCCTCCAGGCCGCGGTGCCCAAGAGAGCAAGGGGCCAGGAGGAGCGCCCCCGATGACCTTCATGGCAGGGGAAACACCGCTTCATCCCGCCGGACCCAGCGCCCCCATCCCGCCCCAGATCCCAGGCTGCAGAGTCCCCGCCGCCTTACGCTGCTGCTTCTGGGCCTCCCACCTCGGTGCAGCGCACTCTGCGGGACCACGGCGGGCGGCGGGCGGCGACCGGCGGCTGTGGATGCAAGGACTGGGAGTTTCCCACAATGCACTGCTCTGCTCCCGACGCAGGAAGAGAGGCGGGGACGGCATCAGCGCTGGCTCCGCCCCCCTACTCTTGGCCACCACAGCGCCCTGGGCTGGCTGAGACTTCTGGGGTCCCCCAAACCAGCTCCTCTTTTGATCCCAAGGGTTGTTTAGGGTCAGGGAGGGGAGAGGCTGAGGTTGGCTTTCCCACACACCCAGCCCAGACTGCAAGGGAGTCAGGCGGCTGTTCGCCCAGGACCCCCTCCAGGCCAATGCGCCTGTCAGTGGGTAGGCGGCAGGACCAAGGACTGCAGGGGGAGGGGAGCAGGCTACCAGAAGAGGGGGTGCCCTTCCGTTCCTGGCCTCTAACAGAGTCTCAGAGATGAGGCGAGGCATCTACTTAGAATATTTATTTATCTTCTTACGTGACAAGACACAAAAAGTTACAACTCCTTAAAACTCTTCAAAAGAAAAAAATATAATTCTGTAAGCAGCAGCAGCAGCTTCCAAGGTACAGACGTGACAGGAGAGAGCCGCCAGTCCTCAGGAACACCCGTGAACCAGGGGGCCCAGGCCTGAGCCCCAGGTGGTGTCACTGGGAAGGGGCCTCTGAGCAGGGGCGGGGTGGGGGGGACGACACAGCACCAGCACGTCGGGACCAGTCACCAGCACGTCGGGATCAGTCACCAGCACGGTCACGTGGCTGGGGGCAGGGCAGGGCGGCCTGCCTCAATTCACAATATCAATGGGGGCGGGGCCTGGAGGGCCGGGCTTCACTAAGTGCGGTGGGGGCAGGGCTCGTGCAGAGGCCCAGAGAGCTGGGTGGGCCCTGTGCAGACAGAAGGGGCAGCTCCTGGGCCCCTGCAAGCAGAGAAGATACTGGTCCTCATGCCTGCCCTCCCTTGGACCCAGGGTGGTGGTCTCAGAAGAGAGGTCTGCTAAAGGTGCAGCAGGAGGGGCTGGCCGGAGAAATGAATTCCTGGACGGGGTCAGTGGGGAGCCTAGGGTGCACGCGCGCGCGCGCGCGCGCGCGCGCACACACACACACACACACACACACACACACACACACACAGCCTGGCCACGTGAGGAAGGGCAGCAGCCCCCCACAGCCCCACCCCTGAGGGACCAGGCCAGCTGAGGGCTGGTGGGCATAACCTGTGCCCACAGCATTTGCACATACACAGGCCTCACACGCAGGGCCCCTGCCTGGGGGGAGGGGCGGAGGGGCCCACCAGGAGGGATGTTGGGTCCCACGGTGAGGGCA
Organism: Camelus bactrianus; assembly: GCF_048773025.1. NCBI lineage: Eukaryota > Metazoa > Chordata > Mammalia > Artiodactyla > Camelidae > Camelus > Camelus bactrianus. The sequence goes on from NC_133548.1 coordinate 563,590, forward strand.
GGGGACCTGCCCTGGGGATCAGAACTCAGGGCGACCCCCAACCTAGGATGCCTGGCTCAATACGGGGGTAAGAGAGCCCCGCCCTCCGGCAAGGCTGGCTGAGGCAAGAACAGCAGCAGAGGGGGTGGCGGGGGCTGGACGGACAGACGAGGGACGGACAGGGCCGCCTGTGCTCGGCAAGGTAATAAACAGGTTTGTGCGGGGTCCCCTCTGTGGACGGGGGCCAAGCCCCAGGGATGGGTGCTGGGAGACTGGAAGGCAGGGTCCAGAGAGCCCAGCCCAGGCCTCGAGGCCCCCAGTCCAGAGACCAGCTCTGTCCCTGGGGGTGTTCAGGCTGGGCCAAAGGTAGGGCAGGGCTGGCGCCAGGAATGTAAAGATTTCTGCGTTTTCTACATAAATAAGACATTGATCCCAGTGGTGGTGCAGGCAGGACCTCGCCAGGCCAGTGCCTGCACCACCGTGTGGATCCTGCACCCACTTCCTCTCCCCCACCCCCCGTGGGGAGAGACTTGTGCTCGGTCCTGGGTGGACCCCCTGGCTCTGGTCCCACTCTGGTCCTGCTCGGCTGGAGGGTGGGGAGTGGCTGCCGGGCTCAGGGCTGGGTGCGCGGCAGCCCCAGCAGGGTCTCGGCGATGCCCAGGAAGTAGACCACCTGAGCGATGCCAAACAGCGGGGCGATGACCAGGGCGCGGCAGTACGCACCCTTCAGGAACGCAGAGGGGCCCTCGTTCCGCAAGATCTTCCTGTGGGGGGGGAGGTGTCAGAGCTGCAGGGCTGGTGCTACCCCCCGCTCCCCCCACCCAGGGACCGGGCCCACCTGGCACAGTCCAGGAACCCCGAGTACGTGTCCTCGTTGACACCACGCTGGAGCGACTGGAGCCGCGTCTTAACCACTGCAGGGGGCGTGGGTGTGTGGTCAGCGTGGGGCCCTCCCTCCCACCCAGCCCCTTGGCCCCCAGCCCCAGCCTGGGCCCAGGCCCCGGCACTGACCATCACAGGGGTTGACGGCCACGGCGGCTGTGCTCCCAGCCACACAGCCTGCCAGGAAGGACACGTAGAACGGAGACTTCTCCCCAGAGGCTGGTCGGCCCAGCTGGTTCAGGTTGGCAAAGAGGGGGAAGTAGACGATAGAGAAGGGGACGTCCCTGTGGAGGGGGCGATGGTGACCAACTGGGAGGCACTGGGGGGGGCATTGGGCAGTGACCCCCCACCCTCCTGCTCTCCCACCTGAGCAGCGTGGCTCCCAGTCCCTTGTAGAGGCCAGCGAGGCCGCGGCTCCGCAGCAGGTCCCGGGTCAGCTGAATGGCTGTGGGCCGCGGGGCAGCGGGAGCCTCCACTGAGGGCCGGGTGCCCCCCTGCGCCGAGAGCTGGGCCTGGGCAGCCAGCATCTTCTTCTGGGCAGCTGGGGAGAAAGGGGATGGGCTGCTGGCTGTTTCTCCTGGCACGAGCTGGGGGCAGGGATGGGTCCAGATGGGGTCCACTGTGGCCCGCCGCCCTCCCCATTGCCCTCACCAAGGCGGCCTGCGTCCTGGAGCTGGATCTTCAGCATCTCCATGGGGGTGGTCACAATCACCTGGCAGGTGCCCGCCCCGCAGCCCGCCAGCATCTCCTTCAACAGGGTCAGCTTCTGCCTGCGGGAAAGGAGGCAGGGGCTGCAAGGAAGAGTCAGAGGCCCCCGCCGCCCAGAGGACCGCCCACTGCAACTGGGTGTGAAGGGGGATGCGAGTGGGGCAGGCAGATGCAGCCCTGTGGGGGTGCAGAACCCCCAGCCCCAGACACCCCTCCAGGCTCTCCAGCAACAGGCGCTGAGCCCAGCACACAGATGGTCACAGGCAGGGCCTGGGAAGAGCCCAGGGGCCATTCTTGAGCAAAGAGAAATGGACTTGGGGGTTGGAGGGCGTTTCAAGTGCCCCAAGGGACTCCTACCCTTTCAGTCCCACCCTCGGGGGGGGAGGGGGCAGAGAAAACTGCTGGGTGTCCACCCCATCCTAACCCACAAGGGGCACAGGCAGTGGCTGGGGGCCAAGGACCCCAGGGGCCTGAGTACCGCTGAGTCAGCACCTGCTTCACTCCGCCCCATGCGGGGACAAGGAGGACAGAGGGGGGTGGTCGTTGGGGGGGGGGCGAGGCGGAGGAAGAGGAGGAGGCAGGAGAGGGAGCAGAGGCGGAGGAGGAGGAGGAAGAGGAGCCCCCACAAGGTCAAGGTGAGGGGCCCACAGGAGGCCAGAGCCTCTGTCCTTTGTCTGGAGGCACAGACCCTCCCCCTCAGGACCTCAGCCCCCAGCAGCCAGCCAGACCCCTCACCCGTCCTTGGAGAGCTGATATCGGAAGAAGTCGTTGGCTGCCAGCTTGATGGCCTTCTCGGGGGTGACGAGGGTCAGGTTCACGGCGGCCCCTGTGTGGCACAGGGGGCAGCACAGACAGCTCAGTGGCCAGGGATGGGGAGGCTCCCAGCCAGCACTTGCCTCCCAGTTGGCAAAGCCCTACCCCAGTCACTGCTTGGCTGCCTCCTCCTGCCCTCTCACCCACATTTGTGCCCAGCGGGGGTGGGGACCAGGCATGGGGCAGTGTCTCCTCCTCCAGGCACCCTCTCAGCCTCCCACAGGTCTCTCCCATTCTGGCGGATGGGCCCCCCTGAGGAACAGCCCCCTGAGGGCACAGAAGGTGCTCGCCCCAGGGGGGCTTAGGCCTGGTGTGGGTCAGAGCCCAGGGAGGCAGCAACCAGCCCCTCTCAGTGGCGAGGACTCAGGGTCGTACGGCATCTGGGCAAATCCAGGCTGGGAGATTGTCTCCTAAGCTGCTTTGTAGTAATGCCCCCATCCCCGCCCAGTCTCCCAGCACAACGGGGTCCCGCCTGTCCCAGGAAGCAGAGGAGGAGGCTGCAGCCACCGTGGCAGAGACCTAGTGTCCTGTCATGCCAGGTGCTGGTAGTGAGAGGGGGACAGGGCTGAGAACTGCCACTCCCCAGAGATCCCTCCCTGTCCCCTCACGCCCCCTGACACCCAGCGCCTGGCCCCTAGTACAAGTGCAGCCAGCCACATGGGACAGCTCCAACTTACACACCAGGCTCAGGCATGCCGCTCTGCCCTGCCCACCACCCTGCCTCCCAGCAGGTACAGTAGGACCCCTCTGGGGCTGCAGGAGCAGCTCCCAGGCCTCCCCCATCCCAAGTCTCACCACGGTACATCCCGAAGTAGCCCTCTGAGCGGATGGTCTTGATAAGACAGTCAGACCTGCAGCCAAGGGGGTGGGAGTGAGGAGGGGCTCAGCCCTGAGCCGGGTAGGAGCTCCCTCAGGCCTGCTCTGCCCTCAGTTTCTCCTTTAGTTTCACAGGTTGTGGGGACACAGGAGCAGAGCTCAGAAGACTGCCCTGCCTGCTCCCCTGGCTCTGCACCCCCGACCCCAATCCGGAGGCTCACATGCTGGTGTACATGCGCTGGCCGTTCTGCTGGTTCTGCAGCCGCGTCTTGGCCAGGTCGATGGGGAACACGCAGGTGACCCCGATCAGCCCAGCGATGCCGCCATTGATGAGCTTGGCTGTCAGACTGTGTGGGCAGAGGGAGCTTCAGGACCTTGACCCGGGCCAGAGGTCTGGGACTCGGGGGAGGGGGCAGGGCACAGGGCAGAGGTGGGAGGTGGTGAAAGGTTGCATTCTGACCTGATCTGCTTATCAGCCATTTAACTCCAGGGGCAACCAGGTAGGGGCGGCAGAGAAGGATGCCGGACAGGGAGGTGGTGGAGGAGGAGGAGGGGTGGTCTTCTCCTCTCAGGGGAATTTCAAAACCACACTCCTGTCCTAGGAGAAAGAGGGCGCTGGAATCAGCGGGGGTGGGCAGAGGCTTGGAGGCGCACCAGAGCAATAAGCTTTCCCAGAGCCTTCCTCCCAGCACCCAGCCCCTCACCCAACCACCGAGGCCAGGGCTGCCACGTGTTCTGGGCGTGTGGTGTGCGGGGGAGGCACCCGCCCCCTGGCCCCATCCCCAAGGCCACCAGTTTCACCCCAAGCCCCCCCCTCCACCAGCAGCGTCCTCCCAGCTGGCCTTGCACAGGCGCCCAGGCTCCCATTCACGCTTATGCTCACGTGCACACCGAGCCTTTTAAAGGGCCAGGCGCCTCTGCGGGAGGCAGCATCGGGAGATGGGGCCACAGCGCCAGTCAGGGCACCTCAACCCCTGGACTGGGCTGTGGCAAGCCCCCATCCTTGAGCAAAGGCGGTGGGCGCCTGTCCTCTTCAGGATGGGGGTGAGGGTCTCCTCCTTCCTGGTGCCCCAGGACCCCTACCTGGGCCCAGATCACAACTGCAGGTAGACACAGCCAACTCAGGTGTGGCCCCTACTCCATGGCAACTCCGTGCTGGACCCCTGACCATCCCCTCCCCTCAGAGAAGCACCAACTCAACCATAATCAGCCCTGTGTCCACCCACCTCTCCACCCCTCCCAAGAATTTCACTCCCAGACTGACAGACAGACAGAGAAATGCAGTGACTGTCAGGACCTCTGGTAAGGGGGTGGCTGACCTTCTGAGGCTCCATGTGGTTGGGCCCCCCATCTACTCTAGGGATACAGGCAAGCAGTCTCTCTCACTAGAAGCAGGGTGGGGGAGCCAGAGCCAACATCGGGGCCTCTGATGGAGGGGCACAGGCATAAAACTGAACCGTGGGGGGGCCTCCCCAACTCCGGCCCCCTCAGAGGCCAGCTGTCACCAGTTTGCACCCGAAGTGCTACCACCCAGGGTCACACAGCCCAGCTGTCCCTCCGAGGACTGGTGACCTTCCCCTCAAGCTTTCCTGGGCCACGCTCTCCCCTGCCTGCCCAGCATCCCCGCCGCCCCGCTGGCCGCCTCCCGCCCCGGCCCAGGTCGGCTCACCCGGAGGTGCACAGGACTCGGCTCCTCCTCCAGGACTGCTGCCTGGGGCTCACCGCGGAGATCCGAAGCCGAAGGAGGTGCCGGCTGCGAGGATTGGCTGCGGGGCGGGGCGGGGCGGGGCTGGCGGGGGAGGGGGACTTTCTCTTTCACTTCGGGCGGGATGAGGCTCCCTGCAGCTGTGGGTGAAGAGATGAGAAGGGGTGTGACAGCTTCTGCGAGGCAGGGACTGGCCTCAGAACCCCCCTCAGCCCATGGGGCAGTGGGTCTGATTCAGGCTGACTCAGCCAAGCCAGGCAACCTGCTCACAGGGACCTCAGCCCCGGGCCATAGTGCCCCCAGCTGCCCCTTGGGTTCCTGGCTGCAGTGTGCTGGCTGGATCTGTCTAGGGTCCTGGGACCCCATGGACAGGGCTCTCCCCGTGTCCAGGCACAGGAAATCCAGTGTCATGGAGTGAGATGAATCTGTGCCCACTTGTGTCTGTGAGACTTGTGTTTCTTTTGGGGGAAGGAGCATTTCAGGGACATCTCAGGCTGGAGTAGAGGAAGACGTGCCTGTCTGCTGGGGCTCGGAGGCCCCTGGCTGCCACCCACAGGCCTGTTCAGTTGGCAGGTCCAGAGGGCAGGGGAACTGGCACTCCCAGAACCCTCCGCCCTGCCAAGCTGTCCCCCACACCCCATTCACCCAGGGCCCCAGTGTTAGGGACCAGCTTCTCCATGCCCCAGCCTGCAGAGAAGTGACCTCTGCACTTCAACCTCACCCTGTCTCCCCACCCCTCCACTTCCCTGGTGCAGACTGGCCAGAGCTGATTCTCTCTGTTGTCTCTGACCCTTGTGCCCTCTGGGGACTGAGCATCACCAGACTCCACCTCCTGTCTAGGATAAGGGACACTTCGATGATGGGGGTCCGGGAAGTCAGGCAAGGTGGGGAGGGGAGCAGTTGTCCTAGGATGAGAGGAAGGCCTGGAGACCCCAAGCCTGAGAAGACAGTCAGCCCTGGGGTCCCACATCACACTCTGCTGGCTGGAGTGGGGAAGATGGCTGCAGAATTGAGAACTGTCGGGCAGAAGGGGCTTTGCCGGGGGAAGATTGACCCGGGGTCCTCTGGACGGAGAACCCTTTTTTCCTCTGTCTTCACTCAGTAGTTCATACTCCCTGCTCGGGAGACAGCTTGGAGGCCCCTCTCCTTTCCCCCCTGTTGCTATAGAAACCCCGCAGTCCCACCCAGGCCAGAGGCCCCAGGGCCATCAGCCCTCCCCTTCTCCCCTGTCTCCTGTCTCCTCCCTCCTATTCTGCAGCCTGGTAAACCGAGGTTGCAGGCAAGGCTGTGGAAGGCTGTGGAAGGCTCGGGTCACAGAGACTACCCACAAGACAATGCTGCTGCTCCCAGGCACCCCAGAGGTAAAATCTCCCACAAATGAAGCCCTCAAGAAGGGCAGTGGGACTGAGGCTGCGTCTGGGACTGGCCATTTGATCCCCCAGCCCTTTCCCCCTGGGGAGGCACTTTCTGTCCAATGGGCTGCAATCCGCCGACAAAGGAGACGCGAGGTGGGGGTTCAGGAAGGCGTCTTGGAGGCCGGCTCAGCTCCTCGACCCCTAGAGGGGGTCCAGACGGGACCCGGGCGGCCACGCTGTCCCCCGCCAGGCGATGAGGCTCCAGCCAGGCACGTGTCCGCGTACGTCCCGCAGGGTCCCACGTGTGTTCCTCCCCCCCCCCCCCCCCACGGCCCGGCTTCTGTTCCTCGGGCACCGGCACCAGTCTCCCACCCGGCGAGGACACGTGTGCGCGAGGAGCGCGCCCGACACCGCCCGGGGCCGAGCACGGCCTCCTACACTCGGGCGGCAGCGGGTCGGAGCATCCGCCGGCGCCGAGTCCCGCAGGAGCCGCCTTGTCCCGGCAGATGTCACCTCCCACAGCCGCTGTGACGCTCCTGGCCCCCGCAGCCCAGCCACACTCGGGTGGGCGCCGCGGAGGGGACCCGCCCCGCGGGCACTCACCGCGCGCTCTGCCGCCGCCTCCGCCGCGCTCGCCTCCCCGCTGCGCCGCGCGCCCAGCTGCACCTAGACGTGGAGGCGCGTCCGCTCGGCGCCGCGCGCGCTCCGCCCCCGGCCCTCGGCCCGCACGCGGGCTCCGGCTCCCCCTCCCGGCCGCCGCGGCCACTGCGCCCGGCCGGGCCAGCGCGCACCCCGGGTCCCCAAGGGTCTTCCTCTGTGGTCTGGCCTTGCGCCCTTGCATGGACTGGGACCCAAGGACTACTCCCCCAAGGGCCAGCGGATGGTGGGGCGCTCTGGGACGAGGTGTCCTAGGGGAGGAACGGTCCTGGGCCACAAAGTAGGAGCTGAGAGGGTACTGAACTGGCCAAACACCCACCAGCCTGCCCCAAGGGCAGATGCGCAATCCCGCTAACTGGTGACTTTGTATCCATCGGTGCTGCAGCCGTTACTTTGTAGCTGGGGCTCCCAACCACTCCCAGAGAAGATCAGGACCAAGAGGAGGCCCAAGGCATGTGAGGAGGAGCAGGACAGGAGCAAGGGCTGTGGGAGAGTCTGTTCGCAGGGCCCCTCCCAGCAGGGCCAGGCCTCTGCTCTCAGCCACCCCTCACCTTCCACCTGCCCTCCCACCCAACAAATAAACTGAGCTGAGACAGCAGCCAGAACACTACACGTTTGTTACACACGGGGGTCACTGTCCCCATGCCCAGAGAAGGCTTGAAAGTGGGAGCTTCCAACCACTGGCCAGGGAGTGTCAGGGACCAGCCCAGAGTCGGTGGGTTCTAGGCCTGGGCAGGCTCTGGGGATTGCAACGCTGAAGGGCCAGGTGGACCAAGGTCCCCGGGGGCCAGGCTTGTGCGCTGGATGCCCTCCTGGTACTTGCGGCGGCCAAGCTCCAAAATGGCCTGCACCTCTTCTGCCACGTCCTGCCGGTCACTCTGCTCCAGGGCCTGCACTAGGAGCCCCACAGCTCCTGGCCGCCCAGCCTGGCGCTCAGCCCAGGAGAAGAGCATATGGCGGATCTGTCCATCCAGGTCGTCCCTGGGGGGATGGATGATGGGGGGATGATGGGGGTATGGTGAGGGACGGGAGGGACGGGAGAGAGGGGAGGGACGGGAGGGACGGGAGAGAGGGGAGAGAGGAGAGAGAGGGGAGAGAGGGGAGAGAGGGGAGAGAGGGGAGAGAGGGGAGAGAGGGGAGAGAGGGGAGAGAAAGGAGGGAGGGGCCCGGCCTAGCCCAGCCCAGCCCAGGACCACCCACCACACCCAGGGTGGTGCTCACCCTCCCCTGATGGGTTCCTCAATCCCTAGGCTAAGGGTGGGCAGACCCTCCCTTCCCTGCCCATTTGCCCTGGCTCCACCTCCTGTGGACGGAACTTCAGCCAGCCTCAAGCAGGGCCCTCCGGGCTGCCAGGCCCAGGCCTGAGGCTGGCCTGAGACCAGTGGCAGGAGGCTGAAAGGAATTCACCTGAATTCATGCCTGATGCGCTGCAGCTCATGGTAGGGCATGCCCAGGTGCAGGGCCACGGCTGGCCAGTCGGGGCCCAGGCGCCCAGCCACAGTCAGCAGGTTGCTCTGGGTCAGGAAGCCAGTCTCAGCGTCGCCCAGGTTCAGAGGTGCCAGGGAGAGGCTAGCCCCGTGCCCTGGCCCCTCGGACCCCCGCAGTCTCTGTGGGGAGGATGCAGTGGCAGTGAGCCTTGGCCCCTGCCCCCAGGCTCCATCCCTGTACCCCTGGCGACCCCCTGCCCCTTCACACACTGCCCCCCGCCAGGCCACACCGGCAGCTTGATGGGCAGAGTGGCCATCCACAGGGTATCCATGCCCTTCTTCTGCCGGGCAGCCTCCGCCTCCTCGGGCACCTCCTCTGGCACCTCTCCCCGGTAGAAGGACACCTGGGTGGGGGGATGAGGTGGGGTTCAGTGCTCCTGCCTCTGCCCAGGTGGCCCAGGGGGCCCTACCCCATTGGCTCACCTGGCCCCTCACAGCCTGAGCCTTCCGGTCCAGGGCGGTGGTCACGTACACCTCCTTCACGTTCCTCAGGTGCGAATAGAAGACAAAGCGCAGCCTGCCCTCCACGCAGTCCGGACGGCCTGGGGGCAGGGGCGGGCTCAGCAGGGACCCAGGGGGCTGACCGCAGGGGCCGTTCTCCAGGGGCAGGGGGCGTACCGGCATCCACGTCGATGCCTCCCTCAAAGGCAGCGAAGAATTTCTCGCCCTCAAACATATCCACGGTGTCTGAGGGCTCGGGGCCGCGGTACCGCTCCAGCAGCCGCCGCAGGGTGGCATCCACCTGGGGGGTACCCACTGGCTGGGAGCCCAACACCCTGCGCCCCCACCTGGCCCCTGGACCCCACCTGGCTGGCTTCCTGACAGGCCCTCCGCGACCTCCGGCCCCCACCCCGCACCTTGTTCCGGGGCAGGCACTGCAGCAGGACCTGCTCGGGGTCCCGGCGTCTCTGCAGTGCGATCAGGTTCACGCGGTGGAGCCGCAGCCGCTCCCAGGCCTTCCGGGCCAGGCCCCCCACGCAGGTCGCAGTGGTGTACCAGAGCCAGTACCTGGGAAGCTGGGGGGTGAGGCAGGCAGTGCAGACAGGCGGGTGGGGAGGGACTGAGGAAGCCAGAGGGAGCACTGACCAGGAAAAGCGTGTGACCTGGAAGCGGGCGTACAGGTGGGTGAGCTCTAGCGCCACCTGAGCCGTGATGTCATCCCAGGCGGCTGCAGGAGGGGCCCTGTACAGCAGGTGCAGGCGGGAGCGGTCCAGACTCAGGCCTGGGGTGGGAGGGGCCGCAGGCTGAGGCCACCCTGGCAGGGCTCCCCTTCTGAGCATCGCTGCCCGCCCCGGGGCCACAAGTCCAGGGATACATGCCGCTGCCTCTCACCTGTGATGCCGGGGGGCAGAGGCAGCTGCACAGTGACCGGCTGGAGGAAGCTTGGGGGACCACTCTGGGTGAGGCACAGCAAGGGGCTCGCGGCTGCCTCAGGCTCCTCCAGCAGGGCTGGCAGTCCTCTGCTGCCCACGTGCACCACCTGGAGCAGGCAGGCCACCCGAACACTCAGCTTGGTGCTGAGGCACGCCCACCACCCTTGGCAGCTGCCCAGCCCGTACCTGCATGTGGACATGCCGGGGCTCCTCAGTGGCCCCAGGGGGGAATGTGACCTTGACCCCAGGATGTCCCGAGGAACACAGCAATGTCCCCTCTGGTGGCACCAGACAGGTGTTGGACACAGGGCGCGAAACCACAAGGAACCACGAAAAGTGGGGTACCTGGCAGCGGGCCCAGAGCCGCTGGGCGTCGGAGGCAGGGTTAGAGAGAACAGGGTCGGGGCTAGGGTAGAGCTGCTCCCCCTCCCGGACAGGCCTGGACAGCCCTCACCTTGGGTGCCTCTTCCTCCAGGTGGGTCTCCAGGTCACTCCAGCTGTTGTCACTCAGGGTCCTGACCACCACCTCCCGGCAACGCCGGGCCCGTGGTGGCACAAACAGCAGCCACAGGCCCACCTCCTGCCAGGCAAGGGCAGCATGAGCGCTGGGGCCAGACCCGCGCCTTCCTCACCCGCCCCCCGAGCCGCCCTGGCTGTGCCTGCAAGAAGGCCACCCCGTGGGGCTGCAGCTCCAGGACACCACTGAGCAGAGAGTCATGAGGACCCAAGGGGACGAGGCGGGGCTCCGGCAGCCACAGTCGGTAGCGGATGGTAACAGGGGTGGCAGTGGCCCCAGCAGGGAACTGCAGGCGGACGCCACAGGCCAGGGTCACAGAGCAGCCTTGAGGGGTCACGGGGAAGCTGAGAGGGGACAGAGTGGGTATCAGGTCAGACAGAGAAAGGCGAGTTTGAGAAGGGAGACCCCCGAGGCGTGGACAGGTGCTTCTCCAGCCCCTCCTCTCCCCCACACCATACCTGTCCACATCTGAGGTCAACAAGAGTCTGGGCATTTCTGGGACCACGGGTGTCCCTGTGGAAAGACAGGCAAGTTGTTAGGATGGTGGGGACAGCTGCGTCCTGACTGTGGTCTGCCCCTGCACACCAATAAGCCTACCTGGGGGGCTGTGGGGGGCCGGGGGGGCCCTGCCCAGGGGGTTTCCTTGTAGGCGCACAAAGGGGGCGTCCAATAGCTCGGGGGGCACGTCCCGGAGCTGGTTGTCCCTCAGGTCCAGCCGGGTGAGCAGTGGGAGGCGGGCCAGGCTGGCGGGCACCGAGGCCAGAAGGTTGCTGTGTAGAACAAGGAGCCGCAGGGACCGGAGCCCCGCTGCGGGCAGGCACTGGCTTAGGGCCAGCAGAGGACTGCTCAGTGCCATCCCTGGCCTGGAGCACCAGGGCAGGCTGCTCCCACTAGGGCCTCCCAGAGAAGCCCTTTCAGTCTCTGCCCTGTGGCTGGACTAGAGAGCTCAGGCAGGCCTGTGCAGGGAGCCTCAAAGGCCAGGGAAGTTGGGGGCTGCCAAGGGGGAAAAGGCTCAAAAGTGGGCAAGCCTGTGTGTGCAGGGCCCCGCAGAGGAGATAGGGGCCACGGCAGAGTGCAGGCCGGGCAGTGGCCGACAGGCGCTCCCCACCAGGCCCAGTGAGCCAAGGCTGCAACTCACCAAGGGAGGTAGGGAGGCTCTGCAGCCGGTTGGAGGCCAGATTGAGCTCAGCAAGGCTGCTCAGGCCTCCGATCTCAGGGGGCAGAGTGTCCAGAAGGTTCTCAGAGAGATCAAGGCGCTGCAGGGTGGACAGGGACCACAGTGCTGTGGGCAGTGTTTCCAGGCGGTTGTGGGTGATGGCAAGGAAGGTGAGGGCAGGGAGCGCCCCCAGGGCCTCGGGCAGCTCTGAGAGGCAGTTATGAGAGAGCAAGAGGGCGCTCAAGCCACACATCTGTGGGACACAGGCTGGCAACGTCTCCAGGCTGTTGAAGCTCAGATCCAGGTGGGCCAGGTGGGTGAGGCCACTCAGGCTGGCAGGCAGTGTGGTCAGGGAGCCCTGGAGGCAGGCACCCAGAGCATTCCGGCGTTGCCCACCTGGGATGGGGGAAAGGCAGACATGACCCTCAGAGCCAGAGTCCTAGGTCCCAGCTCAGCCCTGCTAGCCATGGAAATAGGTGCGTGGAAACAGAGACCTCCACCCCAACCCCACCAGACAAGGATCGACAGAGATACTGGAGAGACAGCAGCAGGTAGAGGAGGCAGGGACAGACAACGCAGGATCATCTCAGCAGATAGCCCCCATCCAGGAAAAATACCCACGCAGGGGTCTTCTGGGGACCCCACTGGGCAGCTGCAGGGCCCAGGAGTGGGGCTCAGCCAGCTCCCTCTTGGGGGAAAATGGGATGGGTAGAGCTGTGCAGAGAATAGTGGAGGGGATGGGATCGGGTTTGCCCGTGAGGACCAAGAGGCAGAGGCAGGAGCTAGAGATGGGGTTGGGACAGGGCTGGGAGGAGGTAGGGCTCACCTTTGAGGACCAGGGAGCGGAGACGTGGCAGGCTCCAGGGCAGCCGGGCCAGGGTGGCCTCCAGCAGCCAAGGGTCCTCGTGGCTGCTCAGCTGCAGGAACTCCACCTCCAGCAGCTGAGGGACCTGCTGGGCACACAGGTGCAGCAGCCGGTGGCAGCCCCTGGGGTACAGGTCCAGGCTCAGCCGGTTCCCAGCCAGGAGAGGGGGCACCCCCAGCCCTGCATCCACAGCATCTGCAGCATCTCTTGCAGCATCTTCTACAGCAGCTGACTCGGTCTCCAGCCCCTCCGCCACTGCAGCCATCACCCACCAGTCGTCCTCGGGGGCCAGACATGTCCCAGCTTGCCAGGCAGGCCTGCTCAGGCAGGGCCCAGGGAGGCTGCAAGGTCAGGGGGAGGAGTGGGTAGGAAGGGGGACTCTGGCTGGGGGGAGCCCTTGAGCCAGGCCAGCTGGTTCAGAATCCAAAGCCTAGGCTGGACAGGTCATCGCTGAAATGGGGCTGGGCAAGACAGCAGGCAGGGAGACCCCTGTGTGCAGATGGGTCTGGGGACCTGCTTGAGGGATGGGGGAGGAGTGAGGCTTCACGTCCCAAATCTGGAAACTTAGACAAGGGACTCCTAGGGCTGTCAGGTATCCTGGCTGCCTGCCCCTCTCCTGCTCCCGCACAAGAGTCGTGGGTCCAGGCCCCACCTCCAATCTTCTCCATCAGCTTTAACCAGAGGTCCAGGACTCTCTTCTACCACGTGGGGGCAGTGGCCCAAGCAAGGACCATAGTGACCGCGCCCGCGTCCGTCAGACCAGTGAGTGTGAGGGGGTTCCTCAGGACGGGACCCCACTTCCTGACCCCTGGAGGCGGGCTCTCCCGCCACTTGAGCTCGCACCTCGCTCCGCTGGGGAGGTCGGTTCACCGCTCAGTTGCGGCCCCCACCGTTCGGGGCGGGTCCCGGCCCGGAGACAGCGCCCTCCCCAACGCCGCCGTCCCCAAGGCGCGCTCGCGGCCGGCGCTTTACCTGCGCTCCCGCTCCCAGCGGCGCGTTTCCGGGCCCCGCCGCGTCAGAAGCGCGCCTCTCGCGTTGGGGTCCCCAAGCGGAGGCCTCAGGGTCCTTACCGCCCTGCCTTCCCTCTGCCAGTCGCCGCCCCGCTGCACTCAACTTCCTGCCAGGCCGCAAGCGTCCGTGCCGTCTAGCCTTCCCGCGGGAAGGCCCGCATCGCGCGCCACCGGACCCGCCCTCCCAGAGGTTCTTGGCCTCTCAGGCCCGCTCTGCTCCTGGACTGTGCATTCCTGACCCCGTGTCAAAATTAGCCGGTGCGATCTCGGGTTGCAGTGGGTATTGGGGGCTGATCGCCATTGCTGCTCCATACCCACCTCTTGCTGGAAGACAAGAGCTCTCAGAATGTCCCCAGCCAGCCCCAAGGGCCTCCTCTCAAGCCCTGCAGAGCCCGACCCCCAGCTCCAGTGACCCCACTTTATGGACTACCACTCTGGGCCAGACGCCCCGAGCATCTGGCTTCCCCACATGCTGCGCCTCCTTCAGTCCTTCTCTGCTACAACTCACAAAAGAGGAAAAGGAGGCTCCGGGAGTTCGGACTTTGCCCAATGCCACTTAGCTGGTGAGTGCCGAAGCCAAGGGCCACAAACCAGGTCTGTTTGACCCTCAAGAAAGCATTCCCCACTCGTGCCTGCATCTTGTCCTAACCCCGCAGAGCAGGTGCCCTGTAAAGGAACACGTGAACACACCCTCTTCTGCCTGTTTGGCCCCCAAATCACATGGTACGCACTGCACTGTTTCCTCCAGCCTCCCCAGCTCCCAACATCCCTCTCACCAGGATGGGCAGTTTCTGCCAGGCCTCCTTTCTCCCCAGCTCTTAGCCCCCATTCAGTTTCCACAGAGCTATCAGGAGAATTAAACAAAAACAAAAAATTCATCACAGGAACATCATTCAGTCTTAAAAAGGAATGACATCCTGACACAGGCTACAATGTGGATAAACCTTGAGGGCATTACAGTAAATGAAATAAGCCAGATACAAAAGAACAAGTGCTGTGTGTTTCCACTTACATGAGGTCTCTAAAGCAATCAAATACCAGAGACAGAAAGTACAATGGGGAGGTGGGGATGTGCAGGGGCTGGGGGAGGTGAATGGGGAGTTACCATTTAATGGGTAGAGTTCAATTTGAGAAGATAAAAAAACTTCTGGAAACAGATGGTGCTGATTGTACAACAGTGTGAATGCTCCTAATGCCGCTAAATTGTAGGAGTAAAACGGTAAGTTTTATGTTATGTATTATTTTGCTGTCAACAAAAATGAGAACAATCACAACATGCCACCTCCCTGTGTGATGGCAATAAAGTCACATCCTCGCCGGACGGTTTCCCCACTTTACCCCCGCTGTGTGACCCTGAGCGGGAAAGCCTTTCTGTGCCTGACCTGTTCATCTATATAATGGGGGTGCTGTATGGTGTGTATTAACGCACTAGCGCTTGATGCGCTACACACGTGGGTTCCCCTTGTCGTCTGAGCCCGCATCGGCTGGTTGCTGCCTCTGGACACACCTCCGACCACCTCAGGGCCTTTGCATCTGATCCCGCTGGCCTGGGCTCGCCCCAGATTTTCGCAGGGCCGGCTCCTTCCCATCCTTCAGCTCCGTGTCGCCGCCTCTTCCCTCAGGGTCTATCTCAGCCTGGGACGGCCTCGTTTATTGACTTGGTGTGTCTGCGCGCTAGAGCCTAATTTCCGCGCAAGCAGAACTGGGCCTGTTCCCTCTCAGGACAGACGCCAGCCTGCAGCAGGGCCCCTGACACGGAGGAGTGAATGAGTGACGTGAGATGTGTCCGCGTGAACTCTGAGGCCAGTTCGGAGCCGAGAGGGCCAAGGCGGGGGCAGGTCACGCGGGTGTCGGGACTCCTGGCTCCACTCCTCGGGGCGGCAGCGGTGACAGGGCCTCCAGCTTCGCCCGAGGCCCCCGCCATGGCCCTGGAAGGGAGCAGCGGCTCGATCCCGCGGTGTGAGCTCGCGGAAAGGCTCGCCTACCTCACTGGGCCAGGCTGGGCAAGACCGCCACCAGCCCCCGCCGGTCAGCGGGCGGGAACCACCGGAGAGCCGGAAGGGCCGCGGGTCGGACCAGAGCAGCTGCGCTCGGGCCACGTGCGGCCCGCTCAGGCCGTGGCGCAGCCGCACTTCCGGGAGGCACGCACCATGGGACTTGTAGTTCGTCGGCTGCTCCTGCAGAGATGTGACCGGGACGTGGAAGCCGCGCTGCATGTTGGGAGCTGTAGGCGCCGCGTGGCATCCTGGGAGCCCTGAGGGAGAAACGCTGCACTTCGGGTTCGCGCCTCGCTTCGCCCCGCAGCCCCCAGGGACTTCGAGGGACACTCGCCCCATCCTATACAAGAAGGCAGCCCCAGAACTGCCCTTCGCCTTTGTGGTGCGGGACGGGACAACGGCGTTTCCGGCGTCCTCGCTGGCTGAGCACGTGTGACGTCACTCGGAGGCGCCTTCACGGGGCGCGGCGCGCAGGTCCCGGAGGCTTCTGGGTAGCGGATTATCCCCGCCCCCAGCACCGGCGCCTTCCTTTCCGTCCTTGACGCCGCCGAGGTTGCACGCGTGAGGCCTCTCCCCCGCTGCCGAGTGAGTGGGGAGGCCGGGGCACGGGCCAGTCGCCGTCGTGAGCGTCGCGGAGGGCAGGCAGGGCGCGGGGCCGGGTGCGGAGCAGGGCGCGGGCTGGGCCTCAGAGGGGGCCCTCGGGCCGGGCCACGCGCGGCCGCGCACGGGCCGGGGTGGGGGCGGGAGGCCTCCCGGCAACGCCGCCGCCCTCTCCGCACTTCAGGATGCGCTACGTCGCCTCTTACCTGCTGGCCGCGCTCGGGGGCAATGCCTCCCCCAGCGCCAAGGACATCAAAAAGATCCTGGACAGCGTGGGCATCGAGGCAGACGACGACCGGCTCAACAAGGTAGCCGCCCCGCTGGGACCCGAAGCCCCCGGCCAACTCTATATCCTGCGCACAGGGAGTCCCTCTCTTCCTTTCGGGAAAGTGTAGGCTGACGTGCCCGCGGGTTTGAGGGGAGGCTTGCGCCAGCGCATGTGGTCATTGGGTGCCCTTTTGAGATACCGATACGGCCAAAAGGAAACAAGTTGGGGTAGAGGTAAAGTCCCCATTAGTAGGGCTCAGTGGGAATACAACACAGTACAGCTCACTTGTAACTTAGGTAGTTTAGCAACTTTTATTTTAACGAAAGTAGCTAAGTTCAGCTTTTTTCCATCTATCTTACTGAGGATGTTATTTTAACATGTGTTGAATAAAAATTGAGATATTTCGCATTCTTTTAAGTAACGTGTTAAAAATGTGGTGTTAGTCACCACGCATGGCACGTCTCACTTACCTCTCTTGAGCGTGGGTCATGATGGCTGGGCTAGAGGGGCCGTGATGGTGGGCCTCTAACTGCGCTGGTCCTCCACTGCAGGTCATCAGTGAGCTGAACGGAAAGAACATCGAGGACGTCATTGCTCAGGGTGAGCTTGTGGTTGGAGCTTTTGTTTTCATGGTCCATCCTAATCCCTGCGGGTCAGCCTGTGACCTGCCAGGTTTCGCTTGTGGACTAGAGCATCCTAGAAGTCTTACCCGCAGGAGTGAGCAGGGTTTGAGAGAGCTCACTTCACGGGCGCTTCTAGACACCCCAGGGGCAGTGCTCTCACTGAGCCTGTTTGTAAACAAGTCTCACTTTTTCCTCTTGGTGAGAGGCGTTCCAAGCAGAGAGCAGGGGTGCCCGGGAGGACCACAGCCACTGCTCTCCTTTGCTGGGCACGTGGTTTCCTAGCGATATCAAGCTGGTGGGGCTTGTGTGGAAGTTGAGCTGTTGGGGAGCTGTTTCTGTCCCTGGGTACGTGGTGAGCTTGCTGCCAGAGGTGAGTCTGTTCCTGCCTGATCTTCGATGTGTTTATCCGACTTACGTCCTGGGTGGGGCAGTGTGGTCCTGCTGGAGAGATTCCTAAAAGCCAGTTTTTGGGAGCAGTGACAGAATCTTCTGTCTGGGAGAGCAGAAGTCTGTGATACAGGTCCTGATACATGGGCAGACTGTTTCTTTATCCTTAGGCAGCGTTCAGGCCAAGCACCTGCCGTGGTCTCACCTCCCCTTTCTGGTTTCTGTAGGCATCGGCAAGCTGGCCAGCGTGCCTGCTGGCGGGGCTGTGGCCGTCCCAGCTGCCCCAGGCTCTGCAGCTCCTGCTGCAGGTTCTGCCCCAGCCGTAGGTAAGTGCGGGCTCAGGCAGCCACCCCTGCAGGTGCACTGGGGTCTCAGCTGGGAGGGTGGCCTGCACTGGGGTCTCAACGCTCTTTCTCCCCACAGCAGAGGAAAAGAAGGAGGAGAAGAAGGAGGAGTCAGAGGAGTCAGACGATGACATGGGGTTTGGCTTGTTCGACTAGAGTCTCGCTCCCTGCAAATAAAACTCTTTTTACATATTTCTTGAGTTGTCTGTGAGCAGTTCATTAGAGTGGTTTCTGCACTCTAGTCTCATTCTGGGAGGAACCAAGGCCCTTGCTCCAAGAGGTGGAATGGAGTGCCTGGGACACTTCCCACTGTGGGTCTTGAGTGTGGCCAAACCTTAAACAGGCTCAGGAGAGAGCGTGAGCCTTCTAGGACACGGTCCTGGCTCTTGTGGACTGCCAGGGCCTTCCCAGGGAGTGAGGCCTTCAGGGGACACTCAGGAAAACTTGAGAAGCATCAGTAGGTTTCCGCTGTGTGTGCCAGGCTTGGGCAGTTGAGACCAGCACTTCCTGCAAGACTGGTGGCGTCCTCCGGTTATGCACCAGAGGTGGTGGGTGTATGGGTCCTGCGTGTCCTTGTAGGATCAGGGGCCCAGTTCTTGTTCATTTCAGTGCCCCAGCTCCGCCTTAACCCCTGAGCGACTTGAGACAGCCACTTAGCTCTTCTGAGCCTCAGCGTCCCCAGCTGTCTGGTGGGGCAGCCCCTTTGCTGGCCAGCTGTGGAAGTGGTTTCTGGGCAGTGATACTGGGCTGTGTGCTCCTATGTCCTTTGGTGGCCTGGTGCCTCTTCTGCCAGGCTCTGGCCCAAAATTTGGGGCAGAGGAGACGGGCCCTCCCTTTACTTACTGATGCCAGGTCGCTCAGCAGACACGTTGCTTCCCCCTCTGAAGACTCTGGACGGGCAACTAGCTGTGATGTGTGCTCCTACTGTGTTCCAGGCCACAGCACTGAAGGCTTTGCCTCTGGAGAAAGTAATGAGTACCACACGGGGTGGGGTGGGTGGAGGGCTTGCCTCAGGAAGAGGCCCCAGGGCAGGAGTGTGTGTGGGGTGGAAGGAAGACGTAGGATCCCTTTTGCTAGAGGAGTGGGGACTAGGAATGGAGGGGTTGGGGGTGGTGGGGGAACATGGAGCCAAGGGGGAGTGGGGACCCCTGCAGGGATCATAGCGGTGTGGGCCACAAGGCGGGGAAGTGTGAATGGGATGAGGGGTGGAGCAATGGGTGCCCAGGGACACAGGGACCTGCAGAGGAACGGAGCCAGGGTCCCACCCTTGGACCCTGAAGAGAAGGGCCCTGTGTGGGCCAGAGGACACCACGGGAGTGGGGGCATGGCACCTGCCTGGCAGAGTCATCAGATACCAAGGTTTCTCATCTGTGCTGATGGGGAGGAGGCAGGGCCACGTCCCACCCCCAACCAGGGTTCCAGGAAGGGCTGCCTTGTTCCTGGCTCCAGGCCTTGTGGTCCCAGGGGCCTGGAGGGAGGTACATGTATCCAAAGCAATTTGGCCATGATGTGGAAATGAGAGCAGAGGTCTCCCTGCACTGGGGCGGCGCCACCCTCCAGGGCCCCCAGTCTCGGGAGCAGGCAGGGCCTGGACCCTGGCCACTCCTTGGAGTGGGTTGCAGAAATGGCCTTCTGAGTGTCCTGGCTCAGCTTGTGCAGCCCAGGGCCTCCAGCAGCACCACACCCTCTGTACTGTACCTCTCTCCAAAGCCCTTGGGGGCTGGGGTCCCACATACAGTGGAATTCCCTCACCCCCTCTGCTTTCCCCTTTTCTAGCACCCAGCTTTGAGCTCCCCTCTCAATCCTGGAGCCCAGGGCCTTTACATGTCCTGTAGGACGGTGGCCCTGTGCCCGTCCCAGGTTAACTGTATCCGCACACCCCTTCCCCATCTTAGTTCTTATTTGAGCTTATAGAAAACATCTCTCCTACCCACCCCACCCTGAGTAAGGCCCGTTTGTGTTGACTTTGCTCACTGCTCAAATCCTTGCCAGCAAACATGGTGCTAAGTATGGGTGGCTTGGAGCACAGAGGCTGAGGACTGGGTGGCCTGACCCCAGATGGCTGTGTCCTGGGGAGGCCCTGCTCTGGCTTCTCAGCCTGGGCCTGGGTGGGGGCAGCCCCCAGCTGCAGCTCTGGCACCAGCTGGGTCCTGCCTGGGGGTGAGTGTTCTGGGAAGACAAACGCACACTGGCAACCCAACCCCCAGCATAGACCAGCACTTGGTTGAGGGGTGGGGTTGGTGCAGGGCCGGCCCTGGAGCCAAGCCGGGCTAGGCCTGCCACACAGTCCAGGAGAAAAATGCGGAAGAGGGAGGGGGCGGGAGGGTGACATCACCGGGAGTGCTCCACCTGCTGGGGCAATTAGTGGCGGCGGATGGGGCCGAGTCACACCTGCGGAGACCACCACGGCCTAAGAAGCTGCGCCAGGACACAGGTCGACCAGGTTAGTGCCCAGGTGGAGGGGGCGGCTCAGCGGGGAGGGCGGGGGCCGGGATGTTGTTGGGGGACAGTGTCTGCGGCACGGGTGTGTTCTCTCTGGAAGTCGTCTCTGTGTGGTTCCCGTGCAGCCCTGTGTGTTTATGGGTCAGTCTGTGGATGAGTCCGTAGGTCCTTCGAGTCCCTGCCCCTCAGCGAGTTCCTCAGTGTCCAGGGTGGGTGTTGTAAGCAGACCCCCGAGGGAGGGGGCGGTTGCTGCCTAGACACCATCGCTCCAACTTTGCGGGTATCCGGACCCCGGTCCCCACACCTCTGGGCCACTGTGTGTCCCCTCCCGCCGCCCACGATGGTTCGGGGTGGGGGAAGGCAGCTAGAGGCCAGGGGCATGGATTCTCGTCCAGACCTGGCCAGTGCCTTTGGCTGGGCCGGCGTCTCAGGGCCCAGTGGCCTGGACCGCGGGCGGGAGGGGCTGGAGGCCGAGTCTCGGGGCCGGTGCGGGGGCTCCGAGCCCGGGCTCTGGGCCGAGGGAGACTTCCGGGGAGGGGCGTGGTCTCAGGGCTCGCCCCGAGGGCGCGGCCGTTCCCCGCTCACCCCGACTGGCCGCGCGTGCCGGCTCAGTCCCGCCCCCCCGGTAAAATCACCGCCTCCGTCACCTCCCCGCGCAGCGTCTCCAACCCCGCCGGCGGAGACCCGAGTTAGAGCGACCGCGGGGGTCTGGCCCCCGCTCCAGAGCGAGCAGCGAGCGCGCAGTGCACAGCGAGGCCGGCCGCCCGCGGAGCCTCGGAGCCCGGCGGGACGCCGCGATGTTCCCCAAGGAGGCGACGTGGAACATCTCGTTCGCAGGTTGCGGCTTCCTCGGCGTCTACCACATCGGCGTGGCCTCCTGCCTCCGCGAGCACTCGCCCTTCCTGGTGGCCAACGCCACGCACATCTACGGCGCCTCGGCTGGGGCGCTCACGGCCACCATGCTGGTCACCGGGGCCTGCCTGGGTGAGCGGGGCCGGCGGGGCCGTGCGGATGCCCCTGGGGAGAGTGAAGCGCCCCCCCAACCCGTCTGCACAGGGCAGCGGACTGGGCCGCGGGGGCCGTAGGGAGGGGGGTCTCTGCCCGGGACCGGGGCCCGGGGAAAAACCCCGGGCTCCGGCCAGGGGCGGGGCCTGGCTTGTTTAGCTCCGAAGGTGCCCTGGGATTGGGGTAGGGCCCGGCGCGCCTCTGGGCCGAGGCTGCCGCCTAGGGCCCGCCTCTCGGGCGCAAAAGTTGGGGGTGGGCAGGTGCAGCGCTAGCTATTTTATTGTAAACTGAAAATAGCTCGTGGGAGGGACCGTGAGCTGGGGGAGGGCCCTCAGCCGTCCTGCCCCGTCATCGGACCTAGTGCCAGCGGTCACTGTGTCCCGGGGCTACCATTCCAGACCAGTGCTGGGTATGGAGTTGGCCTCTGAAGAGCGTGTCTGGGCACCGTGGCCTCCCGAGGGCCCCTAGAAGAGGAGTGGCATGTCAGGCCTGAGCATGGCCAGCGCAAGCTCTCTCCTGTCCTCCCACGGCCCACGGTGGGCCTGTGTCCACAGCTGTGGCCAGCCATTTTCGCCCACTCCGTAGGGTGAGAGGTGCTCTGGGACTCTGCAGCCCCTTAGTGGGGCTCCGCCACCCACACACTTCTGGCAGGCCCTGCAGACGGTGTTTACAGCACACAGAGTGCTTCAGGAGTCCTGGGAATGCTGCCCGGCCCCCAGCCTACTAGGGCAGCCCAAGTGACAGAGGGATCATTAGCTTCTGGAGTGCCCCAACCAGCAGGAGCCTGTCCAGGGTCCTGCCCTGCCATCTTGCCGGTGCCCTTTGTCCTTGGGGAGGGTGGCAGGAAAGCTCAATGTACATTCTTGGGACCTGGGAACTCATCACTGTGGCCCTGCCCCTCCCTCATGGAGGCTGAACTTCAGCCAAGTGCTTCTCAGACCCCCTGCTGGCCTCAAGACATCCCTAGGTCTTTGGTACCTAGTTGACGACAGGACTTCTTTGGCGCCTCCCCCACCCCACTCCCAAGAAACCCCTTTCTCACCAGTGGGAGTGATCTTGGGCAGCTGGAGCCCCTGTTGGCCTCACACTACCCCACTCCTGACCCAGGTGGTGGTCCTGGAGGAGGGTAAGGTCCTCAGCTCCTGCCTGCTTCTGGGCCTGCCTTGGCTCTGACTTCGTCCTAGGCCAGTGCCCATGGGGCTCCAAGAGGAATGTTGGGGTACTGCTTTCTCTTGGCTTCAGTGGGATGCAGCCATGTTTTCCCAGGGGTGACGGGGCCCCGTGACTTCTGACTTCATGCCCCTGGTCCTGTGGGACCCTGGGCTGCACTGGGGTCTGTGAATCTGGACCTGGCCAAGTGGAAGAAAGCTGAGGCTGGTCAGAGGTGAGCCTCTGCTTCCTACTCGTCCCAAGCGGGCCGGGTGTCATGTCTGGCCAGGCCCAGTGACTCATGGATCAGGGCAGGCAGTTGGGAAATACTGGGCAGAGGGCAGACTGCTGGGGCCACGGTCTGCCCTCCCAGGAGTCACTCTATGCCCCGGAGCAGGTGGCAAAAGCCCCAGTTGTGGGCCAGGCCCCACGGTGGCCTTAGAGTCCTCTAGGGTAGATGCCATGAGTCTCAGTGCCGTGGATGCTGGGCATGAAGGCATGGGGAGTGTACTGAGTCCGAGTGCTGGCCCCTGACCCTTGGCCCTGCTGCCCCAGGGGAGGCAGGTGCAAACATCATTGAGGTGTCAAAGGAGGCCCGGAAGCGGTTCTTGGGCCCACTGCACCCCTCCTTCAACCTGGTGAAGATCATCCGTGGTTGCCTGCTGAAGATACTACCTGCTGATGGCCACGAGCGTGCAAGCGGGCGCCTGGGCATCTCCCTGACCCGCGTCTCGGATGGCGAGAACGTCATTATCACCCACTTCAACTCCAAGGAGGAGCTCATCCAGGTAGGCCCTGGTGGGCCGCACTGGGGGTGCAGTAGGGACCCCGAGGCCCCTGCTCACTGCCCTATCTCTGTCCCTGCCCCACAGGCCAATGTCTGCAGCACCTTCATCCCTGTGTACTGCGGCCTCATCCCTCCTTCCCTCCAGGGGGTGGTAAGTATCCCCTGAGGACCTTTCCTGTGGGGGCTGTGGGACAAGGTGGGGAGGAGAGCCATCTGTGCCTCCAGCCCAGCCCAGCCCGTCACTCCTGCCACTGCCTGTTGCTTCACTTCCCCCGGAGTTACTCAAGAGCTGGGCCAGTCGGTGCAGACGCACACTTCCTGTGGCTGCCCTCCCTAACCCCGTCACTGGCCATCTGCTCAGTGCCCAGTGGGTGAAAGGACCAAGTGAAATAGCCGCTGGGTGGAGCCGTCAGCTCGCCCTGCAGGCCCCTCCATGCGTGGCCCCATGTCCCTGCCCCAGCGCTACGTGGATGGTGGCATCTCCGACAACCTGCCACTCTATGAGCTCAGAAACACCATCACAGTGTCCCCCTTCTCGGGAGAGAGCGACATCTGCCCACAGGACAGCTCCAGCAACATCCATGAGCTCCGGGTCACCAACACCAGCATCCAGTTCAACCTGCGCAACCTCTACCGCCTCTCCAAGGCCCTGTTCCCACCCGAGCCCCTGGTGAGCCCTGCCCTGCTGGCCACGAGCTGCGGAGAGCCACACGGGCGGCCACCCCTGGGCACAGCCTGTGCAACCTCTCCACTGTGGGGCAAGCTCTCCAGCTTCTGTCCAGCCTGGGTCTGGTCCTGGATCCAAGTTATCTTGGAGTGGGGAGGGGGCGGCGTTGCAGAGACACCAGGGACTCTGTCAGGCAGAGCAGGGCATGGCTGGCTCCCCCGTCCCAATGTATGCACCCCCCTGCCTCAGGTGCTTCGAGAGATGTGCAAGCAGGGTTACAGGGATGGCCTGCGCTTCCTGCGGCGGAACGGTGCGTGGGCGCTGCCCCGGGAGCTGGGAGCGCCTTGTCCAGCCCCTCTGGCCTAGGGGGTGGGCTTGGCATGGCTATTCCCTGTGGGCTGGCCATGCTGATTGCCTGTTGGGTCCTCCCCACGCAGGTCTCCTGAATCGGCCCAACCCCTTGCTGGCACTGCCTCCTGCCTGCCCCCAGGTCCCTGAGGCTGAGGATGCACAGAAGGCTGAGGCAGCCATGGAGAGGACTGCAGTGAAGGATCACTTGCAGCCGCCTGGGGAGGATCACATCCTGGAGCACCTACCCTCAAGGCTCAACGAGGGTTCGTGGGGTTGGCAGGGCGGTGGGGGATGCCATGGAGCAGAGAGGTCCTGGGCTCCACTTCCCTGACCCACCCGCCACCAACTTCCCTCCCACACCACACCCACAGCCCTGCTGGAGGCCTGCATGGAGCCCAGTGACCTGCTGACCACGGTCTCCAACATGCTGCCTGTGCGTCTGGCCACAGCCATGATGGTGCCCTACACTCTGCCGCTGGAGAGCGCCGTGTCCTTCACCATCCGGTGCGGGGCTGGGGGAGATGCACGGGGTCGAACCTTGGGATCATCCACGAGTGGTGGCCACCCCTGGGGAGAGGGAGGCAGCTGGTCTGAGGGGGTGCAGAGATGCTGTGTCAGGGGTCCCAGAAGCCGGGCACAGACGGAGATGGGGTGGGGTGGGGTGGGTGTGAGGGTAAGGTCATGACCCCTGAGGTGGTGCCTTGCACCCCCGCCCCAGCTTGCTGGAGTGGCTGCCCGATGTCCCGGAGGACATCCGGTGGATGAAGGAGCAGACAGGCAGTATCTGCCAGTATCTGATGATGCGTGCCAAGAGGAAGCTGGGCAGCCACCTGCCCTCCAGGTGAGCCCCTCATCTCCAGGTCTGCCCCAGCCCGCAGCCTCAGGGGCCCTTAAGAAAGCCCTGCCTCTCTGTGCCTCCCGCCTACAGGCTGTCCGAGCAGGTGGAGCTGCGCCGCGCCCAGTCGCTTCCCTCTGTGCCGCTGTCCTGCGTTGCCTACAGCGAGGCGCTGCCCAGCTGGATGCGCAACAGCCTTTCGCTGGGGGACGTGCTGGCCAAGTGGGAGGAGCGCCAGCGCCAGCTGCTGCTGAGTCTCTTCTGCACCAACGTGGCCTTCCCGCCTGACGCCCTGCGCATGCGCGCCCCTGCGGGTCCCAGCCCCGCGCCCCCACAGCACACGCCTGGCTCGCCCCCATGCTGAGCGCCCCTGCTCCAGCCTGCCCCAGTCCCCTGGGACCCTGGTGCTGAGGGCTGGGCCCCCCAGCTCCCCTGCCCGGCGAGACGGGGCCCTGGGACGCGCTGAGATCCTCCTCCCCGACCTCTCCACCCCCGCTGCAGAGTGAGGAGATGGGGGCCCCTCCTGCTGCCAGAGGGGGCTTTGCTGTCAGCCGACCGCTCCCCTGCTGCACTAAGGAGGCAGGCACGTGGAGTACTCCTCCCCACAAGGCTCCCCTCTCTGTGCCTTAATCTCCCCTTCCCAGACCCCACCCTGGAGTGGGGCGGTCATGGCTAGGGGCTCCTGCACCTGCCGCCCCTGCCCAACACCCCACCCATCAGGGCAGTATTACTCCTGAGAACTTTGCACCTGCTCCTTCCTCCACGTTTTCCTTGTTTTGCTGAAGCATGTGTGTGAAGAATTATTTATTTTTGCCAAAGCAGATGTAATAAATGTGACAGCTTAGCCCCTGCCTCCTTCACTTGTATGGGACAACCCCCCCCGACCCCCGCCACCCCCAGCTGACCAGTCTCTACAGCTTCAGGTCATGACTTCCAGGGGCTGCTCTCCCTGAGTCTGGCACCTCTAGGCCTGCCAGCCGGGACTGGGGCTCCCCCTGACCCCCTCCAGCTCACTCTTCTGGCTGGGACCCTTGGGCACAGCTTTCCAAGGGCTAGTGGAAATATTTGGGACCAAGATACTTGCTAAGTAAAAACTAAGAAGTGTTTACAAAAGGTGGTGTCTTCACCTCCACTCCACGGTGACGTGGGGGCGTGGGGCTGATTTCAGGTTTGGATGGTTGTGGCGGAGGAGGTTCCCAAGCTGAGTGCTGGGGACCTGGCAGTGGCGTGGGGGGGGGGGCTGCTCCACTTTCGGTGTTCCCCCCAAGGCGCTGTGGGAGGTGCAGGTCTTCCCCTGTCATGACCAGCCTCACAGGCCAGATGCAGACATCTTGTTCCCCGTCAGCCTCCCCCCAGCAGAGTACCCAGTCTCCTGTCCATGTCCAGGAGGGATCTGGGATATTAGGTGGGGTGGAGTCTGAGTTGAAGGGGGCTGGACTTTGTTCTGGGGTAGATATGGTTTTCTGAAAGCTTCTGCTGCCCTGGGCAGTCTGAGGGGATGCAACCAACCCTCCTTGGTGCCCCAAAGGGCCCATGGGGGTGAGGGGTGCTGGCACAGAGTCCAGAACTTCGCTGGCTGTCCAGAGTTCTTAGTCCTACCTGGTTAAGCTCACATCTGCCCCTTCCCCTCAGGGCATGGGGCAGCTGGGGTGGCGGTGGCCACGGCCCCCAGCCAACAATAACGGTCGGTAGTGGGACTGCCCGACTGGGAGAGCCGGCTCAGCAGGTTGCCGGTGTGCCTGTGCCAGGGGCCACCCCCCCTTGGTCTCAAGGTCCTGTCCTATAGTCACAACCTGTTCCAGTTGAGCAGGATCCGAGGCTCCTGGAGAGACGGAGGCCTCCAGCCCCCCAGAGCTGCCAGGCCAGCCCCTCCAGGTGGGTGCAGGGGTGGGTTGGGGGCTGGGAGGAGGACCCCTGGGAAGAGGTTGGGGTTTTCTCCCCCAGCAGGATGGTCACACGCAGGTCCCACCCAGCACCTTTTCCCAGCACCCTGTAACAGGAACCAGCCTCAGGGCTGTGCCCCCAAAGGAGTGCTTGGGGTGCCCCCACCTGTCACTCACCTTCACAGGCACAGGCACTTGTGTCACTGCTTTAAATACCATTTTCTAGTATATCACATGTTTATTATTTAAAAGTGGAAAAAAACAAAAGTTGAGAAGTATAAGGAAGAAAAAGTCACCCCACTTCCAGAGATAACGACTGGAAATATTTTGGTCTATTTCCTGCTGGCTTTTTCCTGCACATGCATTTTGGTGCCTTAAAACCGGCTCCTCAGGACCCCCACACTTGTTCAAGAAGGGTCCCCAGGAGCATCTCCACCCTACTAGGCGTGCGGGCTCTGTGAGGACAGCCACTCGGGGGTCGGGAGCCCTATGCGAGGGCGGGCGGGCTGGGAGGCGAGTGCCGGCTCACCGGGGAAGCGCCTAGAGGCGGGGACACGCGGGGACACGGCGACAGCGGCGGCAGCAGCGGCGGCTCCGCCCGGGCCGGCCCGCCGGGGGTCTCGCTGCCCGCAGAAGGACAGCGCGGCGCGCAGCAGGTGGGACGGTGCAGCTCGCAGGTAGGCGCCTCCCGATCCCGCCGCCGCCCGCGTCGGCCCCGCGCCCTCTCCCGCCTCTCCCAGTCGCCGCTGGGCACGCCGATCTTCCGGGTCGCGGTCAGGGACTCCGGGGCCCCTTGGGGCGCAGCGGCGGGGGCAGGGCGGGCGCGGCCCCCAGGGCGCGGGGTCCTGGCGGCCCTTCCCCTCCCTGCCTGGACGCAGCGCAGCTTCCGGCTGGGATGGCCCTTTGGTCTAGTGGAGCCCGCGAGTCGCCGGTGGGGTGGAGCACCCGCCCGGGGAAGGCAGCGGTGTGAGTGGGGAGCTATTTCTGGGCCCCGTGCGCCCTCCTCTCGCGCTTCCTCAGACCTGCCCTCTTTGGAGATCTTGCCCCCATCCCCAGGAATGCGGATGGGGAGAGAGAATCACGGTCCTGGAATGAGGGGCAAGGGGTCTGGAACCCCAGGTGGAAGGTGTTACTACACTGCGGGTTAGCTTTTGGGACATCCAGGGTCAGGGTGCCGTGGGAATGACAAGTGGTCTGATTGGGGACAGGGACTTGGAGGAGGCCAGTCTGGTGGAGAGTGAAGTGCTAGGAGGAGGGGCCGCAAGGATAGACTCCGGCTGATCCTGACAAGGGCCGCGGAAGGCATCGTGCCCAGGGCGGGACTCTGGGCCTGCACCCCAGGGGCCTGGTGCCGGTGGGAGAAGCTGTGGGCCAGGAGGGAGGAGCTTACCCCGCCTGCCAGCTGGCAGGAGGCAGAGCGCTGAGGCCCAGACTCAGGGCCTAAGGACTCAGCCAGGATTGGCTGGGTGCTCCCACTGACCCAGTCAGATCAGCCTCGTCTCCAGGTCTCCAACTCCATGACCTGTTCAGCACCTCTGCGGCTGACCAGCCCTGACCCAAGCCGCCACCTCCTCATTTTCGTCACAAGATCTTCTATAGCTGCTCCCCAACAATACACTGAGACCCTCTCTCCCCCAGCCCACCCTCTCCTGCCCTGGCTCCCTCCTTGGGCCACAGCCTCTAGCTCCCTGGGTGGCCCTGAGCCCACATCACTCCACCCCTGACAACCAACATCTGCAGCCCTACCTGCAATTGGGCCATACCTCCCCAGGTTGCCCCTCCTCTCTGGACCTTGCCATGCCCTCTCCCACCTTTCCATCTGGGGCAGGGAGGCCCTTGGGCTCACTCCTGGCTCCCACCACCCCAGCTCAGCCCTCAGACACCCTTACCCCACACCCTCTCTCTGCCTTCACTTCCCCTCTCGCCTCATTTCTTCTCAGCTCTGCTCAGGCCCTGACTCCTCCTTGGCTTCACAGCACCCAGCAGCTGAGACCCTCACCATGGCCAGCCCTGGGAAGCCTGGGACTGGGGAGGCCCAGGAGGAGGAGGGAGAGGAGGAGGGCTGTGCCCTAGGGCCACTGGTGGCGATGCAGGAGCAGGCTCAGGAGCTGTTTCTGCTGTGTGACAAGGAGGCCAAGGGCTTCATCACCCGGCATGACCTGCAGGTGAGTCCCCTGCCCCAAGAGGCTGCCCCGCCCCAGGGCCAACCTGGGCTACTCAGCCCTGCCATCCTTGCCCACCCAGAGCCTGCAGAGCGACCTGCCCCTCACACCTGAACAGCTTGAGGCTGTGTTTGAAAGTCTGGACCAGGCCCACACAGGCTTCCTCACCGCTCGGGAGTTCTGCCTTGGCCTGGGTGAGCCTGGCCCCTGAGCCCCCACCCACCACCCCACCGCCCAGAGACCCTCCGCTAGCCACATGTGTGACTCTGGGGCCCACAGCCCACGTGGACGGCAGCCCGTGTCTCTCTGCTGCCTCCCTCCAGAAAGCACACAGGTGTCTGAACACACAGGCACCCAGAAAGCCCCCCGATGCTGTGGTGTGTGTGGAGATGACCCTCCTGCCCCCCACACCTCTCCCAGAGCTAAACCTAGGTAGGGCTGGGAGCCAGGCATGCCCCATTTTGGCCCAAGTCTGGCTGTCACCTCCCATTCCCAGGCCAAGAACTGGGTCAGAATAAGGAAGAAAAACAGGAAACTGCTCAGCGAAAGGGCAGGATATATGTGTGTTGTGGAGGGGAGTGGAGGCTGGGCTGTGGGTGTCACTCACAGCCCTGATAATCTCTCCCTCTCATGGCTCAGGGAAGTTCGTGGGGGTGGAGTTGGCCCAGGGCGCTCTGCCCTCCCAGGTTCCAGAGGAAACCTTCGAGTCAGGCTGGTTGGATGTGCAAGGCACCAGGGGCTCCCTGGAGGAGGACGATGAGGAGGAGAGATTCTGTGCTGCGCTGGAGCAACTGGGGGTGGCCCGGGTCCTGGGCGAGTGAGTCGGTGCTGGCGGGGTCCCAGCGCCCTCATCTGCTATCTCTCTACCTGCATGCTGCCTGCGAGCCTGTTCCCATGCAGGGTCTCTGGCCCAGTCCTGCCCTCTCAGCTGCAACTACAGTGCCCCAGGCGTGATTTCCCACAGAATTTGCATTTCAGGAGGCAGCAGGCACGGCTGCACCTGGCACATGGCCATGCGCAGACGGGCACAGCCCTGTGTACACATGACACCTGGCCACACAATCCCCGCACACGCACAGACCCCTGGCATCCCTGGAGGGATGCCTAGCTTGTTCAAAGCTGCAGGGGCCTCTGGGGGGCTTACCCTTCAGGGTGGAGTGGGCAGCCCGCCCCCCTCCCCACTTCAGCCCCTGCCCGCCCTCTCCAGGCAGCAGGCAATAAGGATTCTCTGGACCCGGCTGCAGAGTGAGCGACCAGAACTGCTAGGCTCCTTGGAGGACGTTCTGCTGCGCATATCAGCCTGCCTGGAGGAGGCAGCCCGAGAGCGGGACAGCCTGGAGCAGGCGCTGCGGCGGTGAGGGCTGGGGCGCAGGGGGCTCCCTGGAGGCCAGATGGAGGAGCTGGGGGCTGTAGTGCCGGCAGGTAGGAAGCCGCTGTCTCACCCCCGGTTCCCTGAAGGCGGGAGAGCGAGCACGAGAGGGAGGTGCGGTGTCTGTACGAGGAGATGGAGCAGCAGCTTCGGGAGCAGCGACAGCGCCTGCGGAGTCAGGTGGGCCCGCAGCGCCGCCCCGCGCCCGGCCCAATCCCAGACCCGCGGGTCTCCCTAGCCCCGCCTTCTCTGAACTGGTCCCACCCGCCCGGCTCCGCCACCCGCGGAGGCTCAGGTGTCCGCGCGCGTCCTAGGACCTCCCCCGGGAGGAGCGGAGAGGCCGCCTAGAGCTGGAGCTGCAGAGCCGCGAGCAGGAGCTGGAACGCGCGGGGCTGAGGCTGCAGGAGGTGAGCGGCCGCCGGCCTGCCCGGGCCGGGGTGGGGGGTGCACAGCGGCCACGCCCATGCCCCTATCGCCCCCGTCACCCATGCACTCCCTGGCATGCTTGAGGTCCTTGTGCCTGTATCCCCAGCCCCTGAATTGTTGGCATTAGGGGCAAACGCAGCACCCCGGGGACGTGGGAGATTTCTCTCTAGCCTCGATCCCCTCCACACCCCCAGCTGGAACAGCAGCTGCAGACCCGGGCCACCGAGCAGCTGGAGGCGCAGGCGCAGAACGCCCAGCTGTGGCTGGCCAACGAGGCGCTGCGGACACAGCTGGAGGGGGCGCAGGAGCAGCTCCGCAGACTGGAGGGCGACGTGCAGGGCCGCCGGGAGCAAACCCAACGGTGCCGGTGGGGGGTGGGGGAGAGGTTGGGGTGGGTGGCGCTTGGGGCTGAAGGCTTCCATCCCCATCCCATCCCAGCCCTGCCACCAGGGTCTCCGTAGGGCAGGGTCCTCTAAGGGGTCATGGGGTACCCCAAGGAGCCTCCCTGCGTCCAAATCACTATCTCCCTCCTGCAGAGATGTGGTCGCCGTCTCAAAGAACATGCAGAAAGAGAAGCTCAGCCTCCTGCGGCAACTGGAACTCCTCAGGTGCGTCAGGAAGGGGTCAGCACAGCCCCTCGGAACTCCTCGCTCCCAAACATTCCTGATCACCCCATCCCATCCCAAGAAAGCCCTTCCTTGTGTCTGCCCTCCATCCTTCATGCTGCACCCCCACCAGACACCTCTCTTCTGGTATGACGGAGAGGCACCCGGGAATGCTGCCTCTTGAGGCCTCTCAGAGCCCTTGGACTCCTGTTCTCCAGGGAGCTGAACACAAGGCTACGAGACGAGAGGGATGTCTGTGAGGCCAAGAGGCTGGGCAGTGGCCGCGGGAAGGCTCTGACCACGGCTCACCTGTTGGGGCCCACCTGCTGCTGCTGCGGGAGCTGGGCTCGGCCCCCCAGACGCGGCTCTGGCCACCTTCCCAGTGCCCGCTGACCGGCCCGGGTGACTCACTGGGCGTTACTTGGTTACTTGAAGAGGCTGCCCCTTGAAGGCAACTCGTCATGGCTGAGGGCTGCTCATCCAGAGTGTGGGTTCTACCCAGTGGACTGCCTGGGCTGCCTGACTTGCAGACATGAAGGAGCTAATCTCAGGGTGGTCAGGGTCTCATGTGCCTCCCTCAAGGTCCTCGTCCTATCCCCATCCCATCAAAACCAGCAAGCCCCCCCAGTCCAAATAAAGTCCACTGACTTCACCTCCTCGGCCTCCTGTGTGTGAGCCACAGCATTTGTGACGTACACCTAGGTGTCCACGGTACATGTGTGTCCCTGGTCGTCTCCCTGAGCCCTCACCGTCTGTCAGAGCTGAAGCCCCACCCCACAAGCACTCTGTAGGGACAAAGGGACTGAGGCCACTGTCTCCCAGAAAGCAGCGGATGGGGTTTCCTCCCTGCTCCCAGCCTCAGTCAGCCGCCCCCACCCCATGTCCTCACAAGGCCCTGGGTGGGCTAGCTAAGCCCGCTGGAGTCCTGAGTGGAGCCGCCTGGGGTAGGCCTGGAGCTGCCCGCCCCCCCCCCGTGCCCCTCCTTCCTGCCTGGGGAGCTGGCAGCTGCCAGCCCGGCAGGGAGCTGGGGATGAGCGCTGCCCACTGTCCATGGAGAGCGGCTCCAACCCACTGTGCAGACTCAGACACGCCTGGGACTACTCCCCTTCCCCACCTTACTCCCACTCTCAGCTTCCCAGTTCGGCGTGTCAGCAGGCGCCGCCCTTTCTCCCTCACATCTTCCCACCACTCCCAGGCGGATGCCCTCCAGACTGGACTACCTCTCACATTGACCCTACGCCTCCCCTCCAGGCCGTCCTCCAAACTACGCCCAGAGGGACTCCTCTCTGCATCTGACCATACCTCCAGACCCTCTCCCTCATCTGCTCTGCCGACCCCTGCAGACTCCGGGTCTTGGACACAGCCCAGGGCCTCGCTGGCCTGACCGCCGCCCCCCGCCCCTTCCCGCCACAAGCGCAGCTCCCCCCGAGGGGGCTGGCCCTGGCTGGGCTGTGGGCACCCCCGGGCTGCAACTCTCCCGGTCTCGGCAGCCTCGGGTGGACCCCAGCGCCTGCACCAGACGGTGTCCCACCGGCTGGAGCGTGCGCGCGCGCGCGCGCGTCGAGCTTTGCTCAGACCTGCCGGGCGTCGGCGGCCGTGGGCGGGGCCTGCGGGGCTGGGGCTGGGGCGGGGCCCTGGGCGTCCCGGCGCGTCTCGCTTGCAGCCTCGCGGCCGGCCGCGCATTCTCCGCGCTCGGAGCCGCCGCCGCCCCCGCCGCCGTCGCCGACGGCCCGACTCCAACGCGTGGCTGGTGAGTGCGCCGCCTGGCCCGGCCGACCGGGAAAAGCTGCGCGCCTCGCGGCCCTGCTGGCCCTTTCCGGAGGGAGAAGGGCGCCGGGAGGCGGGGCGCGCGGAGGGTCCACAGAGCGAGGGCAAGGCGCCTCCCGGGTCCTCGATCAGGCCTGGCAGCCCCCTCGGGCCAGCGGTTCCACCTGAGCACCGCACTCGCTGTGCGTGGACACTGGTCCCCTTCCCTCCGCCCGGTGCAAGTGGGCGGTCCGTGTGCTGCGCCCGGGCGTGGGGGGCGGCGGCGGCCGCGGTGACTTCATCGCGGTGACGCGCGAATTCCTCACCGGGCCTGGCTGGAGCGGAGTGCGGAGTCCCCCACCTTGGGGCGCGGGCCGCCGACGGGCCCTGTTGAGCGGCGGGGGCTGGGGGCGGGACAGCTCTGTCGCAGGCCGCAGGAACTATTTTTGGCCGGCCCTTTCCCGGGAGGATCATCTCCACCAGATACTCCCGGAAAGAGCAGCCCCTCCTCGGCCGGTCTCCGGTGGGCGGGCCGTGGGGGCCGGATCTGTGTCTGGAAGCAGCCTCCCCAGAAAGCTTAGGGCCTCAGAGCAGGCTCCCGCACCCCGCAGCTCTGTGGTAGGGGTCTGCGCCTTCTTTTCTTCCCAGGTTGCTGCTACTGTTGCTCGGTGGGGGAAGGGGCAGTGACAATTCTGGTGCCGAGGCCCAGAGTGGGGTGCATGGAGGAGGCGCGTGGTCCCTCCCAGGGTCGGACTGTCCAGAAATATCCTCTGCCCTGCCCTGCCCCTCCCTAGCCCAGACCAAAATACGCAGCCTGGCCGCTCCCCTCTCAGCCTGCTCTGGAAGCCCAGCTCCGGTCCACTGCCTGGGTGGGCCACAGAGAGGGGTGGCAGGATCCCGCCCATCTGGGTTGAGTCAGACGTGCGACCTGTCCCTGCTCTTCTAGCGGAGCCTTCTCAGGAACGTCTGTCCATCTGTCTTACAGAGCAGCCCCCCTAGCCAGGTGAGTGAGTGTAGGGTAGGGTGGGTCAGAGTCCAGCTCTGTTGGCTCTTTGCCTGTCTGGAAATATGGCCCTGGAGCTCAGCGGCTGTCTGTGCCCCACAGCCCTCCTCCCACTCTCCCCAGTGCGGACACCCCGGAACAGAGTGGGTGCCTCGAATAGGTGTCTCGGGGGAGGAGCACTGCCTGGAGCTGCACTTCTCCCTGGGGTCGGTGTGGCTGTGCGGGTTCCAGGGACGAGGGCGGCACTGAAAGTGCCCCAGCTCCATCTGCCTCGCACCTTTCCTTTCCCCTGAGGCCGCAGGACTAGGTTAGAAAGGGGCAGGTCAGTCCCCTCCAGCAGCCGGTAGGTTCCTGCCAGCTTGTGACGTGGGGCCCAGGGAATGCTGGGGTGGGGTGGGGAGCCTGCATGAGCTCACTCGGAGGTGCCTGCTGGGGCTTCCTACCCTGGCTGCCAGCAGAGGTGAGTCAGCCGCCGATGGCTGTGGGTCCTTCATGCTCCCACTGCTGGGCTCTGGGCAGGGAAGCCAGGCCCTCTGTCCTTTAGCTGGGCTCTGGGTGCCAGGGGTCTGCCCTCACTACAGGAGGACTGGGGGCTCCTGAGCTGCCCTCCCAGGAAGTGTCGTGGTTCCCATGGACACTGTCTCAGAGCCCCTGTCTAGGGCAGGACCCAACCTGGGGCTGGCCTGGACACTTGTGTCCCCTCCCTCCATCCTCACTGGTGGCTGGTGGTTCTCCCAGGCAGGCCCTGCCCCACCTCCCTGCCGCTAGGATGGGTGAGTTCAGCGAGAAGACCACGACGTGTGGCACTGTCTGCCTCAAATACCTGCTCTTCACCTTCAACTGCTGCTTCTGGGTGAGGAACAGGCACCCCTCCCCCGACCCTCCCCCGACCTCGAAAGTTGCCTGGCCTGGGGTGAGCCCTGTCTCTCTGCCCTGGGGCCAGACATGGTGACTGGTGTGCACTGCCTGCAGCTGGCTGGTCTGGCCGTGATGGCAGTGGGTATCTGGACGCTGGCCCTCAAGAGTGACTACATCAGCTTGCTGGCCTCGGGGACGTACCTGGCCACAGCCTACATCCTGGTGGTGGCGGGTGTTGTCGTCATGGTGACCGGTGTTCTGGGCTGCTGTGCCACCTTCAAGGAGCGGAGGAACCTGCTGCGTCTGGTCAGCAGGGTGTGGCCAGCACAGAGGTTGGGGGGTCGGGAGGGAACCCACTGGGGCTCCATGCCAGGCTGCCTGGGGCTGGCTCTGGGTCCCTGACAGGGTTGAGCATGACCTTGCAGGACAGCCTCTGCTGTGCTCACTTGGGGGGTGTCCCTTCCCACCTACCCAGACCTGGGAGTCCGCACATCCCAGCTGGGCCAGCCAAGGAAGACACCTGAAAGATAGCACTGTGGGTGTGGCAGTTCCCCAGCCCTTGCCTGCTGCCTAGAGCCCTCACTCTGTGACCACTTGGGAGCTGAGGGAGGTGGCTCTACTCTGTTGTGCCTGGTTGCTAGGAGTCCTCATGGAATGGGGATGTCTGGGTCCCACCCCACCTCACGGCATCCCCACCTCTTCCCCCAGTATTTCATCCTGCTCTTCATCATCTTCCTGCTGGAGATCATTGCTGGAGTCCTGGCCTATGTCTACTACCAGCAGGTGAGGGGCTCTGATAGGCCACGTGGGGACCTGGACATGCAGGGACACACACAGGGACACGCACATGCAGAGATGGACACGTGCAGGCAGATGACACACGTACATGCATACAAGGACACAGACACCCACACACTGGGACATGAACTCACACAGGGCATGCACACACAAGAAATGGACACGTGTGTCCAGAGACACACACACATGTGGACTGGAAAGGACAAAGACGTGCACAGGCAGGGACTAGCATATGCACACAGGACGCCATGCACTCCAGAGCTGACCCTGGAGGTGGGGGCTGGGTCACAGGGAGGTTGGGCTACAGGGATGGACAGCTCCCCACTTGGGGGCCCGTGGGGGAGGCAGGTTTCCATGGCCCTCTGGGTGACCCTCCCAGCCCACCTGATCCCCCAGGATTGCCCACCCCAGCCAGCATCTGACCCCAGCATCTGACCCCAGCTCTGCGCGGGGCCCTCCTGCGCCTCTCCCCTGTCTGTATCCACCCCCATCCTGCCCCACCTCTGAGAGCCTTAGACTTTGTGGCTGAAGCTGTCACCACCTCACCCCAGCTGAACGCAGAACTCAAGGAGAACCTGAAGGACACCATGACCAAGCGGTACCACCAGGAGGGCCATGAGGGCGTAACCAGTGCCGTGGACAAGCTGCAGCAGGAGGTGGGTGGGCAGAGTGGGGGCCTCTGCAGGGGCCCCGGCTGCGGGGGTGCCTGGGGTTGGGGCTCAGCCTGGGCCACGTTCTTGCCGCAGTTTCACTGCTGTGGCAGCAACCACTCGCAGGACTGGCGGGACAGCGAGTGGATCCGTTCAGGCAAGGCAGGCGGCCGCGTGGTCCCTGACAGCTGCTGCAAGACGGTGGTGGCCGGCTGCGGGCGGCGGGACCACGCCTCCAACATCTATAAGGTGGAGGTAGGCTGGTGGGGGCTTTCTGAGGTGTGGGGGTGCTGGTGTGGCCACAGCCCCTGAGGGGCCTGGAGGACTCTCCTTGCCTTCAGCACACTCCCATCCCTGGCCAGGGCGGCTGCATCACCAAGCTGGAGACCTTCATCCAGGAGCACCTGAGGATCATCGGAGCCGTGGGCATCGGCATCGCCTGCGTGCAGGTGCGGGCGTGGGCAGGGCGGCCTGGGGACCGGTGGCTGGCTGGTGGCTGGCAGCCAGGGCCGCTCACGCTGGCTCTGTGGCTCAGGTGTTCGGCATGATCTTCACGTGCTGCCTCTATAAGAGTCTGAAGCTGGAGCACTACTGACCTGCCCGCGGGCCGCCGGCCTCGCCGAGCTGCCGCTTCTCACTGATGCGTAGACTACTGAGCTGATGCTCCGGGCGGCTGGCCGGGGAGCCGCGGGCCAGGGATGCAGCCCCTTCCCCTCCCACTTTGCCAGGGAGATCTTGTCCTCACGCCTGGGCCCCCGCCGCCGTGCCATCACCAAGACCTCTGGGGACCCCCAGTCCCAGAGGGAGCTTCAAGTGCCTTTAGCTGCACACCAAAGTCCTAAGGCCTGAGGCAGGGCTCCTTCTGTCTGCCTGTTTGCCTGCCGGGGTGGGTGGAGCTGATGGGATGTGGGGATTGAGTTCTGATAATAAATACCCCCTTCCTTGAGGCCACCTCCTTTGGGGTGGGGTCCTGGGTCCTTGGGTTGCTCCCTGATGTATATTCAGTTAGAGGGGCCAGTTTGATGGGCAGAAATGGCTGGCCCACCCAGGGTGCTCCCTGTCCCCTGGACAGTGGTCATGGGCAGCACCAGGAAGGGCAAGGCTGGTGAGGGTTGGTGTAGGGGGATGGCAGGCAGCAGCAGGTGAGGCGCCCCATGTGCCCACCTCCAGAGCCCCCAGGTATTGGGGGCCTCTCGTTAAGCCACCTCCACCCCTCTGGGGAAGCCAAGCAAGAGCCCTCTCCCAGGTCACTGTTGTCTCCCCTTTCCTGGAGGCAGCTCTGTGGGTTTTATTCACTGCTGCCTGACCATGCCTAGGACTGCTCCTGCTGTGTACTAGGTGCTCAATAAATGCCTGTGGACCCGATCGGGGAACTCTACGTTAATGATGGAGATGGTTCTGGTCCTCAGGGCCTTCATGTCTAGCAGGGTGGACAGGACTACCCACCTCGTGCCACAGAAAAGAAGTGCAGAGGCCCAGGCGTGAGCTGAGAGCTGGGGACGCAAGGGAGAGGAGGCCAGTGGCAGGGATGAGCACAGGCCCTGGTGCAGAGCTCTGGCTGTCCTTGGACCCAGTGACGGGTATGGCCAAGGCCCCACGGAGGAAGTGGAGGTGGACCTCAGGTGGCTCAGGCCGCTTGTGGTTCCAGAGGTCCTTCTGGCCACTGTGCAGGGACCAGGTGCAGGAGAAGGTAGAAGAGAGGTGGAGGAGGGGAGTGGAGGTGTCTCAAGAGTGAGCTGGGGTCCAGAAGGACACATGCTAGTGCTGGGCCCAGAGGGGCCATCACAGGCAGACCCCATCTTCCCCTCGAACCGGTTTCCTCATCTGTGGTCAGAGGAGCACTTCAGACATCTGGGCCGGCCCTGAGCAAGATGCCCTCCGCCTGCTGGAGGGAGTGGGCCTGCCTCACCCCTCCCATCCCTGCTGCAAGGCAGCTTCTGGCCATTTCTTCGCATGGAGTGTTAATGCCTGGGACAGTGGGAGCTCGTCCAGCCCCTCCTCTGGGCACCTGCAGCCCACAGCGGGGTCTACAGGCAGCCTGTGGAGGTTGTGCAGCACTTGCTCGCTGTGGAGGGGACAGGCCTGCTGGGCTCCAGCAGAGCCTGGAAGCTTCTGACAGCAGTGCCCTCCAGAGGGGCCCCTGTAACCACAGCAGGCACTCTGTTCAGGGCTCAGAGAATCTGGTTCTTTAGATTCAGATCCTGGGGGAGAGGATGTGAGGACCTCTGTCCTCAGCCTAAGGAGCACCCAGAGCACTGCTGTGGGGATGCCAACGGCCCTTGGCCCACAACCCAACCGCTCACAGTCTATGCTTTTTGTGGGGCTGAGTGCAGCCTCCACAGGAAAGCCAGCCCGCCAGAGCACGGCCGTGTGGATGGGGGCCCTGTGCATACTTCTCCCTCCTCCTGGGCAGTGAGGGCTGAAATCACCTCCGCTGGCCTCACGCACAAGGCAGGACACAGGAACAAAGCTAGGCCAACTGTTAGGACCTCCAGGTGGCCCTCAAAAACCTTTATTGGATGGTTCTTTCCAGAGAGGGAGATGCAAGCTGACAGGGCTGTGGGCAGGCATGGCTTCCAGGTCCCCACACCAGGGGGGACGAGCTGTGGGCAGGACGCTGTCTGTTGGGTCCACGTTACTTCTCCAGGGGCGCGTAGTTGAGCAGCTTCTCGATCAGATCCACGTGGGCCAGCAGCATGCGGCGGCAGCAGTAGCGCTTCAGGCCCAGAGCATCCAGGGCATCCCTGCGGGCGAGGAGAGCTGGCTGCTGCCCGGCCGTCCTGGCAGACGGAGGGCCTTGCCCAGGCCAGAGTGAACTGCCTCCCCCCAACCCTGGCTGACCTTCCCTCAGCTCTGCTCCCCGTGTCTCTCATTTCCCACAGACGCAGCCCCAGTCACCTCCCAGGCCTCCAGTGTGCAGAGGCAGCAGCCTGGGAAAGGGGAGGCCGACGGACAGCCCCTGCCCCTGGCATTCCAGGGAGGGACCCCGTGCAGGCTGCCACATTCACTCGCACTTCAGTTATTCCAGCAGCCTCCTCAGAGCCCGCTGCAAATCCTCAGCCCATCCATGGCTTCCCCTCTCATCCAACAACGTTTAAGCAGAGCCTGTGGCTCGCCCCCAGGGCCCAGAGGTCAGACTCTAGTCGGGGGGCAGAGATGCAGACAGGCATAGCGATGACTGCAGCGCTAAGGGGCAAGCACAGAAATGGGACCCCCAACAGCGGCCTGGTGATGAGGACTATGGAGTCAGGAAGCTCATCCTAAAGAAACAAGTGAGTCTGCAGGACACGGGGTTGGGCCTAACGGCAGGGAAAAGAAGTTACTGAGCAGATGGGCAGAGGCGGCTGGGGGCTCATTTGCCGTAGAGAGGCGCCGGGACTCGTCAAGACACCTAGAAGCCCCCAGACACCAGCGGCTTGATGCCCAACTAACTCCCCTCCTCTCGCCCAACTAACTGCGGGGCCGCGGGGGAAGAGCGGCGGCAACGCTGCCCCGAGGGCAGGTCTGGAGAACAGGGATGGAAAACTCCAGGACTGAAAGCTCCTGCGCCGGCCCCGCAGGCCCGGACCGCTGATCCCCGGGCCGAGACGCCGGCCCCGACCGAAGTCCGGGAACCTTCCCCCACACCACGACCCGCAGGCTCGCGGCCTGGGGAGCGCTTCCCGACCGCACTAGAGCCCCCTCCCCGCCGGC
The DNA here is from genome assembly GCF_048773025.1 of Camelus bactrianus. Taxonomy (NCBI): domain Eukaryota; kingdom Metazoa; phylum Chordata; class Mammalia; order Artiodactyla; family Camelidae; genus Camelus; species Camelus bactrianus. The sequence goes on from NC_133548.1 coordinate 603,561, forward strand.
CCAGCGCCTCACCCCTCGGTGTACTCGGCCTGCAGCAGCCCCAGGTAGGCCTCCCACTTGTTGCCGACAATCTTGCCGCACGTGAAACAGCGCACAGGGATGATCATGGCGGTAGCGGAGCAGTCAGCCGATCAGCTCCTCGATCCCGCGGCGCTTCCGCCGGCGGCGCCGGCCCCGCCCCGGGCGCGCCCATGGAGCGGGGGATGCCCGGCCCGCCCCAGCCGCCACCTCCCGTGCCGGCGCTGTCGGCACCCCCCACTCGCCGCTTTAGTACCTCCCGACCTACGGCGTCCGGACGAGGCCATAAGGGCTCGGCGGCGGCGTTCGCGTTTCTCGTGCCTCCTTGACTGACAGCTGTTTGGCGGGCTGAAGGCGCGCGCAGGTACCGCGCCCGCGGAGGGGATGCGGCCGGGGTCCCGCTACCCGCGCGCCCGAGCTGGGATCCGGCCCAGGCCCGAGCCGAGCCCGCGCGGATTTCCGACCCCGAGCGCCGAGTCCGAGCCGAGTCGCAGCAACAAGTTGCGGGACGGGCTAGGGGCGCGGCGACCCTGTGGCGGGCGCGGAGACGGGCCGGCTGGGGACAGACCGGGAAGGGGGTCTCCCCACCTGGAGCCCCTGACGGCGGGCACCCGAGGGGTCTCTGCGCTGTTGGGAGGACCCTCGGGGGCGCCGCCGCCCAGTCGCCCGCACAGTAATGGTCCTGGCTCTGTAGTTGCCTGTATCCCTGAAGGCGGGCGGGCGCGGTGGGAGTGACTGGCGCGGTGGTGGGCTCAGCGGGCGGCTCCAGCCCCCCAGCAGCGTTGCGATCGGCTTCGCCCCTGTCCCTCCTGCCTTCTTCCCGGGGAAAGGGCTTCGAGGGGTGCGGGATGGGGCTGGCTGCACCCGTCCCAGGCCAGGCGGTGCTGGGTGGGTCGCCTGCGATCTGGAGGGTCGGATCTCTGAGAACCGGGAAGGTGGTCAGGGGATAGTCGTGGAAGAGGTGTCTTTCAAGCTGAACCTTGAAGAGAGATCCCGAGTGTGTGTGGGAGCAGGACAGATCCTGGCAAAGGGAACCCTTGGGCAGAGGCCTGCAGGCTGTACCTGGAGCTGGAGGAGGTGATGGGGCAGGAGCCATGAAGGATTTAAAGGGAGGGGAGGCTGTGTCTCTGGAAAAGAGGTGGGGTGAACCCCCTGATCCTATGGCTAGGGGTAGTGGGGAGGGCTGTATACAGTGAGAAGCAGGGAAGGCTCCCTGAAGGAGGTAAGCTTTGGACTCGGGAGGGTGGATGTGTCTCACAGTGGCACCTGTGACTTAGGCACCTATGCAGGCTTTGGGCAGTTCGCTGGCCTGAGGAGTCTGGATCTCAGTTTGGGGTGGGTGGGGCCTGTGTTGGGTCCCAGGCATCAACTAACTGCCCTCTCAGGGTAGACGATGGACCCTGGCCTTAGTTGAGAGGCAAGGAGATGGAGGTCCAGGCGGGAGATGGAGAGGCTGACCAGATCCGCTGCCTGCCTGAAGTTGGAGCCCCCACCTTTGCCTGGGCCCTGGATGGCCTCCCCAGTGGTGTTTGCCATCCCCCATCCTGCCACGTGCGGAGCCACGAGCTGGAGGCCACTTCCCTGCCCTGCCCCCCTTCCCAGGCTGACTGGACGCACATCCTGTCCCCAGCCAGAGAGGCGGGAAAGGGACCTTGAGTCATAGGGGCCTGGGGTCATAGCCAGGCTCAGCTGTAGAGGCTGCTGCATCTGTGGAGGTGAGGGAGACGGGGGAGGGATCTGGGATGTCATCTGGGTGGGCCTCTGGGAGCACGGGGGAAGCTGGGGCAGAAGGCTTCCTGGAGGAGGGGCTGCCAGTCGGCCTCGCCCAGCTCCTGCCCCGCGGTTGTTTACTCCCAGAGAGGGAGGGGACGGAGTGCCAAATTGACATTCCTGGAATTCTGAGAGCTCTGTGTGGATTTGAGGGTGGGGGCGGTGGCGGCCTCCTCCTCTCCAGCTCCCTGATTTCCAGGGGGAGGCTGCGGGGAGCAGTGTGCAGGGTCCCAACGCTCATGTGCACTTGGTCCTCCGTCTCCACTCTGCCCTGGCTCAGTCCCAGCCAGCTAGACCAGAGGATAGGGGAGCCTCAGAGATCAGCCCTGCCCTCCTGCCTGGCCAGCCCTGGGTGGCCATGTCCTGCTAGGTGTGTTGGGGGGAGCAGGCCAGGGCGTGGGCAGGCTCTCCTCAGGGTGGGCAGGGGCAGGAGGGAGGCCCCAGGGACCAGAGCATGGGTAAGGGTGAGGGTGGAGGGGAGGTGGGCTGTGAGGACAGATGTGGCCCAGACCTCCAGGGAGGGCTGGGAAAGGGGCAGGGAGAGTGAGGCACCGGTGTTCGGAGAATGGGGTGTCCTGGCCCCAGGAGTGTGGGCAGGGGAGGGAGGGCTGTGCTCACATGTGGTCTGAAACCCGTGAGCCCTGCTTCCTGCTCGAGAAGGGTCACTTCAGGGCAGGCAGGGGACAAGGGACAATTAGCGATTGAAGTCTCGGCTGCTGGGACCCTCTGGCCCTGAGTGTTCTGGAAACAGGCTGAGCCCAGGGAGAACCCTGCCTGGGAGTCGGCTGACCCACCCCCTCGGCCTGGGTCCCAGCCTCCGCTTCACCGCTTCACGGCTTCACCGCTTCACCGCCCGAAAGTGTGGGTGGAACCAGAAGCTGCCCAGCTGGAGGGTCCAATCGGGGCTATGTGGGCCTGGGGTCCCAGGCTCAGCCCCTGGCCCTGATTGCTGTGGGTAGAGTTGTGCTCACACGGGGGTGATGCAGGGCACCCGGATGCCTCCCCAGGGGCAGAGGGGGCTGCCCACCTGCTACGCCCACGGGAGCCCTCCCAGCCCCAGGGGCTGGGGAGTTGGGTGTGGTGGTTTGCCGGTGTGCTTGAAGCTGAACTGGCCCTAACATAGAGACCCCTGGACACGCCTGGGCCGCTCTGGGCTTCCTGAGGGCCCTGCTCTGGAGGGTTCTGGGCAGCCCAGGGGTGGGGGTGGGTGTCAGGGCTGAGGTTGGGGAACATACCTGGTGGGCACCTGAGAAGGGTGCTCCCAGGGCCTGTGGTGGGTGGAAGGAGAGGGTGGTAGGGGAAGGCCCTGAGTTTGGGGTGGGACCCAGGGGGCCCAGGAACAGACTGGGGCCTCCTCCCCTGGAGGGGGTGTCTCCCAGCCCCGGAGGCTCCAGTTTGGGCTAGGGGATGTGGCTCCTCCCAGGGAGGGTGTGCCAGCCTGGGGGTTTGCCTGCCCCTCCCCCAGGGTGGGGGCCCACGGAGGGCTGAAGCAGCAGCAGGAAGGCCGACACCACAGGCCTGTTTGTGTTGGCGGGGCCCTCCTGGCTCCTCAAAGCCGCCTCAGAGCTGGGGGCCTGGGTGGGCAGGCCGGCTCCACTCTCCACCCTGAGCTGCCCCCGCTGGGGTGCATGTTCCCAGGCCAGGCCCCTGCCGCGGCCCTGCTGAGAACCGCAGGTCTGCCCCAGGCCTCCGGGTCAGCGGTGGGCAAGCCCTGCTTCGGCGTTTGGGGAGGTCCTTCTTCGAGTGGGACCTTGATCTAGCCGGGTAGGTGCCCACGGCCTCTGTGTGGCTCATGCTCCCCCAGGGCCCCCATCCCAGGGTCCTGGAGGGTCTAGAAGGCCCAGGCCTGGGCTGGCAGGCTGTGGGAGGGGTGTCTTGGTGTTCTCGTTCAGCCCTATCCCTGCTGCCTGCTGTGTGTGCTGTGCTGGGAGACGCAGGCCTGTCCCACTCTGAGCTCAAAGGAAGCCCAGAGCAGGGAGTGGGGCAGGGAGGCTTCCTGGAGGAGGAGGCTGGGCCTGGGTTGGGGAGCGAGCCAGCCCTGGTCCTGTCCAGCCCTGCTCCCATGCCCTGACTGCACGGTTGTGTCTGAGTTGTCCGAGATGGGGGTGGGGGCTCTGGATTCATGGAGAGGCATGGTGGGGACCAGAAGGTGCCGGGATCATTCATGGAGGGTCCAGGGGCTGCCTTGGGGGTTGGGTTGGGAATGTGGCCAGGTAGTGGTGTTGGCCACAGGGCCTCCTCACATGTGGGGGCCCAGGAGGGTTGCGGGCCATGCCAGGTGCTGCTGGAGCTGCCCTTTAGAGCCTGACTGGGAGGCGCCATCCCCTGATGCCCAGGTCCTGGGGGGTAGGGTGCACAGACGCAGCCTTAGGCCTGGATGGATGCATGGTTTTTAGCTTCAGCAGTGTTGCTGTGGGCTTTGGGCCCCTCAGCTCCCGGTTCATCAAAGAACGTGGGGCGTGTCCCTCCCACCCTTCATACTTCGCTGGGCCTGAAAGCCCTCCGTGGATGCTTCATCCCTGGGCACAGCGACTGCTGGGGATGAAGGTGGGCCCGGGGCCCTGGGCCCAGGGGCGTGCTCTCCCTGTGTGGTAGGTGCACTGGGGTTTCAGAGGGGCTAGGTCTCGGGTTGCCGGGGCCTCCACCGGCTCAGTGGCTTCACATCTGTCCCAGGTGTGGGTCTGAGTGGACCGGCTGGCAGTGGGCTGCCCATGAGGGGATGAACATGAGGAGATGGGCAAGTGCCAGTGTGGCGTCTGAGCCTCTGCTGCCCCTCCTTGCCCTTGGGCTGCTGGGAAGACCGCCTGCCCCACTCCCCAGGCTGCCAGGAGCCCTGGTCTGAGGGGTGAAGTGCGCATGCTTGGCCAGGATGCTGTCGCAACCCCCACGTGAGCTTGGGACCCCTCCCCACAATCCCTGGCTCTCAGGGGAGGACCCCCGTGAGCACTAACAGCAGATCAGTGGGCCTCGTGAGTCATCACTGGCTGGCTCCTGGGGAGAGCTTAGGTCTGTGGCTTGGCATGTCTGTCTGCTAGCCCCAGACGAGCCCAGGAGGATGTCGTGGGGGAGGTGGACACTGCAGGTTAGTCTCGGGCCCAGGACCGCTTGGGACTGGGACGGCCCTCAGGCTGTGTGTGTGTCCTCATCTCTGGACGTGTGTGTTCTCTGGTTGCACGTCCCCACTTGAGCAGCCTGGTGTCTCCCTGGGCGTCTTGGAAGGCCACGCGAAGGGTGGGTGGGGGTGCAGCCCACAGGTCTGAGCACACCCCTAGCTGCCCCCCAGCTGCCCCCCTGCCACTGGAGGGACCTGGTCCTGAGTGGAGGGCTGTTCCTCATCCCCTTGGAGAGCCTCCATTCTGCAGTCGTTCCTCCAGGGAGCTCCAGCTTGCCTGCTGGCTGCCCAGCCTCCAGGGGCACTGGGCACAGCCTGCCCTCTTTCCTGTGGCCAGCCCAGGTACGTCCCAGCCTGGCGGGGCAGGGGCGCAGCACTGGGCTGCCTTCTGGTCTCACCCACACCCAGCCCGAGGGCCTTGATGGCTGGCCGCTCTCCTGGTCCTGGGACAAACTGGGGCTGAGCCAACCAGACGTCACCTCCTCAGTGTGTCTCACTGGGGTCCCACCTGCTGAAGGAAGGGCTTGACTGTGGGGACAGGGTCCCCGGGGCTGGCTGGGTAGCGCTCCACCTGGCAGCCTGGATGTACTCCTGTCCTCGCTCCAACTGGCCCCGGGACCCTTGGTTGAGTTTTCTGGTTTAATCTCAGCTCAGTCTCACCTGCTCACCTGAGTGATGGGTGCAGGGTTTAGAGATGGCACAGGGGTTAGCAGGAGTTTAAGGGGCTGTAGGAATGCTATTGGCTGAGTGAGGTGGAGGAGGGGGGTCCTGGGTGCTGGGCCCAGTATGGGAACCCAGAACAGACTTCCCCTTCCCCGCCCCGCCCTGAGCTCCAGTGTGATGAAGGAGTGGAGGGCCGAGCCCACGGCTCCCCAGGTGGGTGGCCCCACCCTGGTCATCGGAGGCCCTGCCCTGGGAGCCAGGCTGGGGAGGCAGACATGCCCTTCCGTCCTGCTTAGCCTGCCTGTGCCCACAAGTGTGCACAGAGCACACACCCTCTCATATGCTGGGACTCTTGGGGCCCCGAGTGTCCATCCTTGGCTTGGGCGTGTGGGGCTGGCTGGGTTGGGCCAAGGGAATGGTGGCTGGAGGCTGCTGGGGATCCCCAGAGTCTCCAGGGGTCACCGGCGGCCACTTGCTCCCTGGGCAGAGCTGCAGGCAGTGGTCTCTGCAGGGCCTGGATGGGGGCTTCCAAGGCCTGCTTCTCCACCGGGCCCCTGGTGTGTGGTCACTGTTGTGTCCCATTCCAGGAGCCCAGGCACACCAAAGAATCCTTGGGGGAGGAAGGATAGAGGGACCTGGGAAGCCTTGTCAGGCCCCCAGTTTGGGCAGGGTAGGGACACTGGGGTTCTCCTGTTCCCACTCCCTGCCGGCCAGAGCCAGCTCAGCTCAGAGAGGACAGCATAAGGACACTGCCCCTGGGGCTTGAGCTGCAGTTCTCCTCAGAGCCCTCGGGCAGCACAGGGCTGGGGCAGTGGTCCTCAGAGCACAGCAGGGCTGCCAGACCTCACTAGGCCCCCCGCCCAGCAGACATCTCCCAGACTTGCCACCGCAGGCACCACTTAGTTTCAATCTATCACTTTGTCAGCACCACTGATGGGCCCCCCTCCCTCCTCCTCGTCCCCCCATTTCTTTTCCTTCCTTGCACCATCTCCCCATCCCCATTCCTCCCACTCCTCTCCCCTCTGAGTTCTGCGGACCTTGGGTGAGTCCTTCCCTCCGTTTCTGGGACCATCCAATGGGATGGACGCTGTCCATGGGTGGCCTTGGGGATAGGGTAGACCCAGTCCAGGGCTCAGGGCTCATCTATGCCTGTGGTGGCCACCCTCCCCCAGGCCTGGCTCTTCTGCCGGTGCAGACAGGAGGAGGCTCAACCCCTCCTGGGCCGCAGGCAAAGGGCAGACAGGGAGGCGGCATCTGGGACACATGCTGGTGTCTTCCCAGCACACTCTAGGGTCCCCGCCAGTGGGGTGGGCTGTGGGGGCACAGCACCTGTGGTGGTGGTGCGTGTGCCTGCCCCTCTGGGCTGCTCCTTGTGCGTGTCTCTGCTCATCAGCCCTTGGGCACACCACACGCCCGGCACAAGAGGCTTTGGAGCAACACGTGTGCGTGCCACCTGTGATCTGCAAGCCTGGCGTGAACCCACATCCAGCTGAGTGTGTGGATGTGTCTGGGAGGGGCTGGTGCAAAATGAAAGTCAGAGCCCCTTGGTCAAAAATTGTGGAGAATTTCAAGACAGTGGCTGCAGAGCATCAAAACCAGAGCATCAAACTGTGTGACGGCACATGTCATGCGCCAGTGAAGCCAGCCATGCTCCCTTGGCTGGGTGAAGCAGGGTGCCGCCAGGGTTGAGTGCTGGGTGGGCCTGGGGTGGGCCGCCAGCTTTGCATGGGGTCTGTCTCCCAGGCTGACCCCTGTCCCGTGTGAGCTGCGCGAGTTTCCGGGTCCTGGCGCAGCCCTTGTCCAGCACAGGGTGGGCTGCTCGGAGAGTGTGCACCCGCTGTGTGTTCCGGCTGTAGTCCCCGAGCTCCCTCAATCTGGGCCAGAGGTCTGGGCCGGAGCTGCCCCAAGTCGCCACCAGACGGCAACTGGGTCATCCCTCATTTGCATAGTGCTTTGCATTTTGCGTGGGTCAGAGGTCTCCGAGCCCAGCTTGGGGGCAAGGACGGGGACGTCGTGCCCGGGGCTGAGCGCTGCCTGGGCCCCCTGCCCTCAGCCCCCAGCCCCCTCCATCGCTTCCCGGACTGGGCGGGCAGGGGAAGTGGAAGACCAAGGGGCGCCGGCGCGGGCGGAGGGCCGGGGGCGGGGGCGCCGTCCCGGGTCTGTGATTGGCCCGCGCGGGGCGGCGCGGTCGGATTTGCGAGGCGGCGCGGCGAGGAGTGGCGGGGGGGGGTCTTCGCGGAGGCGGGGCCGGCGCGGATTGGCCGGCGGGCGGGCACGGGGCGGGGCGGGGCGGGCCCGGCCCGGGCTACCGCGGGCTGGCAGGTGTCCGGGGACCGTCGCGGGTCCGAGAGGGGCGGCGCGCCCGGTGCCACCGCGGCCCGGGGCGCGGAGCCTGGGGCGGCCCCGGCGGCCCCGCGCGATGCGCCGCTCAAGCACAGACGAGTCCACGTACCGGCGCAGCCCGTCGCCGCCGGGCAAGGAGCCGGGCTTCGCGCGCGGCGGCGCCTTCTTCGGCCTGCACGCCAATCCCGGCCCCAAGGCGGCCCAGGCGCGCTACACGTCGCCCAAGGGTAACAAGTACGTGGTCTTCTACCTGGACCTCTCCTTCATCTTCCTCCTAGAATTGAAGCGCTGCAGCATGGCGCGCGGCTGCCTCCAGGGCGTCAAGTACCTCATGTTCGCCTTCAACCTGCTCTTCTGGGTGAGTGGCCGCGGGATGTCGGGGATCCGGGGTCGCCGCTTCGGCAGGGGTACGTGGGGGACACCCGGGACGTGGACTGGGAGGCGTGCCTGGGGGTCGTCGCTCCCTCTGCAGGCCAGGGCTGGATCGGCCCCTGGGGAGGGGTTCCGGTACCTCTGGAGTCCGCCCCGGCCTCTGCACTCTGGGCGGCCGCCCCGCATCCTCTCCCTGCTCCATCTCTTCCTGAGACCAGGCGCGTCCCGCACCTGCCGCAGGATCGCCTCAGGCCCCGTGCCTGGCCTCTGCCGGGTTTAAGTCAGTGCGCGGGGCCGCGGGTGCCTTCCCTCCGTCCCCTTCCCTCCCTCTTCGTGGCTGCAGCGCTTGTCTCTTCTTCCCTCCCCTCCTCAGCAGACTGGCCTACCGGGCTCCAGGGACCACACTTAGGGAGGGGCTGAGGAGCGGAGTTGGTTCCGCGACTCCTGAAGCGCGGTGGGGCGGGAGAGGAGGGTGTGTGGGTAATTGCTCTGGTTGGGCCCGAGCCTGAGCAGGATGGTGGGCCAGCAGGAGAGGGGTCTGGCCTCTGCTGCTCATCCAACATGGGGGGGGGGGCATCCATAACTTTTGCAGAGTTGGATTGGGTTTGCTCAGATGAGGTGCCTGTGTTCAGGGTCAGAGGTGTTGGTGCTGCAGGGTTGTCCCCTCCCTGCAAGATTGAGAACAGAGGGTCCACCCAGTCCCGTAAGGGCAGGGAGGGTGCTGGACTGGGGCTGGGGCAGGTGTCACACCTGGCTCCACTGGTCTCGCTGGGAGAAGGTTGATGGAGACATGATGCCAAGGTCACACTCCCTGCTCAGTTGTTAATTCCTGATCGGACCCTCCTTCCACAACTGGGAGTAAGGGGGTGTGGCTTTAGCTCCTGCCTGGGCTCTGGGCCCCAGAAGAAGGCTGTCATTTGTAAGCTCATTTGCATGAGGTCCAGTTAAGGCCAAATGCTCAGAAAGCCCGTCTGCCTTTCTGCACCTCCCTTCTATCCTGGGGTGCTGGCTTTCCTCTCCCCAGTTTGTTAAGGGGGGGTGTCCCTGAGAGGGGTGGCCAGCCTGGGAGGTTCCTGCCCTGATGCCCGTCTCCAGAAGGGGTCACCCGCAGGTTTTCTTCTCTGCAGGGGGCTCCTGGGAGGGGCAGGCCCCAGGCCAGAGTGGAGGGGTACACGGGAGGCCAAGAGCCAGCAGCAGAGGCGGTGTGCAGCTGGAGCTCTGCCCAGGCATGAGAAGAGGGGACTGTCTTCTCTTGGTGGGGGACGTTGACCAAATGTAGGGGCACCAGTGTGGTTAGCACTGAGCGGCTGGCAGGGTCAGCATGCCCTTGGCAGTGTGACAGGAGAAGGCTGCAGGTGACAGTGTGACCAGAGCTGGCAGCCATGGGTGTGAGGGAGGTGAGCCATGTTTGTGGCAGAGTGACAGGGGAATGGGCTGAGGGTGTGGGGGATGGTCCTGCGTGGTGGCAGCACCTGCTTCTCCCCTTCCCTGCCCTCCTCAGTGACCTCTGCTTGCATGGAGGAGAAGGGGTCCCTTAACGTGGCCTGTGCTCTGAGAGCAGCCCACCCCAATGGGCTCTTTGCCCTGTGCACCTGCAGGAGCCCCCTGCCAGCTGCAGGGTGGACACACTCCACTGATCCCCATCGTGGATGCCGTCCTCAACCCAGGAAAGAAAAGTCAGGAAGCCCTCTGGGACTCTCCCCTGAGGAGAAAATCCAATTCCCTTTTATTATCCAATTACATTTCCCAGCCAAGCCAACCGGGCCCCTGTACCAGCCTTGGCCCCTCCACGCCCCAGCTTTGTGTCAGGGGAGTGCAGAGGCCTGGCGGTCAGAGAGTGGACCCATGGGAGATGTGCTGAGGCCAGGGGTGGGGAGAATGGCTGCAGGCTGGGTGCGACACTCACCCTGCTTTGTCCCTGTGCAGGTGCCAGCTGAGCCCTTCCTGCTAGGGACCAAGGCTGCAGGCGACAGGGTGGCGGCTAGAACATGCCTTCCCAGGGACGCTGGCTCCTTTGCTGCCTGGGGGCACTGGGCCCCCACAGGAGTGGTAGTTTTTGCCCCCAACTCCATTTCTCCCCGAGAGTGTCCTGCCTCAGCCTCCCCACTGGGTTTTTTAAGTAACAGCGTTATTGAAATTTATGTGATATTTATTCACATACCACACAATTAACCCATTTGAAATGTGCAGTTCAATTCTATTCACAGAGTTGTGCAACCATCACCAAAATAAATTTTAGGACATTTGATTCGAGCCATGAAAGGTTCACCATGGGCTCCGAGGTGGTGGTGGGGGAGCCAGTGGGCTGGAGACCCTCTCCCCCTCACCTGTGTCAGTCCTGACTCCACCCTCCAGGGATGGGCCGGCTCTGGCCATAATTGACTCCTCGTGCTCTGTTGGACAGGTCTCCCTGGGGGCTCCTGGCAGGAGTCCTGAGGGCAGGGCTGAGGCCTCCAGCCTTGGGTCCCAGTGGGGCCGGGAAATGTCAGTACCCATCTGTCCCAGGGTTGCTCTGCCCGTTCCTGTGTGGCCGGTGGGTCATGGACCCATCTCAGGGGAGGAACCAGGCCTGCTTGTTGTCACCAGTGCTTGGAGCTGGGGTGCCCTGAGAAGGGGAGCCAGGAAGGCGCAGGCGGGCGGCAGGGTCACTGGGGGAGGAGAGGCCCAGAGGGGCCGGCGCTGGGGTCTTTCCGAGCTCAGAGTGGCCAACTCCCAGACCTGCACCTGCCCTCCCGCAGCGGACGGGCCCTCACAGGCAAGGGGCACCCCCCCTGGGGGTGCAGCCTCCCTTCCCTGAGGTATGCACAGGGGGTCAGCAGCTTAGGGCCAGAGTCCCTGGGGCAGGGTGTCTCCTGGGAGCACCATCCTGGTGATTAGGGCTCTGTGCAGGGCCCAGGAGTGAGGGCCAGGGGCTGAGCAGCCCCTGGGAAGCAGCCGGGGTTGGGCAGAGGAGGGAGGCGCCTCCCTGCCCCTTCCTTGCTCTGGGTCAGGTGCTCAGGGCTCCCCCAGCGACAGTTACCGCAGCCCCAGATGTAGTCTGGTTGGTCTGGGGATGGTCCTGGGTGGAGGCAAGGCTGGGTTCAGAAACAGTGAGGGTACTTCTGGGGCTCTCCTGTGGCCAGGTGCCATGCCCAGCCCTAGCCATGCAGCCCAGGTCCTCTTGGATTTGGGTGAGCCAGGGTGGGTGGGCAGCTGTGAAGGGAGGGGGGTCCCTGACCACCCTGGTCCAGGCAGGGGTCAGGAGGCCACAGGACAGCTGTTCTGCATGAGTTCTGTCCTTGGGGCCAGCAGCTGGCTGACTGGACAGATGGGGACTCTGGGGCCTGGGGATGTAACCCCTCTGTGGTGGCAGCACTGGGACCCCTCCCCTGTTCCCCTCCCACCGTGCCCAGCCGTTGCCCTGCTGCAGTGCGGATGGCAGGGAAACAGTCCATTTCTCAATAATCAACTATTAGGAGGTTGGTGGCTCCCCGGATGGGTTGGGGGTGGCAGGGGCTGGTCAGGGGGCTGTGGGCTCCGGCTGGCTCTGGTGCAGTCCTGGGTGGCCATGTTTGGCCTGTCCACCCAGTGACCCAGACGGGCTCCGTGGGACCCCTGTGTCAACCTGCTGGGAGGGAGGGTGAGGGGAGAGTCATGGCCTCTGTATGGGTAGAACCTTCCAGACACAAAGCAGAGGCAGAGCGAGCTGCAGGCAGGGTGGGAGTTCTGTCTGGGGCAGAGAGGGGACAAGGAGCAGTGCAGAGGCCAGAAGGCCTGAGTGGGCAGAGGGGGCCGGGGTCCCAGCCCCACCCCCCACCCTAGGCCCTGTCCCCCGTTCAGTTCCCCAGCCCCTGTGCAGGGCAGACCTGGTTTCTGTTGCAGGGGACACATTCTGCATGAGCTTTGTGTCCATGGGCCCCCTCCCTGCCCCCGTGCCTGCTCTTGGCTGGGAGTGGGGTGTTGCTCGCCGTGCCTAGCCCCACCCTGAGCCTGCGTTGGCTGCCGGGTGCTGGGCTTCTGGACACAAGCTTGGCCCCTGTGGGCACGCAGCCCTCCACCCCCTTCCAAAGACATGGCCAGCTGCCCGGCCATCTGCCACACTGAGCCATGTGGCCGGAGGGGCAGCAGTAGAGGGCCGGCTGGTATCCACCCGCCATGGGCCTGGAGGGGGACAGCATCACTAGCCTAGTGGTCCCCACCTGCCTAGCCCTAGGCCAACCTGAAAAATAGCTGGGCAAGAAAAGAGATGTCAGGAAGTGAGGAACACGTGCCAGGTGCTGGGCTGGGGCTGGGGACAGGTGAGGGCAATGGAGGACAGGGTGTGCCCTCAAGGTGTGTGCCAGGGAGACAGGCCACAGCTGACTGTGGGACTAGGGTGGGAGATCCCAGTGAGGGGGCTGGCTCCTCTCCCAGGCTGTCATGGGGTCGAGGTCTTCTCCTAGGCCTCACCAGGGCTTCTGTCTGGCCCAGGCAGTGATGAGTGGGGCTGGGGAGGTGCAGGGTAGGCATCATCAGGGTGGGGTGGGACCCCGGCCCCCCGGCCCCCCACTGCTGATGCCCCGGCCACCTGTCCTGGGAGAGACCTCGACCCTGCTTGTCCTGCGATGACGCGCCGTCTAACGTGGCCCACTTTCTCCTGTACTTGGAGGCTGTAATTTTCTTGCCAAAATGTTTTAAAAGCTGCATACACAGAAACGTTTTCAAAACCACAGATAATTGTGTTAACCCTGTGTGCATCTCAGCGCGTCGGTGAGAGTTTTGGTTCCTGGTCTGTGTGGATGTGCCTGAAAGTGGCGGGGCCTGGGGGGTTTGGGGCATGTCTGTGACGTGTGTCCGTGTGGTGGGTGACACTGTGCGATGCTTAAGGGCGTCTGACAGCCTGGGCTGTGTGCCGCGTCCCTGTGTGTCATGGCACGCACCTGGGTGACAGCCAGCGGGTGTCTCTTCTGCCACTTTGGGGTGGAGGTGAGGGTGTTTCCTGGAGTGTTAATTAAAGAAATGTTTCCACCAGGGCTAGGGGGTGGGGCCCGGCCCCTCCAGGCCCCCCGACCCCTACAGCCACTCCGCCCGCAGTGTCCTCCCTGTGCACTTCCGTGCATCCCACGGGGCAAGGGAGCTCAGAGGGGCTCACTTTCCTGCTGAAAGGAGCCATCCGCCTCTGTCCTTGCAGGCAGAGCCAGATGGGCAGGCTGTTGAGGTTTTAAGTAACAGTTCTCCCTGCTGCACCAGCATCTTCCCGCTGCTCAGGGGCAGCCCCACCCACCCCACCGTGGTCCCAGCCTAGATGTAACCTGGAGATGTAACCCTCCCAGGATGGGTGCTGCTTGTTCAGTGGGGGACGTGCTATGAGCTGGGCATGGGGCCTGGCCTGGCGGTCACTGTCCTTCCAGCTGGAGAGGGCCTGACTTCAGCTTCCTCCATAGCGAGGCTGTCCTCCCAAATCCCTCTCCTGCCCCAGTCCCGGGCAGGGGCCAGGGGAGCCCTCTCCATGTGCAGGTCTGCTTGGGCCCCACTAGGTGCTCCCAGCGCCAGCCTTTCCCAGCATCCTTGGAGATCCCATGAGACCTGGGACAGCCCCTTGGCTCCTGGTTTCTCACCTGCAGGTTGGTGGGGAGAGGGTTGAATAAGCCAGCGTCTGTCCCAGCCTCTTTTATGCCCCATGGTGGCAGCCCCTGGGCGGACATGGGGTGTCCAGAGGCACTGGTGGCCCAGCCTTGCTCCCTCTTGGTGGCCATGCCTGCAGTCAGCACCGTGGACAGCGCTGTCCCTGGCACCACGGGTGGGGGCCTGCCCCACAGGGGGTAACCCCACCCCACAGGTGGGGGCACACACATCTCCTGGCAGCACACATGTGCCCTGTCCTGGGGCTGTGCCAAGCCCAGCTCTGGCACACACTCAGGCACACGTGCCCCCCACGCCCCTCACGGACCTGCAGGCCCCTACCCTGCTTTGCCCTGGGGAGGGGCTCAGATGGGCAGGATGAACAGGCCAGGGCAGGAGCCTCTGTGGGGGGCCTGGCGCAGCCTCAGCCAGCAGCAGCCAGAACAGGTGTGGCTTATAATTTTTAGACAGAAGCTCTTCTGTTTTGTGGACAGCGCAAAGAGGGATAGGGTGGGTGACGGAGAGAAGCTGAGCTAACTGGCCCCCCATGGGGTAGGTGTGGGCATTCTAGCCTGGAGCTCTCCTGTCCACCTCAGCCAGCCCTGGGCAAGGCCGAGAGGGACATCGGCCACCAGCAGCAGACCTGGGCCAGAGCCCCTGGTGCCTGCCCACACCCCTGGGATCCTGGGGCTGCTCCTGCTCTTGGGCTGGGAGCTGTACCGCCCCCACCCCATAATTGCAGTCTTCTGCCAGCCTGGCTTAATGCATGTGTGCTCCCCAGGGGCTTAGTGAGAGTGGAGCAGCGGCCCCCACCCCTACCCCTGCAGCCAGGGCTGAACTGCTGGTGGGGGCAGGGCGAGTGAGTACACGTGCCGAGGGAGAAGGCCTCCTTAGGCAGGGGTTTCAGGGCCCATCAGGCCTGCCTAAGTCATGGGGTATCTACCAGGGTCCAGGCCAGCCTCAAGGAGGCTTCTGGGCCCCGGGGGTGCAGGGCCCCATGTCCTGTCCAGTCCCAGAGTGGTGTGGAGCCCCCAGGGCTGCCTGGCCTTCCCCGAGCCCATCAGCCATCCGCCTCCAGCTGGTCTCTCGAAGCCTGGGTTGCCTCAGGACCCAGAACCGGCTAGCATTTGTAGGGGGCTGCCTGCCCCTAGCCTGTGCCCTGGACACCTTCTCCCGTTTTATCTTGGGATGGCTCAGAGGCCTCAGAGTCCTGGGGGGCCAGAGCCGCAGCCCCTCAGCTGCCCTGGCTCCACCCTGCTCCCCACCGCTAGGAGGTGGGCATGCCTTCCTCACGGAAGGCCGAGAGCTCACCTTGGATTCATCACTGCTTGGCCTTCTCCCCTTCCTCATTTTAATTGATTTTTGTAGTAACAAGCAATTATGGAGCTCAATAAAAGCTGCAGTGGTGGAGGAGAGGTGGTGGCAAGGGCACGTGGGGGCTGCACTTCAGAAGGGATGGTTAGGGGAGGGCATGTGGGGGCCCAGCTGGGGTGACGGGACAAGATGGGGAGTTCGGTGGGGCCGCCCGGGACCTGGCGGGACGCTCACCTGCTACTCTGCCGTCCCTCTCTCCCCGCCTGGGTCCCAGCTGGGAGGCTGCGGCATCCTGGGCGTTGGCATCTGGCTGGCCGCCACGCAGGGGAACTTCGCCACCCTGTCCTCCTCCTTCCCGTCCCTGTCGGCCGCCAACCTGCTCATTGTCACCGGCACCTTTGTGATGGCCATTGGCTTTGTGGGCTGCATCGGGGCCATCAAGGAGAACAGATGCCTCCTGCTCACTGTGAGTCGGGGCGGGGTGCTGGGGCCGGGCCGGGCGGGGCCCCCCTTCACGGGACACAGACACACGGGTGCCCGCACACCCACACGCATGCCAGGCAGAGCCCCTTCAGCCGGTACCGGGCCCATGCTCTCTGACACCACCTCTCCCATGAACCCTCCCGGCTCCTGCCCCTGCCCTCTTGGCTCCCCAGGACCCTCTGTTCAGAGCTCCCAGCCCCCGCCTCGGCTTCAGAGGTGGATTTACAGGCAGGATGTTTCCATCCTGTGGAACATAAATCACAGGAGAAGGAGAAGGACCCCTGGGCCAGGCTACGCCTATTAGTATGCCTGGCAGCGGTCACCGGCGGCTGACTCAAGCCTGAAATCACCTGCTTCATCTGGGGCCTCTGTCTGAGGAGCCCTTGCTGGGGAGGGGCCTCCCAGAGGGTGCGTCCCCTGTCTGTGCAGCTACCCAACGTGTCCAGTATATGCCCCAGATGTTCCCTTCAGGGCGGTGGGTAGGGGTGGAGCTGAGGCCCCCAACCCTGACCTTTCCCACGGGGTGACTTGGAGGTCAGAGGTCAGAGGCTAGTGCTCCACTGCTCAGCCCGGCCAGGGCACCTGGGCTGAGGTCAAGGCTGTGACTTGAGGTACCACCACCCAGTGGGCCACCTGTGCGGTCACAGGTGGGGGCTTCTCTAACTTGTTCCTGCCTGAGTGGGCAGTGGCCACCCCTGGCTGTCCTGAGGGATGGGACCTGGGGGTTGGGGGTACTGCAGTCAGACCCACTCCCTGCAGGGGCCCCCCTGGGCATCGCTGCACCTGCCCGCCGAGCACAAGGACACGGGTCTGGAGCACACGTGTGTGCTCGAAGACGTGAGGCTGTGCTCAGAGGTCGGGCAAGACCCAACAGCCCCTGGCACAGAGACGGGAGGGCTCCGAGGGAGGTGGGGCAGCACGAGTGGGGCCTGCAGACCTGGCTTGGGGGCTCGGGCTGAGGCTCGCGCCCCACCCTCTGGGGGCAGCTGGGGGCTGGGTTGCTGAGGCCGCCGGGTCCTCGCCCGCAGTTCTTCGTGCTGCTGCTGCTGGTGTTCCTGCTGGAGGCCACCGTCGCCATCCTCTTCTTCGCCTACACTGACAAGGTGCGGCTCCCCCACTTCGGGTGGGGGGGCTCCATCCTCATCACCATGAGGGCCATGGTGCACAGGCGACGAGGGGGCGGGGGCCCTAGCACGGCGAGGACCAACAATGGGACCCGGCCGTGCATCTGATTTTAACCACAACCACTGGAGGCCGGGCCTGGAGGGAAACGCTGGGGCCCTGGAGGGCAAAGCAGTGTGAGCTCCCAGGTGGCCCCCAGGCTGGGCCCCCTGCTCCTGCTGACTTCAGCTGTGTATTAGTTGGATGGGGAAAATCTCCTATCCCCCATGGATTTATTTCATTATTTACACCAGTGAGGACTCATTTACATTATTCTGAGTTATATACTCCAGGACTGTTATTTTTTGCTCGTCTGTCTTAGCTTTGGTGGCTAGGAGCTCTCACTTGCTCCTGTGAGGAGATGCACCTCCTTCAGTGCACCTCCTCTCTGGGGAGTCCCTGCCCCAGCCCTGGACTTGGCCATTTCTCCAAGGAGCCTGGTTCCTTTCCTGGAGGATGGTCTTAGGAATGAGGACCTCGGCCCTCTTGGCCGACAGCAAGATGTGTGGGTCCTGACGGGTGTGGGCAGACGCAGCTGAGGGTTTCTGTACTGTCTCCCTCTGAACATAACTGACGGACGTCGTGCTGATGTCTGACTCGAACCCCGGGCTCAGCACCATGTGTGGCCCAGGGAGACCAAGGGGCAAAGGCCTGAGCCTGCTGAGGGCTTCTGGGAGGGGGTGACTCCAGGAAGGGGGACAGAAGGCACGGGGTGGGGGCCTGGGCAGAGGTGGGGTCTGGACGAGGTAGGTGGAGCTGGCTGCAGGGTGGCCCTGCTGTCCTGCAGATCGACAGGTACGCGCAGCGGGACCTGAAGAGGGGCCTGCACCTGTACGGAACCCCGGGCAACGTGGGCCTCACCAACGCCTGGAGCATCATCCAGACAGACGTGAGTCGGGGCGTGGCAGCGCCGGGCGTGGGCGGGGCCAGGGCGTGGCCAGGGCACAGTCCCATCCCGCACTTCCTCCGCAGTTCCGCTGCTGCGGGGTCTCCAACTACACCGACTGGTTCGAGGTCTACAACGCCACGCGCGTGCCCGACTCCTGCTGTCTGGAGTTCAGCGAGAGCTGCGGGCTGCACGCGCCCGGCACCTGGTGGAAAGCGGTGAGGCTGTGCCCTTCCCCCGGCTCTGGCCCCGGGGACTTGAGGGTGGAGCGCCGGCCTCGCAGCCCCCGGTGACGCCTGCTCTTCCTCCAGCCCTGTTACGAGACGGTGAAGATGTGGCTTCAGGAGAACCTGCTGGCCGTGGGCGTCTTCGGACTGTGCACAGCTCTGGTGCAGGTAGGGGGTGGGGCTGCCACCGGAACCGCCGGACCCACCCCAGCCCCCGCCTTCTTCCCCATGGCAAGTCCCGAATGCGGCAGCATCAGGGCAACGCATCTCCGGGATGCAGACGGGGGTTGCAGCCAGAGCGGGCGGACAGCACCAAAGGTGCTGATTGCAGTTGGATTAACGGTCAGAGGGCAGCTGCTGGGGCCAGGCCTGGCACCCGTGGGTCCTGACACCACCCGTGGAGGCCAGGGTGGGTGGCCAAACCTGAGGGGAAAGGGTCTGGACTGAGCCCTAGGGTTACAGGCCATCCAGGCAGTGGGGTGGGGTCAGGGTGCCTACTGGGGCAGGACCTCTCTGGGCTGTCATCCCTGGAGCAGCCCTGCCCAGCTGCCACCTGTCCCCACAGATCCTGGGGCTGACCTTCGCCATGACCATGTACTGCCAGGTGGTGAAGGCAGACACCTACCGTGCGTAGGCTGCGTGCTGCCTGCCATCCCTGCTTCGCTGCCAAAGGATGTTGCCCACTGGGGAGAGGACTGCGTCCCCACCTGCCTCCCCCGTTGCAGGACTTCTCACCAGCTTGGGCATAAGGAGGGGAGGAGCAGGCAGCCAGACCCCCCCCCAGGACTCCCAGCCAGGCCTGTGAACGTGATGCTGGATGGGGTGGCCGAGTCCTGGCCTGGGGCTGGGGTCGGGAGGGGCTTCTGGCACTTTTTACACCCAAGTATTCACCAGAGTAGTGTTTTCCCCAACAAACCCTGTCCAGGGCAGGGGGTTGGGGCCACACACGGGTTGGGGTGGGAGGTGAGGGGCTGACCGCTGGTCCTGGTGCTCGAGGCGGGGCCACAGCCCCACCATCCACATTCCACAGTGGGGCCAGGGTAGGCTCTGGGTGCATCTTAATAAAGTGTGTGGGCAGCAGCCCCTGACCCGTGTCTGTCAATGCCCTGACTCGTTATGGGCCTGGTGCCTGGAGTGGGGGTCCTGGGCGTGGGTGGGCCTGGGGAGCTGCCCAGGCTGGACGGACGGGGGTTCCTGTGTCTGCAGAGGACTGCAGGAAAACCTTAGTAAGAGGAATCCAAGCAGTGTAAGAGAAGAGCCCTGAGCCTCCCTGACATCCCACCCCCGCCTTGGGGCCTCGCCCTCCCCCTGGGCTGTCCTCACCGAAGAGACTTCAGCTCCATCTTTCCTGTAACTTCCTGTTCCTAGGGACTTGGCCCTGTGAGTGCTCCTCTCAAGATTTTGCAAATTAAGTAGGCTGTCGGGAGCGGAACGGTTGTCACAGCCCAGTTAGAGAAGTGGGTAAGCTACGTCAAACCACCTCAGACGGGATGAGGCTTCCTGAGGTCAGCACTGAGGGGGAGTGCAGAGGCCAATAGGTCTGGGGGCCCCTCCCAGGGGCCTCACTAGCTGTGGGGCATCTGACCCCCAAAACTGCACCCATAATCTGTTTCCAGCCCCTACTCCTGCTTGCCCTGTGGCCCCACCCGCTTGGTCACCCCGACCCCCTCTGCATCACTGCTGTTGTGCGGCGACCTGCCTGGTGATGCCCAGCCAAGTACCAACCAAGGCACCACCCAGCCCACCAGGACACCTGGCCCCTCCTGGCTCTTGGCTTCCTGTTGGCATCACACTCATCCCACTGACTCCACCTGTCCTCATTCCACGGAAGCCACCAGAGGTCACACAGGGACTTAGGCTGACGTGGGCCCTCAATCCAGCCCTGACTCAGCTCCCCTCAGCCCCTGAGCTGCCTTGGTCCCACTGGGACGTGCAGGGCCTGTTTCCTCCAGGGCCAGCCCTGCTGCGTGCTGCGGTGTGTCCTGGCCCAGGCTGCCCCTTTGCTGGTCCTCCATGTCTTCCAAACCCCAGGCCGGGGAGCCTCATGTGCGCCTGGCATGCCTCTCGCTCCACGTCCACCGACACTGACTCACGCTGTGGCCCCACTGCTGACTTTCCTCCCCCGTGTCCCCACTCCTGAGCAGACCTCCAAACACACCAGGTCCCAGCACTCACTCCCAGTGCAGTGGCCTCTGCGCTCCCCTCCCACTGATGCCTCTGAAGTTGGAGGGAACCAGCTCGTGCTTTCAGCTCCGCCCTCTAGCCCACAGCCGGTGGGGGGGGGGTGCCAAGGTGGGGCCTTGGGGAGATGGGCTGTGGCCCCATGTGCCAGTCGGCAGACCGGCACACTGACTGACCCCCATGCACACACAGGAGCGCACACACCCACTCACAGCAGCTTCTGAGGGCCCCACTTCACCCCTCCTTCCATTCGAGCCCAGCCCCACCTCACACGCCAGATCTGGGGGACCAGGCCTGTCTCCCAGAACCAACAGACCACCCTACCCCACCCCAATAGCAGGCCTAGGTGGGGACAGCCCTGGGGAGGCCTCTGTGTGGGTCGGGAGAGGGCCCTGTCTGACGTACCAGCCCATGTACTTATCTGAAGCCCACACTGGCAGAAGCTGGGTGCCCAGGTGGGCTGCCTTCCCAGACAGACTGGTTTCTGCTGTGGAGCTGCGAGGTCAGACTTCCTGTCCACACCACGAGCAGCTCCTCGGGGCAACTCCTGAGGACCCGGCCAGTCCTCGACCCCAGGGACAGTTGTGTGTCCCCTAAAGCCCTCCCCTAATTATGCCCCATAGCAGCAGTGACTGTGACCCCATGTGCTTCATCAGCTGTACCCGAGCCCACGCCCGGCATCTGACCAGCGAGCCCACAGGCACAGTCAGCATGACCACAGGGGTTCATCTGCTGGGAACCAGTGGGCTCACTGAGGTTCCTCACTGGGGAGGGGTAAGGGCAGGCTCAGCTGCCCCTTGGCTCCAGGCAATCCCAGATTTCTTCCCAGTGTGTCCCCCTGGGAGCATGGCTGCACCTGTGGGCAGCGGGCCAGCAGCAAGCTATCACTCCACAGCGACCACACAGCTCATGGGCACCAATGGGCTCCCAGAGGGCCCAGGTCCCCTGGGGCAGAGCTGGCCCCCACGCCCTCTACTTGTGGGGCCTGTCAGGCTCCTCTGCAGGCAGGCCAAGCCGGAGCCTGCAATGGGAGGCGGGCCCCTCTGCACTGCCCTGGGAAGATGCCCAAAGTCGGAGAGATGTGAACAGGGGCCTGGAGTCCTGGTGTGGGGGACCCTGGGATTGTCCTGGAGTCTCCAAACCCACAGCAAACTGCAGGCCAGTGGGACCCCCGGCCACCCTGTGTGGTGGGGGCTCTGCTTCCTGCCCTCACCTGGCCGGGACTGCCCGCTCCACGTCACTGAAGGGGAGGCTGGGTCCCAGGACCTCTGTCCCCACCCGATGCCCACAGCATACAGAGCATGGAGAATGGAGAAGAGTCTGTATTTTGCACATCAGTCCTTCTGTCTCTTGGGAAAGCGCAGGTCGGCTCCAGACTGGGCCTACAGCAGGTCGTAGAAGTAGTCCAGGCCCTGGCCCAGCTCCCAGATGGACACCCCAACACCCAGCTCCCTGGCCAGCTCCAGCCGCATCTGCAAGGACTGAGGCAGAGGAAGCTCAGTCCCGCCCCTTGTCCCTAGGCTGCCCTGGCCCCACCCGGCCCTGAAATGTGCCCAGGTCCGAGCCCACGCTGACCCCTGCTGCCCACCCCAGCCTGGCTGAGGCCAAGGCTGTCAGGGGAGGGGTGGTGCCGGCTGCCCACACCCCCAGCGTGAAGGCCAGGCCCACACCCACCTTCAGCGTAGGGTAGAAGACGACGTGCCTCCCACCACGGCTTCTGCAAGAGAGCGGGACCCTCTGTCTGGCCGGGCTGATTCCCACCTGCCTCCGCTTCTCCCAGGCCCTCCTCCCCATCCAGCCAAGGTCGCAGGTCTGGCTAGAAAAGGCCCTCCCCGGTGCTACTCCTCAGGCCAGGCTGGCCCTGGGGGCAGAGGGGCTTCTGGCCTGAGACTCCCGGCTGGCCCACGCCTCACCAGGGCCCTCCTCCGGGACACTCACTTCTTGTACTCGAAGAAGTGCTCAGCGGCCTGGCTGTCCCACACGATCCGGGGCCTGTGCTCCTTCAGCAGCTGGATGTACCTGGCGGGGGGGAGCCGGGTGTAGGTGCTGGAGCCCTTCCTGCCCGCCCCAACACCCAGACAGGGAGGAGGTGGCCTCTCCCGTCACCAGCGGGGTGAGGCCGCCCAAGGGCGGAAGCACGTGGGGTGCTGGACGTCGATGGCCTAGGGAGTGCCAGCAGCCGGTGGGAGGGCCACACGTGCGGCCTGGACACGAGGAAATGCCAAGGAGCAGGGCCATGTGGGTCCTCGCTGGGGTAGGGGGAGGACAGAGACCCTGACAGATGGCCCCTGAGACACAAGCAGAGGCCGAGGCTGTTTCCAGGCTCACTGCCGCCCTGCGACTTGGCTGCACTAGAGCACCGCGTGTGACGTGAGTCTCTCGCTGCAGCA